>NC_047075.1:1692457-2014647 GCF_902459465.1 Asterias rubens
TTAGACTTTTAAGGTTCTTCCGTTATTTATATAATTATAATTTTGCCTATAAATCAGCATGATGACAAAAACCCATGGAAACAGAAATCAAAAACACTGAGCCCAATGTGTCATCTATGGACATGGCTTATCGCACCACGTGATCACGAGTGCATGGCAAAATGATCATCACGTAATATAGCACATTGACTATTTCTACGTGTTTCTGTGTTCAATATTCATGACAATTACTGTATGGCAAAAATAATGGCGTACATGCATAGATAAAAGTGACTTCACAACTAAATCGCATGCACAAAGATACACTCTGCATTCTATTTCTAAAAAAAAAAACAATCTAAGACCTTTACTTTGTGACAGAGAGAGAAAAGTATTTAGTAAATTTACAGGCACTGTTGTTCACAGAGGTACTCAATTTTATGTGATTGTTTCATCACAAAGTCTATCAAAAATATTTGTACTTTTCTTTACATGCAAGACAGCAAGACAGATAATATTAACAGTAGATTCTTATATAGCGTTCAAATTCATCACTCAGTGACGCTCGTGCTGTTCAAACATTATTACCCCTGGTCACTAGGCCTGGGCGAATAATTTGAATATCTGGTTAATGGCGAATAGCCTTTTCTTAACCATAACCGCGACAGTCACTGGGCCAATTATTTCATTCCTTCATTTTCAGTTCATTTGGGAGTATACAGCCTGTGCTGCCGAGTTTGTAGCGCACTAAGCTAAATCAATCACAAGAACCATCTCTGCCCTCAAAGGTACAGGTCCTATTTATACCCCTGGGCATCTGAATTTGGCTTTCCAGTCCCTACCTGATTGCGTTGGTTGTCCCCGTTTGGGGTTTTCCTCCCACATCTAAAACTTAACATATTTTCTCTTTTCCTATTCACCATCCGGTTATCGGCGCTTGCGCTGTTGGACGTGTACAAGAAATAAATAGCAGTAGCTGTAAGCCTGGAGTTGATTTCACTAGATAGTCCTAACTTAGGACTAGTCTTAGGAGTTATTAAAAACATAAGGCTGAGGCTCAGTTAGGACGAGTAACTCGTCCTATGGAAAGTTTTGCGGTAACACCATGTAATGATAATCTCTAAATGAGTTGGGGTGGTTCTGAAAAGAACTGTTGGTTTAAAATCGAGCTTTCTCCAGAATACGAACGGAGCATACTGAACGAAATGTTGAGTTGAAACCAACGGTTCTTTTCAGAGATTATCATTACATGGTGTTACCAAAACTTGTCTACATGTATAACTCATCCTAATTTGAGATTAGGCTAGTCTTAACTCTTTGTGAAATCCACCTCTGGTCCCAGTCAAAGAACATGAAACAGTTCTTGTGCGAACTTCGTCCAATAATAGGATCAATCAAAACCAAAAATGGAATTTTGATTTTAGAATGACAGGTGGCTAATATTAGTTAATTTAATAGATTAATACTGAAAAGGCATAAACATTGGTTGGCTCACCAAGATTAAAGGCACTAGACACATCTGGTAATTGTCAAAGACCAGTATTCTCACTTGGTGTATGTGTCCCAACATATAGATGCATTTGATATCTCAAAATGCGACCACCTTTTAAAATAAAATTTTCAAATGTTAGTTTTATTGTAGGCCTATACATCTTTAATAATACACATTATCTTCCAGTATGCGCTAATCCACCAATCAGAAGCTCGAACTACTAGGGGGATAAAAACATGCTACGACCTCTGTTTTATATCTTAATTCCTCTGTTTTTATTACACAGTGCGTATTGTGAAATGTCATTTTGTCACGCTCCGTATACGGACAGTGCAAAAATTACATTCTAAACTTTGTGCGCGTGAAATATCGCTCTGAAATTTCATATTTTGCGCGTTGCAAGTGAGACTGGAAGATAAATATGCGTCCCATATGTGATAACTTATATCGTAGGATTAAATCAATTGAACGGTTCAAAAACCAAGGGTAATACTTTGCCTTTAAAGGCAGTGTTTACTCTTTGTAATTACTTCAAGGCTATGTCATACTTTGCCTTTCATGCAAAACTTTGATGTAATTCGCGGGAAAGATCCCTGTCCTGCCGTTAAGCCTACCTTCCCACCAGTCGTAACAATTCTCGGTTTGCGTCAGAATGTCGATACGGTCTCCAGCTTTGAAGGTGAGGTCACAGGGAAGAATAGCATTAAAGGGAAGGAGGGCTATGCCTGAATGCATGGATGCACTGCCGGAGCTATTGTTGTTATTGGTCAGCTCTGTTGAGGAAAAGAAAAAGACGGAAGCTGTGTTAGCCGAGTGATATTTCAGGACGTAATTATTGTACCCTATTTTCAAACCTTTCATGAACGATTTGATAAATTTGATAAATTGATCATATGGATGCACTAATATTTTTTTTTACAAAATGGTGACCACCCCTCAAAAAGGCTTAGAATAGTACCCTCAAGAGTCCTCTTTCACACTCTGAAAACTATGATTTGTTATTTTTGTGTTACAACTACTTGTAAAGGGTGCGTGAAAGAGTTAAGAAGGATTTGAAATTTTGCATGGTGGGAGTATAGTTAGGCGAGGTTTGCGATAGCACTATGTGTTAAAGGCAGTGGACACTCAAAATAATTATTAGCATAAAACCTTTCTTGGTAACATGTTACGGGGAGAGGTTGATAGTATAAAACATTGTGAGAAACGGCTCCCTTTGAAGTGATGTAGTTTTCGCAACTTTGATGACCGATTTAGCTCAAGTTTTCACAGGTTTGTTATTTTATGCATATGTTGAGATACACCAACTGTGAAGGCTAGTCTTTGACAATTACCAATAGTGTCCACTGCCTTTAAAGACCCTGGACATTATTGATAATTGTCAAAGACCAGTCTTCTCACTTGGTGTATCTCAACATCTGCATAAAATAACAAAACCTGAGCTCAATTGGTTGTAGAAGTTGTGAGATAATAATGAAAGAAAAAAATACCTTGTCACACGAAGTTGTGTGCTTTCAGATGCTTGATTTTGACACCTCAAATTCTATATCTGAGGTCTCAAAATCAAATTCGTGGAAAAATTACTTCTTTCTCGAAAGCTAAGTCACTTCAGAGGGAGCTGTTTCTCACAATGTTTTATACTATCAACCTCTCCCCATTACTCGTTACCAAGTAAGCTTTTAATTGATGCTAATAATTATTTTGAGTATAGTGTCAAGTGCCTTTAACTACCAGTCAATTTCCATAGTAGTACTTAAGCAGCATTAACAGAGTCTAGGATTCTCATGAAGACAGATAATCAGAGCATACTGAAAGAAACATCGAGTTGTCAACCACCGATTCTTTTCAGAACCAGCACCACTCAAGAGAGATTTACACAAGGTGCTACCGCAAGTCTCATTTAATTACCCTACTGGTACATTTAAACTCCTGGGTGGAAAGAAGCAATTATAGTGAAGTGTCATTCTGACCAGGATTTTAACCCACACCCTGATAACCCACACCAGGGCCCAATTTCGTAGAGCTGCTAAGCACAAAAGTTTGCTTAGCATGACATTTTTGCCTTGATAAAAACAGGATAACCAACCAAATTTCCACGTGATTTTCATGATAAGCAAACAACAGCTAAATGTACCAGTACCAAGCAATATGCAACAAATTGAAATTTGGTTGGTAATACTGTTTTTATCAAGGAAGAAATTTCATGCTAAGCAATTTTTTGTGCTTAGCAGGGCCCAATTTCATAGGATTTTAACCCACACCCTGAGCGCTGCTTAGCGGTCGATTTTGTGCTTATAGCGCTGCTAACCGTAAGCACTCAAAATGGCATGCTAACCTTCCGGTGCTTACCGCACAAAAATAAATGACGTCACACTGCGAATCCATGGTAAACGCGCAATATGGCCGCCCAATTTTCCTGCTAACCTGTGAAATACGCTTGCACCTTAGCAATTTTTTCTGCTACAATAAGCACCAAAATTTGCTTACCATTAAGCAGCGCTATGAAATTGGGCCCTGGACCTGAAGCTGTACCATGTTCCCTTACCTGATGCAGAATGGCGATGTCTGGAATGTCTACCATCTACGCAGTCGTTTGCTGTTGATTTTGTCTTTTCTAAAAATAACAATAACAAAAATCATTATAAAATTGTTTTTACAAATTCTAAGATAGGAAACTTTAGCAGGGGTTAGGGTTAGGATGTTCTGCTCTCCCCGCATGAGATTCGGAGAATAGCACAAGACAGGAGAGAATGGGAAAAGCATGTGTCTGCCTGCTGTCCGACTGATAATGATGAGGAGGAGGGGCACACTCAAGCAGCTCTATGAAATTGGGCCATGATTTAGAATCCAGCACGCTACACTCCACTGCTGGACCTCGACACTTCACAATATGCCATAAGTTTTTGAACAAAACTTAAGACTTACTTTTTGATTTGCGGAAACTGAGACTTCGGAAGCCCCTGCGGACGATACTTCCCTTCTGTTTGTCTCTATCCTTTCCTTCATGGCTACTCATTTCAGTACATTACAAAATGAACACCAATAACATGTATGCATGCAACATTGAAATATGCTACGCAGCACCTGTACAAAACATGGAAGGGAATGGGGTGTTTGTTAGCCGTTAAATAAAAAATCAAACACAATGAAACACAATCACCAACTATAGCTACAGTGCTACAGTGTCAATGCTCTTGACTGAAAAAGGTATAATAATTATTATTAGTATTAACTATTATTTCTAGTAATGTTTTACAACAATTGTAACTCTTCAACCCTCGCAAGAGCGCTACGATTGTCCAGGTCAAAATTCGAGTTGAACCTAGTTAAACTACGTTCAACTGGAACTAGTTGAAACCAGTTGATAAACTAGTTAAACACAGTTGAAACCAGTTGGTTTAATATGGAAAATGGACAGACACCAACTGGTTTATAATTTAAACTCAGTTGAACACAGTTAAACCTAGTCCAAACCAGTTGGTTAATATGGAAAATGGACGAGTTTGGTCACTATCCAGTTGAACCAGTTGACTCCAGTTAACTAGGTTCAACTGGAATTTTGACCTGGGTGTTGTTACTAGTCGGCCTATGTGTAAAATATCACTATTGTACTAGGTAGTACTAACTATTCACTCAGTTTCATTCAATCACTTCTTACACTGACTGAGTAGAAACTGGCGCATCATAGATAGAGACCAACCAGCAATACCATCACTAATCAGATCCCATCCAATAGCTAGTAGTACTGTCTGTAGTATGAGTAGGTTCGTTCCGCTATCCGGCTTTTGTTTTCAGGAACAATAAATAGTGGTACGAACCACTCATCATAGTTCTACTCCTACCTAGGCCTGCACTATCTTAATTCCAGCAGTAGCTGCACGTTTGAAACCGGTTACTACTTCAGGAAGTTAACGTTTGTTCTAATTAATACATATGAAACACTATATTCAGTTAATTGTCCATGACGTGGACTGACTTGTGCTTGTGGAGGAAAGTTGTATTACAAACGAAATGTTCTGCGTATTTTGTACAGTTGATAATGTCTTTCTACTTGAACTTCTTGAGAGAAGCCTACACATACAAAATAAACATTAAATATACACACGAGTCACTAAAAAATACACACAAGCAAATAGAAGACCAGGCCCAACATTGAATTGAACAGAATATTTATATTTTTAGAATTAGATGACAGTTTTATAAATCAATTGATTTGAGTGCCTTGACACAAAACCCCCAAACCCAGCCTTACCTTTTGAGTAACCTTCAGTACAGGGTGGTTTGGCAAGTAGAAACTAAACGCGGCAAGGTGACAAAGCTCGGGAAAAACAGCAAATTCCCCTCTTGTTGTTTCGTCCGTTCGGATTCGCTTTTCATTAGTGTCACTTTCCTCAACACTTTATTATTGAACAGCGCGCCCTCTTGTGCTGGTACTGGAGAGAATAGTCTGGCCTCCGCCGCTTTTAGCTGAACTCAACGTAATGAGAGAAGTGGGTCAATTACAGACTAGAATAGTTTTTTGAACTTTCAAAAGAGTCACCCCTGCAGAAATAATGCATTAATCCGGCACTCTTTGGATACGATGTAAATCTTCGATGGATCAATAATGTAAACTTTCCGTCCAATTTCAACTGAAAATGTAAGTAAATGAGCTACGATTTCAACTTCTTCCATCTTGTTATTAGCATTAGGTGTATATAGTTCAACTGGGCAAAGATTTTTTGCGATAAATTGGTCAGAATTTGATATATAAACGAGTTTTGTTTTGCATTCGATGTGTGAGATTTGTCCGAACGGAGCTTGGTTGTGTTGTGGTGTCGGGTCCCAGGGTGTTGTACCGCACGGTGTTGAGTTTCAACGGTAGGGTGAGTAGGCGTGGACCGACTCGACTAAGAGGGAACAACTCGTTTGTAGCCTGAGTGATACAAATGTGTGGAAGAAGTTCATAATGTCTTGTCCATGTTTTGATCATTGATGAGAATAAAAAATAGACGGGAAACATTTCTTGATCTGTTGTCTGGTGGTTGATAAATGATATGATATTTAACTGATTATTGATGTGGAGAAATTCTTGATTTTAAACTTTTTATTTAAATCATGGAGGAAGAATTAGGGATAAAAGCAGTTTACAAATTTCGGTCTCAATAATTATAATTACGAACTTAAGTTAGTAATGGTATGATAATAAAGTAAAAATGATTGATCCTCCCTACGATACGGTCGTGTATTAAACTATTAAAAGACTTATTAATTAAGAGCTTTGATTATTAAGGGCAGCATGTGACCAATCAACCACAGATAGTGAAATGACCGATAAACCATAGCTTAAGGTGAAGTGACCAATCAACCACAGATAGTGAAATGACCGAGCAAAGTCTTGAATCTTATATTTTTGTAAAGCATGTAAAGTAGCCAGTATTGTAATATAATCTTGTACATGCATTTTACGAACCCCAATTTTACTTGCCTTCAGGAAGTTTGAATAGCACAGATTTTCTCTTTACCCATTTTCTTTAAAACTGTATAATTAAAATTACATCTAAAAGAAAGAAATTTGTTTTGAGTAAGCCCTTTCACATTGTATGTTATCTTGAATAGACATGTTTTGATAATGTACGCAGTGATTGATATTTAATCCAGGAAATGGGTAATAAATAATGTTTGTAAACAATCGGGAAATAAATAAATCTATTTCCCCCTTGAAGCAGGATCACAGACTCACAGTGGTTCAAAGTATTTATTAACCAGAGCTTGTGTACCCTTAAATAAATAGGCCAACCAGGAAACTAAGCAAGTTGAAATGCCATTTTGTTTTAATGAGAAGGGGGGGGGGGGCGGTGGTGGAAATCCAAATCACCCCTTCTGGCTTCCACCTGGCTTCTTCTTTTCGTGGAAACATACATCCTGTAGCAGCAAATCTCTTTACAAAAATTAAAAACTGATGTTTTACTGTCAATCTGTTTCTACAATGTTTGTTACATCTCATTTAACAAGCATGCAATTAGCAATGCATTGCAAGCAAGAGGCCTACCACAAGTAAACAAAGCAAGAAACTACATGGTATGGAAAAATGTTTTCTTGAAAATAGGCAGTAAATTTGAGATCCATATGGTGATGGGAAGGTTGGACTACAACTATAAAAGGACATTCATTTTGAAAACAAAGTAAATTTATAAATGATATTAGTATGTCAGATGCCTAATTATATTAGTAACCCACACTCTGGAAAAATACCCTGAAAAATCAAGCCTACGAATATGATAATATTAACATCCCGCATGCTCACAGTTTAGATATGCCCAGACAACACTTAGACAGCTGCATTCACCGGAATCTGTTGTCATAGTAACGTGTCAACAAGTCGCTGTAGCATAGTGATCGGTTCAACAGTATGAGTACACCATGTGCTAAACAGATACTCATGACATTGTACTGTGTAGACATAGGGGAGGTTGTCCATGATTGGTTAATAGAGAGATTGTGAGTCATAGGTTAGCTGTATAAAGCTGAACTCCATTTAAAGGTGCTGCAGGCCTGGAATAGTGTGAATACTGGTCTTTGAGAATTAATTACCAAAGGTGTCAAAAAGACACTGTCCAGGTATCAATTTCTGACTTAGGACTACCCTGTATATGAGACTTGTTAAAAGACACTGGACTGCTGGACAATATTTGTATTTGTCAATTACCAGTCTTCTCACTCGGTGTATCTCAACATATGCATAAAATAACAAACTTGTGAAAATTTGAGCTCAATCGGTCATCGAAGTTGCGAGATAATAATGAAAGAAAAACACCCTTGTCACACAAAGTTGTGTGCTTTCAGTAGCTTGATTTCCAGACCTCAAATTCTAAATCTGAGGTCTCTAAATCAAATTCGTGGAAAGTTACTTCTTTCTCAAAAACTACGTTACTCCAGAGGGAGCCATTTTTCACAATG
The DNA here is from genome assembly GCF_902459465.1 of Asterias rubens. Classification (NCBI taxonomy): domain Eukaryota; kingdom Metazoa; phylum Echinodermata; class Asteroidea; order Forcipulatida; family Asteriidae; genus Asterias; species Asterias rubens. Next base: position 1,700,865 of record NC_047075.1, read on the forward strand.
TTTTATATATCAACCTCTCCCCATTACTCGCTACCAAGTAAGGTTTTATGGTCATATTTATTTTGAGTAATAATTACCAATAGTGTCCACTGCCTTTAACACTTTAGGGCAAGTCCTACGTTAGGACGAGTAACTGGTCCTAACTGGAGATACAGTGAGACTAGTCTCAACTTATTTTGTGAAATCCACCCCAGTCCCTTTAATGAACCATTGAGTTAATGATTAACCTGATGAATAGTGACAGGTCTCTCTGTGTGGTATTGAGTGCTGTTACATGGTAACCTGGATATTCAGGTCTGTGGTGAGACTAATAATATTGACAGTTTGACATGATGGGCATTGTTCTTGCAGGGTCTTCCGGAAAACGAACAGTTGTTCTCTGATCTATAGATCCTCTCGACATTTAAATAGCCATGGAAGTGTCGTCAACCTTGCTAAGATGGACTTTGAACTTTATTGAGTACTGTTCTTTAATTCTATTATAATAATCGGTTCTTACATCTATACATAGCGCAAATAGCAGCAACATGGTAGATAAAGGCGCGTACAAAGTTATCCCCATTCATCAGGCACTCTTTTTGAAATCCCTACATACATAAATATGTAATTTACTCAACTCCCTTAGGGGCATGACTAGTCTTGGTTCAAGACTCTCCTGGATTTGTAACAAGAAAGCGCGCTATCACCCCCAACCCGCCATCAACCTCGAACCGCTATCACAGGAGAGTCTTGGAACATTCGTTAAATTTCCCCCAAAATCGGGGGGAAACATAATGCGCGTGCGTAGGTTTCCCGCAGAGCCCGCCCCTTTTTTTGGGGGGGGGGAGATTTAACGAATGTGCCAAGACTCTCCTGTGATAGCGGTTCTCGGGTGATAGCGGTTCGTGGTTGATAGCGCGTTGGGGGTGATAGCGCGCCCTGTTGTGACAAATCCAGGAGAGTCTTGAACCAAGACTAGCCTACATGTTGCTTAGAACTGTTCTAGGCAACATTGTTCAAGTACAACCTCAAACTGCTGAAATTAGCACTAAAGGGTTCATCCAACACAATACTGACCAGAGCCTTCTCTAAGCCATTGATACTAATGTCTGGGGTTAAAGATACATATGTACAAGCAATAATTTGTGGGTTAAAGTGCCTTGATATACATGTAGGACACAAGTTTCATGACCTGGAATCGAATCCACACTCCTCCAAAGATTCGCCACCTCTCCACATTGTTGCAATGATTCTATACTACACTTGACAAACTTTGTATGGATTTTGTTTGACTTTACTAAGTGTACTATTTACACATAGTGGTCCACAGTGAAGAGTACATGATGTATAATTTGAGTGACCACTGCTTGTACTTTGTCCATTGCAGTGTCCACCAGCTTGATTGACTAGCACTAGACACCTCCAAAGTTGCAGTCAACTTATTTACTGATAACACTCAATTGTTTGACCAAAGTAGCTACACCTTAAAATGACCTTAAGGTCATCACACAGTTAATGTTTGCTGTTTAAAATCAGTAGACTAATCCACTAAAGGTGTTTATTTGATGTTTATCAAGCAATAAATGACCCATTAGGATGGAAGTAAACATGCACTGACCATGGTTGGACAGTTAGTTTGTGGCCAGTGAACCGACTTCTGTTTTAAAGTAAAGCCCTATTTACACTACAGCATCATTTTTACTGGGATTCCTTGCTTAATTTTAGCATGGTTGTAAAATGGTGCAAGGTTGACAATATTTGACTAGGCAACTTGGACTTGTTCATCATTATTCCCCTACTCGGACTTTACGATCATCTCAACAGTCATTGCTTTCTGCTACTAGAGCTTCTTCCATTTTTTATGGCCACAGATCTTTTTGTTACGCCGCACCGTTTCTTTGGAATAGTCTTCCTGTGCATATTCGCCAAGCTAATACTTTACAATGTTTTAAGTCCTTGTTGAAAACTCATTTGTTTAAAGCTTCTTTTTTGTAATTTGCCTATTTGTATCTTCTCTAATTGTTTATTTTATTGTTTCTTTAATGCGCTTAGAGGCTTTTGCATTAGGCGCTTTACAAGTGTCTTATTATTATTATTATTAAAAAATTGGGTTTTTTTATGCTACAATTTAGCAAGGCACCCTTGCTAAGTTACCCTCACGTGGAAAGGGGCTTTATAGAACTTTGATGTGTTTGATATCAGTTTATTTGCTAACAGTTCAGCGTAATAAAAATTAGGACAGAAGTAAACATGTTCGTGTTGACCATAGGTAGGAACAGTAGTTTGTGGCTAGTGACCGTACTGTTTAGGACTAGAACTTTGTTGTGTTTGAAATCAGTTTATTTACTAACAGTTCAGTGTACAATAAAAAGTAAGTTTACTCATCCTTGTTCTCTGGATTACTGTCCAAATACTACAAAGTATCAACAATGAATGACCCACAAGGATTCAAGTACAAACATATCCGCATTGAGTCTGACCATTAGGGTAGGGACATTAGTTTGTGGCCAGTGGACCTACTTCTGTTTAGGACTAGAACTTTGTCGTGTTTGAAATCAGTTTATTTACTAAAAGTTCAGCGTAATAAAAAGTAAGTTTACTAGTCCTTGCTCCCTGGTTTATTGTCCAAATACTACACACTTAAATGGAGCGTACATGCAGGAGTAGGAGGTAGGCGACATTTAGCATTTAGACCTGTACCTAAAGACAAAAAAGGTAAGTTTGAACTCTAAGTTCTCATTCAAATCAAATAAAAACTGTTTAATTGTGACACTGTGTAGGTCTCGATTTGATTCTGGTCATATAAAAAACAGATGTTCTGGACTGGTCCATTACAAATTGTGAACAAGAAAGTCCTGTAGTCTTGTTGAGGGTTTGTTCCCCAAGTTCCAGCCATGTCTTCTTTTTTATTTGAAGACTAAATGGAATTGTTCCTTTGGTTTTTGGAACCAAACTATTGTTTTTAAACCCGTGAATGTAGATTTACAGTGAAGACCTATTTGTAGTAAAAACCAAGGGGAAAGGAAATCTCCATGGTAAAACTACATGTAGCTGTCAAAGTTTTATTTCAAATGGTTAGGCCTACAATGTATAGCATTACTGAGATATCACCAAAAATCCAGAGTGAATACCACACGTCCCTTCCCATTAAGTTTCATGTTGTTTTCTGTTTTCTGTACGCCTAGTTGACTAAAATGAATCTTTTGTCCCCCAGTGTGACACACCCACAGGGTAATTTGATTTTGATTAATCAGCTTTGGTTACAAATATTTTGAGGGGTGATGCAACCATCAAGAACATCGCCTCATTACCACTCTCTTCCAAATTAGAAGTATCCCTCTAAATTTCATTTTGTTTTCCAGTTTTCTGTACAATATAGACAGGTCTACACCATACAATAATGTGCTTGATGTAGATTCACTAAAATGCATCTTTTGTCTTCACATTGTGACACACCACCATTATTGATCTTAGCTTTTAGAGTTAAAAATATTTTGAGCAGTGATGTAACCATCAACCTTCATCCCATTGTCACTCTCTTCCAACTGTATGACGTTTATTAGTCTTGGTCCAAGACGTAACTATCTTAAGTATGGTATTCTTGATAACCCAACAGAGGGCGCACTCTTCGTTCTTGAACTTATCGGCGCGGAAATCGAACCAAGGATAGTGATGCCTCTGTTGTTTTAAATTGATCTCGTTGTGAACTACATTCATACACACGTAAATATACAAACGATGGGTAGTGATTCATTATGGGTTGGAAATGATCCGTACGACAGTCTTGAAACCAAGTCTAGACTCTCATTGGAAACTTGTCCTTGCCTGATTGTGTTGATCTCAGAAGGGGATCCTTTGTCCGATTATTGATTAGTTTGAATGCCTAATGAAAAAAGACTCTGTGCTTTCTACTGTTAAGGAAACATCACTCAGTAGCGGCTGGCTGGCCTTGGTCTGTTGTTTTGATGGGTAACAAGAGCTGTGTACTTGTCATTATCTAAAACACCTTATGTTGTGGTTAATATCAGTTTGCAGTAACACCATACATCCATAGTGTTAGTCAAATGGGGTGTCTGTGTGTCTTTTAGACACCCAGTTTATGAATTTTGACACCCTGATTTATATTATTTGGTATTATAGACATCAAGTACTAGTGTGTCATATTTTGTGTTTTCTACTGTTTTCTACCTTTGTGTGTTGTTTTGATGGGTAACGAGACCTATGTGTACTTTTCATTGTGATTTTACACCTTTGACACATCAGTTTGCAGTTATGCCATTAGTATTGGCAAGAAGGGTGTCTTTTGGACAGGCCCTGTTTTAAATTTGAAAAACCTGTTTTATTTTTCATTAAATATGAACATAATTGTAAGTGATAATTGGACACCCATTTTCTTTATTGTGTACAAGTTTGGACACCCTTTCAATAATCCTAGCTGAAACACCATCTTCTTTACTGTGTTCTTGAGAACTTGCAACTTATTCTACCACTGTGGATTAGGTTTAGAAATTAAGAATTCGAGAGATTACCCTACTTACAATCTAACTTTAAATAAGTAGGCCTCATAAACAACAATGGAAATTGACTGGGTAAATTTGGATTGGGTTATTTGGGTTAATGATCGTAATGCAAATTGCATCAATAAAAATTGATACTCGTCTGTTGAAGTTTGACATCAGCCCAAAAAGTAATTTTAATTTGAGGGGCCAGGTAGTCTGTCAAAATATAAAAACCTTCACGGACAGTGGTCAGTATTTTCTAATCGCTTTTGTTCAAATCTTGTCATGCAATGCGGGACAAATTACTTTTTCCTTGGACTGAAGTGAAAGAATAATGATACCTAGGTTGTACGTCACACAACGTGAGCACTCTCATTCTGAATCTGTAGGGTGGAAACTCATAAGACTTATTGTGTGTATTGTTTAGCAGGGACTCAAACACAAACTCTGCCAACCAGAGGCATGTTTGGGGCTCTTAACTCGAGTCGTGTTGGTCTTTGAAAAGCGTTTGTAACCGTTTGTTATAAAATGTATATGATTGGGAAGATATTTTAAAAGTAGAATTCAGGCCTGATACTTCACGGAGGCAACGAAGGCGATTGCCTCCGTGTCCCCTGGTCATTGCCTTGGTGCCCTTGAAATGCTCCAGTACAAATTTGCAACTTCATCATAGGGTGCCCTTTACCAAGAAGAAAATGCCTTGGTGCCCTGGCCCTTCCAAAAGCGAAGCATACAGCCCTGAGAATTATATTATACATGTAATGATCCACACAAGTATCACTCGAAATTGCGTGGTTTTCCTTTTTCCTCGTCGACTAACACGGTCGGCCATTTATGAGAGTGAGTCAAATTTTTGACTGCCATAAATGGCCAACCGTGTTAGTTCGCAATATAAAAGGAAAACGACGCAATTTCGAGGCAAATTTGTGTGGATCATTGTATTCTACTTGTAAAACATCTTTCTACCCATATGCATTTTATAACAAACGGTTATAAACGCTTTTTAAAGACCAACACGACTCGAGTTAAGAGCCCCAAACATGCCTCTGGTTGGCAGAGTTTGTGTTTGAGTCCCTGTTAAGACACTTGTGACCTTAGCAAGACAATTAACCATTATCCTTTGATTGGGAAGAAAAGACCACAGCTACACACTTATTGCTAAGACTAAGTGAAGGGGATTGCCTGGGTTTGTCTGGCAGTGCAAATCTTCAATCATTTGAAGGCTGCACTTTCAGTGAAAAAAGGAAGGAAGGAAAGGAAGTTTGGATTGCCTGGGTTTGTCTGGCAGTGCAAATCTTCAATCATTTGAAGGCTGCACTTTCAGTGAAAAAAGGAAGGAAGGAAAGGAAGTTTGGATTGCCTGGGTTTGTCTGGCAGTGCAAATCTTCAATCATTTGAAGGCTGCACTTTCAGTGAAAAAAGGAAGGAAGGAAAGGAAGTTTGGTGACAACCATTTTCTTCTTGTATCCTTTCCCCAAAAACTAATTGCTCATCTTTTTTTGTCACGTTGTTTTGAAGGTTTTATAAGAGTTTTCTACAATGTCGTTTGTGGTGGTTGGAAGAAATGTTTCTTTTGTCTATGTTTAAAAGTGGAGAAATTTCAAGTACCAAGGATTTTCAGCCTATTGAGAATGCTATGCGTTTTTGTATGGTCTGGTGTTTCCATTTAACCCTTTTTTACCTCGTGAAAAAATGGAATAGTCCAGATTTCACTTCGCAGTTATATTCGGCAACAATGCACACTGTGGATAAAAGTTTTTGAACTGGTTGACCTAATTGTTGAAACTCAAGTCCTTATCGTCACACCCATCAGGTTTCTTTGCTAATGAGTGACCCTGAGAAGTTTAAACCCTTCTTAACCATAGTAAAGTGTTTTGTTCAATGACCTTGCCCTAATAAGGACTTTTTTTTTTTATGAATGAAATGGCCGTGGAGGTCAAGGTCAAAACAACTCAGAATTGCCAGTGACACAGTCACTTCATGATGATTCAGGCTTTTGACAATTACTTCATTTGGAGTAACATGTTTTGAGGGAAGGAACAGTGGACAGGTGCTTATGGCTTTTTTTTCAAAAGAAAACATTTTGTGTTCTAAGGAATTTTGAACATTGATATTGCTGAGAGGTACAAATTTGTAACGTATTCAAACTTACCTCTGAGGAGGATGCACATTATTAGACCATTGACTTCAGGAGCAAAATACCACAACTAAAATGGGTAAGAAAATAATTATTGGTTAGTGATAGATTTTGTTTGCTTTGTAACACTCTTGTGAAGAGGAATTTGAACTAAGACATGGTGCAGAACATGCTCTCTTAATGGAAGGTTCATGCTGTTTGTTACATGTAGGTAACCACTCCTAAAATTAATGTTTATACAAACTGACTTGGTTAGAGAGGTACAGTAGCTTTTGATAATAACATTTTGAGAATAGTTTCTTTGAAGTAACATGATTATGGAGAGAAAAAAAAAAAAGAAAAAAAAAGAATTTGTACATAATAGTGCACTGCAGTTTTGTTATGTGTACAAAAGTATGTTTGTTGTATGTAGTAAAAGGTCTCAAAGTCCAATCTATTTGAAATAAATTTTCAGTCATCTTTCTTTACTCTGATTGACAATTATGATAAACAGTGTTTTGTGAAACTGAAATGTCTACATTCAGGTTGACATTAAATTAAATCCTGTTTTGTAAAGTCTGACTCACACAAAATATGTAGGCTACTACATTTAGCACTGCAGTTATTATTGTATCTCTTACAAGGAATAGGCCTTCAAATGGCTTTCAAAAGCCAAAAAAAGCTCCTAGAATAATTTGACACATTTTGGGTTTGTGTACATATAAAATGTGTGTCTAGATTTGCATACAGGGTAACACAACAACATAAAGACTCAAATACCGACTGTCGGACGTATTTGGAGTTTGAGAGTCTGTACTATTCCATTACCCAAGGCAGGAACATGCAGACATAAGTCTGGCAACACTGACCCTTAATAGCAACAGGTTTAGGAAATAACCAAAGCGTAGGTTCCACTTGGATAAACACATTCAGCTTTCTAAAAAGTGTTTCTCTGTCTAAACCTGGCATCAAGTTTTCCCCTAAAGTGTGCCGGCTGGGTTGTTAGTAACAAAGCCCTGTAGCTTAACGAGCGAGTGAGTACTGTACGTTTGGATAGGGTTCTTGAAAGCTCTATATTTAGGGGCTGGCAGCTGTCCAACTTTATGTGTACAGATATTCTTTTTAAAACATTTCAAAATTATGATGTTTCTTCTTTGGACTTGTTTCCCCTACCCCCCTAAATGTAGTTACAAGCAAGTATGGAGAAAGTGACTGGAAACTCTATTCTTAGGGGCTGGCAGATGTCCAACTTTGTGTGTACAGATTATATTTTTTTTTACTTTTTCTATTTTTTTTTCTCTTTGTACCTGGTTTTTGTTTCCATTGTGGGGGGGAGCATCACTAAACATTGGTTCGGCTTTGGTCGGTTGGTTTGACATTTGTTTTTGTAAACTAAAGGTTTTTGTAAACTTAAGGTTTTTAAAACACTTTTTGTACGGAAGCGTTCTAAAAAGAGACTGTAGAGAAATTAGAAAACTACAAGTACAAGTCTTCGTAATTTATGACAAACTCATGTTAGTCAGTAGAAGAACTAATAAATTAACAATTATTATCTCATACTGTAATCTAATGTATGACTAATTACAAGTCATAATTATGATTTACACCTCATAATAATGACTTACTCCGTGTCATAATTATACCCATGAAATTCCTACAATAATTATATCGTTAACCTGTGAAATTATCAGCTAAGCACATCAACACGTCCCGTTTGACGTTTTACACTTTCGCTTTTCCCAATTATCACACACACACACACACACACACCCATCAATTAAGAATGGAACAATCCAGACCTAATTATGCGTGTGTGCATAATTGAGCCAAGTTAACGACCCCACCAAATGGCGCGTAATTTATATCTCTCACACAGTGAAACTGTATGCTGTTTTTGTATCTGAGTACATCATACAGTGTATGCTGATCAGGAATGTTTTATAAATTTGTACCACGTGGAGAATGCACTGTGTACATTTCAGTCAGTAAATAACCGTGTAGATGTAGAGCTTGCGTTGTATTGCTCTTAGAGACGGTCTGTATTGTACCATAGAGAAAGGACCAAGTGCCAAGTGTACACAAATTGTGCTTGGGTGATTGTGCACTGTTTACACTGTGTTGTATGGATGCATTCATGAGTTCTTCTTTTCATCTTGATGCTGGTAGCGCATATTAATGGTAAATATAAGATGTGTTTGTAGCTTTGCATGTTGTAAATTTTGTTTGTGTTGTCTCGAGGTTTCGAGGAATATACACTGCTCGTTCATCTGAAGACGACCAGAGTGTACTCTCCGAAACGTTGAGACCACACCGCCTCTTTTCAGAGCCATTACTGCTACCAATGAGATTTAATACGTACAGTACAGGTCTGCAAGATTACTATTTTTAGTTGGCACTGGACATGTTTGGTAATTGTCAAAGACCAGTATTCTCACTTGGTGTATCACAACATTGTGCATAAAATAACAAATCTGTGAAAATTTGGGCTCAATTGGTAGTCAAAGTTGAACAATTATTTTGAGTATTTACCAATAGTGTCCAGTGCCTTTAAAGAACTGTGTGGATTTACATTATAATAATGTATACAATGATTTGTGTTGGTGCTTTATAATGCATTTTCTAATCCCTTTAATTCTATGGACAAACACTGGGCTGTAGGCAAATTCCTCGCTCTGCAGACTGTTATTATTTCAAACAAAATTCTTCTCTGTGGGGCTTGATAGGGGCTTGATACGTGTTGCAGTTGCACAACGGTCCATTAGGAGAATTTACTCATCCGGATCCAGGTACAGGATACATACTACAGTGCGTATAATTATTATTTTTTGAGAAAATGGAATTGCAATGCAGCTGTTGCAAAAGAACAAATCTATGGTATGAATGCAAAAAGTAGTCATTTTAATGGCCTGACATTTTGACCCTACCCTAGCAGAGTCTTTCTCAAAACGTCGGGCCTTTAAAAAAAAAAAAATTACACAAACTTTCTATGGTTTACATTGTTGGTTTTCGTGTGGTACAATACATTTTTGTAAACTTGAAGTGAAAATGCAAAATATTTCAGGTTTCACTTTCAGGTTAACAAAATGTACACTTTAATTTGTTACTTATGCAGGGCTGTATGCTTCGTTTTTGAAAGGGTAAGGGCACCAAGGCATTTTCTTCTTGGTAAAGGGCACTCGATGATGAATCTGCAAATTTGTACTGGAGCATTTCAAGGGCACCAAGGCAATGACCAGGGGACACGGAGGCAATTGCCTTCGTTGCCTCCGTGAAGTATCAGACCTGCTTATTTCAGGCCTGATACATACTTCACGGAGGCAACAAAGGCAATTGCTTCCATGCCCCCTGGTCATATCCTTGGTGCCCTTGAAATGCTCCATGGTATAAATTCACAATTTCCTCATAGAGTGCCCCTTTACCATCAAATAGAAAATGCCTTGATGCCCTTGCCCTTTCAAAGACAAAGCATTCATGCCTGCCTAATGCTTTAATTTATTCATCCATTAATTTTAGTATAGTAATGTAGGAATTGTTTGTGAGCCAGTATACCGACGACGTATTAAAATGCAAATTAAGTGCATACTCTGTTAACGATACCAGCATCCACTACCACTGAGCAGCGTCTTCCCCGAACAAAGGAAATCCCAACCTCGTTACAGTCTAGCACTCTGCTAGCCACGTGTCCATATCCCATACCACTCAGACCAGACAGCCTTGCCTCTCGTAGTAATTGCTTACTGGGTGATATAAATCGTGAAGGATGCTTGGCTCTGCTTGCTCAGTGAAGCGGAGTGGGATGAGTTGAGTAAGGACAAAAAGATGGAGAGGTCGGAAGGAGATGGTTTTCATGATCATGGGATAGGAGCAAGCTGTGTGCTGGATGTTTGATGCTTATTACTGTTGCCTCCTGTCTTAATTCTCATGCCAGTTTAATATTTTGAAACAAATGTTTAATTTTCCCACTCTTTTGTTTGCATCTTGAACAGCTTTTTAAGTTTTTTTCAAAATTCTGTAAAAATATGCAAAAAAAGTATTTCTCATCAATCAAATTGTACTTTGCTAATTTGTGTTGCCTTGGTATTCATCCTAAAGTCTAGCCTATGAAATTTCTTGAGTCATAATGCCCTCCTCTCAAGATGTACATTGTTTTGTGTTGTACGCCTACAGTTGATGACACTTTTTGAGTACATTAAAAAGATAAAACATTAATACAGTAACATGGCACTTTCGGAATAAAATAGATTGATCTTAGCCATGATTTTTTTTTTTTTTTTTTTTTTTTAAATAAATGAACCATATTTTATATGATGGAGTTATTGGTTGTTTTGGGGCTAATTTATGACTTTGGTGGTACAACTGTACAATACTATAGAGTCTCCTTGCTCAGTTGAGCAAAGGGTGGAAGAATGCCGGAGGAAAAAAAGGTTAAAGTGGTCAGAATGAGATTGTTCGGCGATGTGATATTCGCAAGCTGTGCGTGAACTGTTTGCATTAGACAATGCCCTATGTTTACGCTCAATACCATGGTCTGGTATTCATTAACTTATTTTGTCACAATTTTATGATTATGAAATTCGGAAGGGGAGGGGGAGGCAATGTATCACTTGATGGTCAACTCGACTCTCCCTGGTTCTAGGTGGAAAAAATCCCTGGAAATAAACCAGTCTTTCCATTTTCTGAGGAGCAAATTTGAGAAAATCTCCCTGATTATGGAAACTTTGTCCCTATTTATTACATTACATTTCAATGTAATTCTCTATCGGATTGTTGGACAAAAGCTCTGTCGTATCACTAGAAACAACGAATTCATACTGTATGTACTGTACATATTGTACCCGTACTGAGCATTTTTGTTGCATTATCATAGCCCATGATGACCGAGCACAGATCCTCATTACTTGATAGGTGGAACAAACAAAATTTACGTGGTCTCAACTAAAACTGCAATTCTTTACTGGCAAGTCATCATAAAAGATCTACACTTGGAATCCTTGATTTGGTAGTTCAACTAATGAGAACTAAAAACATTTCCTGGGATCTTGACTCAAAAACATTTCCTGGGATCTTGACTCAAATTTCATTTCTTTTCCAACAGGTCTTCCAGAACGTTAAGGCCGTCTGATATCAACAATGGCAACAACCATCCGTCCATCACGACACTCCGTCCAAGACTCTCCTGATGTAACCACAGAGGGCGCAAGTCACCATGTCTGCTGACCTGCTCAGGACAAATTCCTGTAAGTACTTGATAATGTAAAAAATAGTTAATGGCCTGATGTTCCAACCCTATCAGATGCTTTCTCTAAGTGTAAAATAATTGGTAATGTGTATTACTTTTTAATTACCACCCATGTCAATAGGTACAATTTTATGGCATTTCACGCAGTGGCCGCTTAATGCACCTCAGCAGCTTGTAAAATCCTTTCAAATCTTCAAAAACGTGTCTGGAAATAAATAATGATAAGCGCTTTAAAACGCCTGTACATATAAAGAGCTATATAAAAACTAGTTCTCACTAGAACAAGAACTCACTCTGCGGCAGTGAAGTTAACGCAGTTAATAACGAGAAGTCCCCTCGATCCACTTAGTGAAAGAACAAAATCATTACAAAAAAGTAGATTATGGAATTTCTGCAAATCAAATTACATAAATAGTAGTTATCAGGCCTTAAACTTCGCTCTTGATCGGGTGTAGACTTAGTGGAAGTCGGGCAACCAGCAGTTCGCACAAGAGCAGTGACCTGGCGAGAGCACCGCTGCAACTCGACTATCTCACCGCGTGGGACCATTAACGACTTGTCCACAAGTCTAGATGGGGTGTAGCAATTTCCCTCTGGTTATGAGCACTTCTATTATGAAAGGGCACCACAGATAAAGCACAGGGCACCACGGCAATCCCTGTGGGTGCCTTTGGTTATTACCAGGCCTGACTTACTATTATTCTTATTATTAATATCGATTTTATTTCTCTCGTAGCCCGTGTGAGGACTCCTTCTTCCGCTCCCATCAGTGGTCGTCTTTCAGCTGGTTCCAGTGACAGCTGTAGCACAGTGAGCAGTGCCAGCTCCACCGGTTCCCATCGGAACAAGAGGCTCCTTAAGACGTACCACGACTTTGCTATGCAAATCTTCAACCCCGGCCATGCACAAGATGTTGAGAACCTGTTTCTGGCGGCGGCGCGAGACGGTGATTACACACGGGTGGAGAATTTCTTACGCAGGAGGAGTCACGAGGTTAGTTCAATTACTATTTGATTGACTGACAATTTTGATTGGTTGGTTTATGGATAATTGAAAAGAATATAATTTGAACAGGATTTGAACAGGATTTGAACAGGATTCAAACAGGATTTGAACCTGCGACGGCCGCTTTAACATAGCGGTGCTCCACCAACTTAGGTGTTGATCCCATTATGCCTCACACTCTTCAGTCTCTTGATGATATCTAGAGCAAGGTAGTTGAAATGTATAGACCAAAATAACTCACTCCATGGCAGAGAAGTTAATAACAAAAAATCTGCTAAGCGAAAGTATTAGTCCCGGCTGATTTCCTACATACATGTACCTTCCACCCAGGTAGTAGTTGATAAAAAGGACAGTTCTTTTCAGTACTAAGTTGTTTCCAGAATTCTGAAATCTACTCCGCTGCAGTAGAATAACGAGCAAGACCTATCTCCCAAAGAAAAAAATCTACACAGCAGAGTATACTATGGTGTACCCACAAACCGAATGTATATTATTTACTTAAATTTTATTAATTAGCCTGTTGATCTCTTTCCTTGTGTATTGCAGATTGTAAACATTGATGTTAAAGAGAAGAGAACCGGCAACACTCCTATCTTATGGGCCGCCAAGAACGGTCACCTTAAGATAGTCCAACTTCTTCTCAAATATGGTGCTGATATAACGATACGTAACTATGACAATGAGACTGCTTTGGATGTGGCCAAGCCAGGCGTCCAGACCGCCCTGCTGCAGTCCGTTGAGCGCAACGGCTGCACACCACGCCACCTGCTGCAAGCTGCGTGGCAGGGGAATATTGAGGTAGTGCAGCGATTATTGGTACGTATCAATTAGAACTTAGTGGTTTTTGTTAAAAGTTCTTTGTTATACATTTTCTAAATGCTCTTATACATGTAAGAGCCAAATGAGAAGAGAGGAGACAATGAAGAAAAAGTCAGTTTTAGATGTTGGAGGAAAACCCTAGAGAGTTGTTCCAGGAAAACTCACAAAGTCAAGTAGGGACTGAAAACCCAATCCTTGGTGCCCTTAAAACGCTCTGCTAGAAATTTACAATTTCCTCATAGGGTGCCCTTTACCAAGGAGAAGATGCCTTGGTGTCTTCGGCCTTTCAAAAAATGAACCACTCAGACAGGGCTGGACATCTTAATAATTGGATAACTTTTTGGGTTTCAGAATGAGAGTAAGGTGCTAGACATTAACTGTCGAAACGCTGACGGCTTCACTCCGCTGCTCCTTGTCACCAGGGATGTGGACCTCTTCGAAAAGAGTGAGTACATGAACATATTCACAATAATACTAATAATACCAATGATAAATGGTGCGAAATGGTACAACCGTGTTTGGGAAAAAGTTGTAGAGATTGAGGAAGATCTTGTGGGACTTTTATATTCAGAATGATCATGTTATAGAACAAAGGCCTCCGGATTTTGTAGCCTTAGATAAGACAAAGAAGATGTGCCACATCATTGACATAGCTGTGCCTGGTGATTATGTAAGGGTACATGTAGCTTTTGAAAGAGGTAGAAAAGATTAAGCTTGGGCGATATCGATTTATTTTATTCACGATATATCCGACAATATATCGCGATATTCGATATAATCGCGATTAAAGAAATTTGACATCATCAGTCTTAAAACTCCAAGTGAAAGTTGTAGAAGAGACAGTCCTAGCATAAGAGAGGTGTTCTAATGACCTATTCTTCTGGTTTTACTCCAAACCTATGGGGTGCGATATATCGCGATATATCGCGATATATCGATACTTCGATTAAAACCAAATCCATCCGATATTGAAATCGTATCCAAATTAATATCGCGATATTCGATAATATCGTGATATCGACCAAGCTTAGAAAAGATGCAAAAGTACCAAGACCTGGCCTGGAAACTACGTAAGATTTGGTTGGAGGTTTGGTGGTTGGAGCACTTGGAACCATTCCCAACGCACTGGGAGACATGTAGATGTAGCAGGGACAAATGTCGAGGTAGATTTATTACAATTTCTTTGGTTTTCCCGTCATTCGAGTTGTGAACTCTTTGGATTGAAACACAAATTGAGATTGAAGGTTTTAGATTAAACATCTACAAATGTGTCCTTTGTTTTCCTATCAGTCGGCACAGTACTAGAGAACTACAGTCCGGAAGCCGTGGTCCGAGAGCTTCTCCACCATCGAGCCGACCTAACCACTCCCGACTCCGAAGGAAGGACCCCTCTCCACTTTGCCGCCTCCTCCAAGTCTAAGATCTCTGAGGAGATTGCGGTGATCCTGATGAGCAAGCCTGTCGGCATGGAGATGAGGGATAGAAGATCCTTGGCGCCTATCCACTCCGCGTCTCAGAGCGGACAGGTTGAGATTTTGATAGCGCTACTTGAGAATGGAGTTGATGTAAATGCTAGAGGGTATGCTGGATCAACGCCGCTTCATGTTTCAGTAAGTTTAGCAACTCCAACATTCTTCCTTAAAGACATTGGACACCTTTGGTAGTTGTCAAAGACCAGTATTCTCACTTAGTGTATTCCAACATATGCATAGAATCACAAATCTGTAAAAAATTTGGCTCAGTTAGTCATGGAACTTGCAAGAGAATAATGAAAAGAAAATATACCCTTGTTGCACAAATTTGTGTTCTTTCATCAGATGCCAAACAAATTATTGAAAGACTTCAGGCAGTTTGTGTATAAAAGATGGAAAGTTCTATACCACATCTGGTACATTACATATTCAGTAGTCCACAATTTTGTGAGTGTGGAAGAACACGTCACATTTAAAAAGTGTACATTGCCATTGTGTTTATTAACCTTCTGGTGCAAACTTTGTGACCATCCAAACATCTGATGACATCATTATGAGAAAAATGTTTCCTACTTTATGAACTAATGTAATTTTGATGTTTCTCTTGTTCTAGGCTTACTCAGGTCAGCTTCAAGCAGCCACCAAACTGCTTGATCGAGGAGCTGATGTTACTTTAGTCGATGACAGCGGGAACACTCCCGTTGATGTGGCCAAAACGAAGAAACTTAAACATGCTCTAAGAGGTACGTTACTCTTCTCTTCAAGCTAGTGAAGTCTTAATTATTATAATTTGACTCTTATATAACCCAATTTCAAAAAATTATCATTGCTGCACCGGATCATATATTTCATTCCTTAAAAAAATCTCAGCTCCTTGGGGAGTATACAGCTTGTGCAGCCAAGTATGTAGTGTACTAAGCTATTTGAAATCACAAGAACCACCTCTGCCCTCACAGGTACCCACTATGATCGCTTTACCCCTGGTCTGCTCCGGCAATAGGGCAAACCCAGGGGAATAGTCACCCCTGCTCTGGAGTAGGGGTAAGCGGTCAACCAGAACCCTTTGGAGTAGGGACACAGTGTGGGTGTGTCAGAGTAACTGTAGGGTAACAAAAGTCCCGGGGCTTAGCCCGAGGGCTGTATTTCATGGGGATAAGAGATATGATGTGAAAAGGGCTTTAGTGATAACGAGTATGATAAAAACATTTTTTTTTTTCTGTATACAGAAGCGTGGACAGAGGCTACTCAAGCTAAACGTGACATGGTGCTAACTCCAGTCAAACCCCCCTCCCGTATGGCAGAGAGTTGGGGAACTGGTGATGACAGGAGTACCAGTGATTCCATGGGGGTTACTCCGAGACCTGGGTCGTCTGTCAATGCCACACCAGAAAGTAAGAAATCTCTCTTTCATTCGCGACCAAGATTTGCCCATTCTTGTCATAATAAGACACAAGAAAACTTTATTGATCTCTAAAAGAAGAAATTTCATTGCTCACATGAGTAAAAAAAAAACCACCAAATATAAAAATGTAACAACAGGCAGATACAAAAATAGCACAAGATACAACGCACATCACTGAGTCAGTTGGATAGATCAGCTAGATAGATCAGCTGGAAGCACCAGATGTCAAAAACATCTCTATAGCTGAGCTTCTGTTTTCCCCTTTCGATCCCTTGCGTGTTGTAGAATGAACAACATGTCCCTAATTCTCTCACTCTAGTCGACCGAGATCGGAGTCATGTTGAGATTTAGTTGGGATGATCAGCTGGAAGCACCCTGATGTCCCCATCAAATACATCTTTATAGCTCAGCTTCTGCCTTCCCCTTCTCCTCCCTCAATGTTTTGGTTCTGACCAGTTGAGAGACATATTAATAGATGATGTTTCTGTAAGAGTGCCCTGCGAGTCTCGGACAACTGTTGTTTTTAAGTGGATAGGTTTGGTTCATTGCCACACTGATGGTTATTTGTCATGTTGACTCCAGCGAACATGGAAGCATTTTCACTTTACACTTCTTGGATGCATCTCAAATTATTTGCGTCATCTATTGAAATTCCCTCCTTATTTTTAGAACGTATAATTCGTAAGATGACCGAAGCTCACAAAGCAGTACTAGCGGAGGAACAGATGTTACGTGACATAGACAGCGGTCGATTCACTCCGAGCTCGTTGCCACGGAAACTCGGTCTTCCCCGTGCCTCCTCGAGGTGTGGGACTCCATCTTCTGTGAAACTCCCCGCTCCTCCTAAGACGCCAAGAGTCTTGGAGTATTCTTCTGGACCGGCACCGGGAAACTCTCCTGAGAAACCCAAGAAACCTGCTTCCAGGTTTGTTGTTCTGATGATTTCATCTTCGTCTTGGTTTATCTTTTTTTCAACAAGAGTCCTCTTTCCCATTCTTAAAACTGTGTGTCCGATTCATCTTACAACTAAAGGGATTTAAACCGGTCCCTAGCAACCTGTTGGCGGCACATGAAAGAGTTGAGGGGATGCAACTTTTTTATTTCAAATGTCAAATAACTAACCACTAGGGAAGCTTACTGGATAACATGTAAATAATTTGAAGTGAAGCAAAGATTGACTTCAGTGTTATAATTTTTGTTTCCAGGTCATTATTTGGAGGGCGGCCACGGACGAACACAATACCAGGGAGTGAGAGCGATGCTCAGTTGAGACAACAGAAGACGAGAACACATGCCAAGCTCGGCCAAAGACATTGTAAGTGTCAAAGCCATTAGCTGTGAAACCATGAAGGTTGTTCCATTCCTACATGATAGGCCTATCTACATGATAGGCCTATCTATCTTGCGTCAGAGTAGTTGTCATGTATTATGTTCGTCTGTCCTTTTGTTGGCATGTTTGTCTGTCTATCTTGTTTGTTTGTATGTCTGGCTGTTTTTGTTTACAAGCTTCTGCCTATCAAAATAGTCCCATACTCTATATATTACATTAATCCTGCTTACTGATTTTATACTTAAAGTTATTTCTGCTTGTTTCTACTTCGCAGTACATGTAATTGTCAATAATTGTCATAGAAGTATGGAAATAAATGTGTTTTTGAATTAATTGAATTGAAAAATTCACAATGTACGATCAAAAACTTCAACAGGGTTCGATTCTTGGGAGAAAATCCACAAGACTGCAGGGCTTAAAGCTCGAAGTTTTTTTAAGCCAGAATTTATTTATCAAGATTAAAGATAAGTTGAACAAACGCAAAGGACAAGAGCACACCCCAAGCTCGGGCAATGACACTTTAAGTGTAACAGATAGCATCTGTGAGACCCTGTAGGTTTTGTGTTTCAAGTAATCTTGCCCATACACCGATGTGTGTTAGCACTGTATACTGAGAACTTTCCCGAGTCTTGTGAAAAAATATCACGGGCATATTATTCAGGTGGCATTCAAACCCACGACCCTTGCATTTCTAGAGCAGTGTCTTACCAACTAGACATTGCTAGACTACCAAACTTAAGATCATGCTACTCGTGTATCGGTGTCTGAATTACCATGGTCCCTCAGCACAGCTGACTAAGCTACTGACTTTCCTTAAAACAATTGGACATGAACCCTCCAAAATTATCAATCATTGATTTAAAAATTTCCCTTCTGTTTCAGCTGATCCTGTTTCCAAGGCAACATCTGATGTCTCTCAGCTGCCTGTGACTGTCGTTGGACTGGATCTTGACGAGAATTTTCAAGACATGAGGTAGGATCATCAATCTTAGATATCTATACTTAACGAGTCAACATCACTCGACTTACATGTACCTGTAGAGCGAATACTACATTTGCATTGTTCCATATGTCGCCAAGGAAATGGCTAAGAATTTACACAAAATTGCGCCCTCTAGTGTCCTATCCCTGATGATGCCCTGTGGCATGTGTATTATTCTCTTTTCTTATAGCGCAGGCAAAGGTGACACATTTTCTTATCTCCACTTTTAGATTTCAGAGGTTGGTAACCGGCCCGCTCAACCCATTTTTGGAGAGGCGACGAAGTCATGAAAAAGTGGATGCCTCGATCAACCCCACACCACCAACTGCAGAGAGGAGACTATCAGCGGGAAGGAGGGGGTCAAATCCCAGTGTGCTTGATCTCACTGGGGCGTGCATTGACTACATTAAAAAAGGTAAGTCGTATTTGCTTATTCTTTATAGTAAATAACACTCTGCTAAATTGATTTTACAACAATTTGAAAGGAGCTTTGTGCAATGAAAATGAAAATCTCCATGATTTTTTTTTTTTCATTTTCAGGTCGTAAGTTCCAGAGATCATCGAGCAACTTTAGCAGTAATACAAGTGGAGATGAAGAGTCTGGTAACTCGCCTCCTAAGAGAGCTCCAGTGAGATCAAACATGCAGATACATCCATTAAATCTAGGTAGGAATAGTCAGGTTACCCTCCACTCAAGGTTTTAAAGTCCAGGTTTATACTTCCTGCGAATGTGATACAAATTTGCAATGAATAATTCGCAGGAGTTGAAATGTGCTTAGCAAAAAGAATTTGCTGCGCAGAATTTTCTGCTTAACAGCTTTATATTATAGTCTTGCAGGGTGCTTACTAAATTTACACAACTTCGTTTTAAACTGATATACTTAAATTGATTTCTACCCTACATGTATAAGGTCACCTCGGATGAAATAATCTTGCAGGATTCTAATAAACATTTTCAAAGTTTCTATTAAAACTGATTGTATTTTCTGTTTTTTGTTTCCCACTCAACAACAGAACAAATGCATCTCCGTCTAAGCACCCCAAGCCCCATGCCAGACACCGTCCATCTCTTCAACCCAACGTCTCGTCACGTCCTTCCACCTTCGCCCTCCCACCACTCTGAAAACGTCCAAGAAACGATCTTTGAATTTGAGGACGAAGACGAGCAACCAAACAACGATCAGCTTCTTCAGAGGAGTATGTACAATCTGGACATCAAAGGGGAGTATAATACCAATGGACAGCTCATGCTAAGCAGGACAAAATCCATCTTGGATCCTCTGAAAACATTCCGCATTGAAACGACACGTATTAGTCAGCAGAAAGAGGTATCGACAGACTCGGGTCAAGGGTCAACAAGCATCTCCTCATCGTCAGCGAGTACGTTCTCCACTCCGAGTCCGCTGTTGCGTTTTGACAGTGAGATGCATCTTGTAAAAAACCCTGTGAAGAATCGTCTCGGTGTGAAGATGACGCCGTCGGCGACGACGATCAGAGAAGACACAAAGTCTGCGGAAAGCAGAGCAAAGACAATACCCACAAGTGCAACAACTCAAATTACTCTACACACTGCTGTAACTTCAGTTGAACCAAACACTAATAGCAGACACGTTCCCCTGGTTAAGCAACAGCTGCATACATCTGAAGGTAAACAGGAATTAGTTGAGAAGGCCAGGCGAAAGACTACCTCACAAAATTCTGTACCTGGTTCGGATAATAAGACATCAAGAACAAATCCAAAAAGCTCAGGTAGTTCATCTGGAAGTGTTCTTGAGAGACAAGTTAGTCTTGAAAAGGCGAGGTTGGATGAGAACATCGTGGCCTTGCAGAAGGAGGTTGAGGCAAAGAACACTCGAGAAAAGCTGCAACTGTTGCATGGCAGCTCTGTGAAACAGGGTACTAAACCAGAAAAGGCTGATAATGGAATGAAAAATGAAACAGCAGCTGATGAAAAAGTTACAAAATTTGCAAGTAAAGTCAAACAGGAAAAGGATGTTGATTCTAATGTGCTTGTAAAACAACAAGTTGGTAGCAAGACCCCAGGTTATCAGGACGCTACGGATACCAAACGTATACAAGGATCTAACTCAGTCCGATTGAACTCAAATACAAAACCTTCAGTAAACTCTGAAAACAGCAAAAGCCCTTCGAGGCAAACGAGTCGAGAAGACAAGCCAACGACTCTTAAAGGAGACTCTGTGAATAAAAGTCAGAGCAATTCCCAGAGTAGCTCTGAGAATGAAAGGACGAGTGCAGAGAGATCTGGAAGTCAAGAATCGAAATTACTGTTTGGGAGACTGAGTGGTAAAAGTTCTACCCCAAAGAAAACGGATTACAAATCTGTAAATGATAAATCAGGCGCTGAATTCAGAATCACTAGAAAATCTGTCGAAGCTGTGAAGAAAGACAGTAAAATATATACCTCAAAGGGAGATTCGACGAAGAGGTCGCTGAAAACCTCAGAACTAACGAAACAGGGTAAATCGGAGGCATTAGTAGAGAAGGCGATCGTCAAAGCGGACACCCCTGACTTTAAAATGGACTTGCTCTCTGCGTCCGGCGAGATGCCAAAGGTCAGTCCGAGGCCTGGATATAATCAGGGTTCTAAATCACCGGCAGGGTCAGCAGAGAAAGCCTCGCCGAGGATTCAGGCCTCCAAGGGAGAACCTTCCCTCTCGAAAAGTTTTGGGTCGGGAAATAACTTGATCAAGACTGAAATAAGAAATGTTAATCATGGCGTTAAGCTTTCTCCAAACACAAAATGGACTGTTTCGTCAGATGAAGGGGTTGGATTAGAGCTGGAGGAGCTGATTGAAAAAATAAACGTCAGTAACGAAAGAGCTCAAAGTAAACAGACCCAAGAAGATTCAAAAAAGGTAAAACCTGTGACAAAATCTCCAGCAGTTGGTCCTGGGAAAGCGAAAAGGAAGAGCTTTATACCAGATATCATCAAGAAATCGGCAATTACCGATACCAAAGTCGCTAAACATCTCCTAAGAGAGAAGGATATCAAAGGAAATTCAAAAACGGCAGAACTTCAATCGGAAGGAAGTGTAAAATCTGACTGTGCTGAGAGCGTTGAGGAGGTTTATGAGGAGGTTGTGTTCGTCTCCGATGAAGAGAAAGGTGAAAACGAAGAGGGAGTTAAATTGTCTTCGTCCGAAGATGCAGTGAAACTACAATTTAAGGAAATTACTGTTAGTGATGAGAAGAAAGCGATTGCAAAGAAAGTACCTCGGAGTAGGAATGTCCCAGCTGGGAAACCGCCGCCAAGAAAGCAATCCAAAGATCCCGGGAAAGGACAATCTAAGTCTGCCATCAAGGCCGTCGGCAAATCTGTCTCAGATTTGAAATCCAAAGAACAAAACAAAAAACCATCAGAGGTGCTTTCAAAGGAACAGTCCGTAAATGATAGAGAAACTGTTGTGAATGAAGTGTCGGAAGAGATGAAAGATTCACTAAGCCCCAAGAGTCCTCATCTCCCGAAACCAAAGGTGACCAACTTTCACTTTCACAAGTTCAAATCACCAGAGGTTTCTCCACGCAGTGATTCCTCGTTCGAAACTCCTCGAGATCCAAGAGTTATCGTAGAACACACGCCAGTCATCACAGATATTATGGATATCATTCCGTGGAAGCCAAGAAACCAGGTCACCTCTACAAGTAGCTTGCCCACTTACGACAGACCTAGTACGCATTCCAAATCCCGGAAGCGGATTGTCAGCAGTAAAGAGGCTCCTAGAAAACCAGCACTCAAAGGAAGTCTTAGGAAGATCGCCATCATCGGGCAGAGCTCCCAGAAAGGTAGAGGGAAGAATGGGCGACCGGGTAGTGGGGGGAAAGTAGGGAAGCTCGGAAGTGGAGGTAAAACTCGTCCGAAGAAGAAGCAAGATACAGATGCAATCAGTCTGCAGAAGAAAGCCAAGACCAAGACAGGTGGGAAGGCAAAAGCCAAGACCTCCTCAAAACAGGGCAAGTTACACCTCCTCAGCGAATCTGACTCGACCACAAAAGCGTTCATTACAGGGCAGGGTTGGCACATCCAGACGAAGAAAAACGAAACATCCGATATCATCATTCATGACCGCTCTGCTTTCGACAGTTCATCAGACTCGTCGTCAGAGTCGGATGCCATGCCTGCTGTCAACAAGGGTGCGATGCTTAGCCCTCACAACACCCTAATGCTGAATGAACTATGCAGGCTTCATCCGTTGAGCCCCAACGTGATCAAAGACATTGCTAATATCATGAGTCCATTAGAAGTTGATACACCTCACTTTATCCCCGACACAATGGGTGCGATCAAACAGTTTGGCGACTCTCTGAAGAGTGACTGCTCCTCTGAGAACGACCTGAACCGGGCGAACATAAAAAAAAAATTCAATTTTGAGAGAGAGAATGTAGAAAGGTTAGACGATGGAACAGTTGATCCTCGTAGAGAGCCGTCTTCCAGTCGTGAACAGCAGATCACCTCTGCCATTAAAACAGCTTCCCCAAATCAATCTGAATCTGAACAAGTATTATCTGAAAAGACTATTCCTCATCAATCTGAACCTGAACAAGTATTATCTGAAAAGACTATTCCTCATCAATCTGAACCTGAACAAGTATTATTTGAAAAGACTATTCCTCAGCCAAAAGAACCAGGTCAGCAAGACTTCCCTCTTGCGAAAATCACTGATGATGAGAAAGTTGAAAGCGCTACCCCAAGAATTATCACCTCGGGAGCATCAGGCAGTCAGACAGAGAGAAGTGACGTTAGTTATGGAGGGGAAGATGTATCCTCATACGAAACAAATCCAGAGTTTCTTAAAGTCTTCAGGATACGTGATCATGAAACAATTGAGAATGCAGAAACAAATGCTAATACAAGTGACTTGTCTAACCATCAGGAGAAAGTTGTGAAAGGATCTGTACCTTCAGAACTCAACCAAGGGGAGGGAATCGAGAACCAAAGTACCGAGGAGAAAGACCCAACAGCAGATAAAATCTCTCACAAGCCACCTCTACCTTCCAGGACAAATGTTATCATCTCGGAGCTTACCAGGGTCCCCCGAGGGAGCATCAAGAGAAGACACAGTGAGCCGCCAACTAAAGTAGTTGAGAAAAAGAAAAATGCTGATGAAGAGAGCGCAGCTGATGCCAGGAAGGTTGTCAAAGTTAAGAGTTCTTGGAAGGAGTGTCAGAATGCAGCTCTCGATGAGGAGGACCACAGTAAGATCTTGAGACCAAAGTGGAGAGAACAGTGCAATAAGGTCGAGGACATGGTGTCTCCGTTGAAGAGTAGGCTGCCGGATAAAGATTTCAGTCCGCCATCATCGTCTAAAGATTCACCGACAAGGAGGAGAGGGTTCTCCATGCCGGAGGTTCTAAATAAGAACCGTCTTGGCGATGAGAATAGGTAAGTGATTATTGTTGTTATTATTATTATTGGTTTATTCACACCGTATTGCAGCCCGAAGGCTAAATAAGCCCTTTTAATCGCTTTTGTAAAAAGCGCTATGTAAATAAGGTTATTATTATTATTATAAAAAGCCATTTGCTTGTTAGATTTGAATTATGTCTTGTAATGCTTGATCACAAATTACCGCTTACAATTGAGTTCCTCAGACTATAGAGACAGTTGATATGTCAAATGGTTCTGGGCAAGCTTTTGTATAGCAACCTCCAGATGAGCAGACCCTTGTACCCATTGTGCCGTACACATCCAATCAGAATCGTGTATGGGTGTTCACTGTCTCTTACATAACTATGCAAAAGCTTGCCTGAATGATGTGACATAGCAACTGTCTCTATTGACCCATTTCACCTGACGTCATCAGCAGAAAAATCTTGAATGCGCCATACTGGTGGGCAATTTCACTGTGCGTTTTTATATATAACTCTATGCTGCGCGTTATGCAGTAAAGTGAGCATTTTAGGCGATGCGGTGTTAATACACGTAAACCTAACTGCCCACCAACATGGTGGTCGCCACGGGTGATACACGTGCAAGGGGTCAATAGTCTAAGGAATTCAAACTTATGTGATGACTTGTGATCAACCACGTCATAGTACCAGACATTATTAAAATCAAACACGCGAATGGCTTAATATGCACAGTGGTTACAGTTGGTTAAAAAAACATCAGTACACAGAAAGAAATACAAAATTACAAAGACTATAAAAAAGCAGGGCGTCAAAAAACAAGCACAAACACCAATGAACAAACATATTTAAAAAGGCAAGGCATAAGGCAAGAAATCCTCCAGTTAGGTACAAAATAGACCTATTACGAAATCAAAGTGATATAAGAGTTTTGTTGCCATGGATCTTCATTGATGGTGTTTGAAACAATTAAGTTAAATTGGTTATAAATCAATCAATCAATCCATCAATCAACCAATTACTAATATTAACCCCAATGGGAAAGTCATCTCGGCCTTTACATCAAAACAAACACAAAAAGACTGTTTTTATCTTATTCTCATACCCTGTTGAAATTTCAGACAAGAATCGCAGCTTCCACCTGCTTCTACATCTAAGCGCAAGGAAAGTAACATCTCAGATGATTCGGAAGTCTTTCTTAATGATCAGATTGACCTCGAGGGGGATGACGAGGATGTTGACGAAGCCGTACGAGACAAAGAGCAGATTCTTACGGAACACGTTAAAAGTGTCTCCATGAGCACCATTCAAGAGTTCAACACGCTACTATCGCAGACTGGTGACGGCCATTTTGAGTTCCCGTCGCTGAATCGTCCGTCGTCGAGGGAGGGTGATCTTGATTCCGTTGAGCCTGAATCTTCGGATTGGTTGAATCAAAGTCTCGCTGGGTCAGAGTTCAGCGAAGCGTCTTCAAGACCTTTCTCAGCCTTCAGGACTTTTATGTCCGATACCAATGAGGTAAGATTTATATTTTGTCCTTATGTTTATCACTCCATCATTCATCACTTCATTGTGCCGTGGCTGGGGCTTTCAAGAATCCTCCATTCATCAAACAAAAAGACTCCCTTGTTATTCAGAAAATTGCCACCAAAACATATGGTGAATGTAGTTTCAGTTTGCTGGACCTCAATTTCCCTCTTCACATTACAAGCTACCACAATCTCACATTTCAAGAATCTTCTCAAAACATTTTTGTTCACTTTATTTTATTCACTATTTTGTTCAATTTATTGTACACCTACCCAACACTACATGATATATATATATTATATTACAAACAATTTTGTTTGCACAACACTCACTCAAGTGTTCTTAAGTAGCCACAAAGAGTATAATTTGTGATATTTATTTTCAAAAAAATTCCAAGTTTGTATTTCTGCTTTATAAATACTTTCAGTTCAACACTACAGTATTTCAAGAGGTCTTAACAAGCCACTGAGCCAACCCAAATAATATACTTGTGATATTTTTTTCCAAAAGGTTGATACTGTTTCTTTTTCTTTCATTACAGTTGCTCAACACCCACTCAATTGTTCTTACGAAGCCACGGAGCCAACCCAAATGCCCAATTCATATACTTATGATAGTTATTTTCCAGAAAATTATTATCGTTTATTTTTTCTTCTTCGTAAATACTTTCAGTTGCACAACACTCACTCAAGTGGTCTTAGATAGCCACTGAGCCAACCCAAATGCCAAAATAGTATGCCAAACTTGGATATATGTATTTCAAAAAGTTTATACTGTTCTTTTTCTTCTTTATAGTTGCACAACACTCAGTCGAGTGGTCTTAGCAGTGAGCGTAGCCAGAGCTCAAGTACAAACTTCTCCGAGTCCGAGGGGGAACTACTTCACTGGAAGAAGGGCAACATATTAGGAAGAGGGGCATTTGGAGTGGTGAGAAATTTGTTTTTGATTTGAATTTTTCAAGAGTATAGAAATAAGGAGTTAAAGTCTACCAGGTATTTAAAGCCATTATACACTTTCAGAAAAAAAAATTAAAATAAAAGTTCACAGATTTACAAATAACTTACAGAAGGTAATGGTAAAAGACTTCTCTTTAAATATTATTCCATGAAATGCTTTACTTTTTGAGAAAACCGTAAAACAATTATCAATTCTTGACAACGAGAATTACGGATTTATAGTAAACACTTGTCATGACACGGCGAAATGTGCGGAAACAAGGGTGGGTTTTCCCGTTATTTTCTCCCAACCCTGATGACCGATTGAGCCTAAATTTTCACAGGTTTGTTATATTATATATAAGTTGTGACACACAACAGGTGGGCCTTGGACAACACTGTTTACCGAAAGTGTCCACTGGCTTTAAGGTGCTGCAAATTAAATAAGTAAGGCACTTTTTTAGGATCAAATTCTTTTAGCACTGGGGATATTTAAATAGGATTTAAAACTTTCATAGGTGGAAATTAGATATCGTAAAGTTTGCAGTAACACCATGTAACGATAATCTCCAATTGGTTCTGGGGATATTGTTGCCAAAAGCGCCTTGGAATCTATAGATCCAGGGGTGATCAAAAGGGACATTTTCTATCATTTCAATGTAGCTACTAAGATCTAGATTCTCAGTTTTAGATTTTCATGACTCTCACCCTCGTCTTTGTTGCAGGTTTACTGTGGTCTCACCAACACTGGCCAGCTCATTGCCGTTAAGCAGGTGCAACTAAGCGACAAAGACAATAAGCACAAGTCAAGACAACAATATGAGAAACTCCAGGAAGAGGTTGAGCTTCTTAAGACTCTAAGACATAGGAATATTGTTGGGTGAGTAGCGGGCCTGGACTATCATCTTAGAGAGGGCAAGGCCATTTTCATTTTGTAAAATCTTAAAGTCTTTTTTATGTATGCTTTCTAACCCCATTCATGTATTTCCACTTCACTGCCTATGTTTCACTTAGTTACCTGTTCATGTTTGTTGTGTTGTCATTTAGCCTTCGAGAAAGACTCTGCTAGGGTCGAAACGTCAGGCCATTAACTATTTTTTGCATTTATACTCTCGGTCCATTTGGTTGGTAAGTTGTTTGCAACAGCTAATTCTATTTTCTCATCTTAAAGTCTATGCGATGGGATGAAGGGGCACCAAGGCCAAGATCAGGGCAACGGGGGACATGGCCTTTGTGAAATTCCAGGTCAAGAGTAAACAAAATCATAATGGCTTGGCGCGCCCTGGCCGAGCGGTCAACTGGATTCAAGCTCTGGGATTTCTGATCACCAGGGTGTGGGTTGGAGTCCCGATCGTGACACTTGTGCCCTTAAGCAAGACACTTGACTATTATTGGCTTGTCCTTTGGATAGGACATAAAGCCAGTGAAAGAATATTATTTATATTATTCATATCTTGATATCTCAGGTTCTTGGGCGTTTCCCTCGAGGGTAGCACAGTCAACATCTTCATGCAGTTCATCCCCGGTGGTTCCATCGCATCCCTTCTGGCCCGCTTTGGGGCCCTGGAAGAACCAGTATTCTGCCGTTACACAAAACAGATTCTACAAGGAACTGAGTACCTTCATTCAAAAGACGTCATTCACAGGTAAATGCCATCTTCAATCAATCAATTAGTCAATCAATCAAACTCAATCAATCAAAATCAATCAATTGCACCGAACATGCCTTGCAGGAAATTACTGCATGTTGAAGTGTCTTGAGCACTATATAACAAGCCACTATTAATTATTAATATTATTATCAATCAATCAATCAATCAGTCAATCAATCAAACCAATCAGGTATTTGTAGAGCGCCATCATTCTAGTTACCTATTCCGAAGCACTCCACAAAGTGAAGAACAACTTTTATCGTGTAAAATGTAAGCACAAATTCATTATGAGCTTGATGGAATATTTGAACAGCTCCTTTCAAGGAACAACACTCAATGATGTAAAAACTTTCAGGATGCAAAAACCTGTATGAGGGCAAGGCAGATTTTAACTGCCATCCTTTTTTACAGGGACATCAAAGGTGCCAACATCATGTTGATGTCCAACGGGGTAATCAAGTTGATTGACTTTGGCTGCGCTAAACGGCTCTGTATCAACATCAGCCAGAGTCAGAACCTTCTGAAGTCAATGAGGGGAACACCGTACTGGATGGCACCCGAAGTTATAATGGAGACCGGTCACGGCAAGAAATCAGACATGTGGTGAGTAGGCCTATCAGATCTACATGTAGGTCTGAATAAATATTCTTAACACTTTGATTAGAGCCGGACAAGAATGAGAAGATGATGAAGAAATTTCAGTTTTAGATGTGGGAGGATAACCCTAGAGAATTATTCCAGGGAAAACCTACGTAGTCAAGTAGGGACTGAAAACCCAATCGTAATAGTGCCCCCCGGTGGGATTCGAACCAGAGTCCCAGAGGTGGAAAGCAAGGCAATCAATAGCCCTCAAAGGACGAAGCAATCAGTAGAACAATATTTGTATAAAATGCAAAACTCAAAAGTAAAAAAGAACTGACTACATGCCTTATTTGAGGTTTGTTTTACTTTCTTCTGTTCTAAGATGTCTTATTTTTATCCGACTTTCAGGAGCATTGGATGCACCGTCTTTGAGATGGCTTTGAGAAAGCCACCGTGGTCTGAGATGCAACCAATGTCGGCCATCTTTGCCATCGGGTCAGGCTCAGGCCCTATACCACAGCTGCCTGAAAAGTTCTCTCGCCAGGCAAGAGAGTTTGTCAATGCCTGCCTAACACGGTAAACATCAAGTTAATTTGTTTTGGGGTGTACAAAGAAAGATTTACCAGAGTGGAACTTAAACCTGCGAACTTAAAATCTGTAGAAAGAAAGAGGGAAAACCAAAGTTTTAGAAGAAAACAAGATTTAGGGTTGAACAGAGAAAATTTACTAGAGCGGGATTTGAACCAAGGACTGGATTAACGTGCCGCTGCTCTACCAACAGAGCTATCTAGCCCTCTAACTGGTGGTTTCCCTATGTTGTCAATTTCTTTGTTCCGGGTGCAAGAAAGGAGCAATAATATTTAAGGACACAATGGTTACGACTGGGACTAAAACCCACTCTCTGCTGACTCAGAAACACAAGAGCTCGAGTTGGGTGCACTGATCCGCTTGGCCAGGACACGCCACACATGGGTGTTACTGCAAACCGAATATACACTGACACCTCAACATGCAATGCCTCCAAATTTAATATTCTTTTCGATAAATTTGATTCCAGGGATCAGAATGAGAGACCAACAGCGACTCAGCTTCTGACTCACAGCTTTATAAGGAAGAGGCGAGAGCGAGGACGCGACAGATTCGAGACGAGAATCTCATCCTCGACCCTTGAGGATGCAAACATCACATTCAAGGAGCATCCAGCTTCAGAGGACGACAAGCGGGATCGGGAGATGAAACGGCAGAGACGAGATCACTTCTCCTGAACGGCAACTTTCTTGAGACAAGAATGTCCTCCTGGACTCTTGGGGATGCCACGTCACATTAAAGGAGCATCCGGCTTCAGAGGATGAAAAAAGAGACCGGGAGATGAAACGGCAGAGACGAGATCACTTCTCATGAACTGTAACTTTCTTCAGACAAGAAAATCCTCCTTGAGGATGCAAACATCACATTCAAGGAGCATCCCGCTTCAGAGGACAACAAAAGAGACCGGGAGATGAAGAGGCAGAGGCGAGATCACTCTTCATGACCGGTAACTTTCTTGAGACAAGACAATCCTCTCTGACATGAGATACGTGATAGTCCTAGGCCTCACAACCAGAAGAAATCATGATACAAAATGCAAGGTAATTTCTGTTTAATTTGAGATCTCAAAGAAAGACCATCGTCCCTGAGAAAAACCTTGCAATGAGGCCATCTTTGAGACTTACAAACAGGAAAGAAATTGGGAGGCAACAAACCGTTTCTTAAATTGTTGTGACCTACTTAAGATACAAAACTTCTCTTGGAAAATACTTTTAAGGATTGCACCATCTTTGAAGTTCATGATTGTTGGCAAATCAGATGTGAGATCATTTGAAAGGTTTAAAAGTGGTGTTAAGGGTGGTGGGTGACGGTGGTAGGTTTAGGGTGGTGTTTTTTAACGAGATATCTATTACGGAATATCTGATACAAGTGTTTGAGTAATAATCTTGCCTTCTACATGTAGTATTAGGGCATTAAACACCAAAGATATATTTTGTATCAATTTTCATATCATGGCTCAAGTTTTTTATAAACAAAATAATTGTTGGATATATATTTGTTGCTGCATTTTCTTTTTTAAATAAGATGCGCGTTGGCTTGATAGTTGCAAGTGCCAGTTTTTGCAAGTTTTGTATTTCTTTTGTATTTCTTTTCTAAATTATGATCCAAAGTGTGTAATTTATGCAAAATAAATTTTCTGCCTTACAATTTTTTGAAGAAATAAAATAAGACAAATTCCATCCAGAATAAAAAAATTTCTTCGTCCATCACGTTTGAAATCGTAAACATTTTTTCAGCACTAAAGAAAGTTTGGTTTATATTTGATGGTTTTCAATGTGCTCAGTATCATGATTGCAAATAAATGAATAAGCAAATAAATGAATAAATTATTTAGTTACTATACAGAGTGCCTTATAGATTACCATATTTAATGTTAATGCAAATAATGGAATATTGGTGATTTCTGCAAAATTAAACTAGTGACAAAATTATCTGCAGTTGTCACTGTTTCAATCGATTAGATTGACTTTCAATCTAACACTTTAAGAAATAATAAAATTCACAACCAAACATTGAGTCATTGCGAATTACCAATTATTGTATCCATATATAATATTCATTTTGCAAAGACATTAAAATGAGGGTTATAACATGCAGTATAATTTATTTATATTTTCTCAACTTTCCACTTTCTTTTCCCTTTTTTGTTTGAAATTTCCAAAAAGCTTGTTATTTTTTGTTATTTTTTGTTATTTTAAGCATTTTTTCTCTCAGCACTTTTGTTTTAGTCATGTACTTTACCTCCGTTTCCCCTTTCTAACAAATTAGATACTTCAGATTCCAGCTTACTTACAGCATATGTCAAGGGTTAGCTCTCTCTTAGCAGCTCTATGAAATTGGCCCCTACTCTAACTTTAGATATGATAGTCATGGTATTTGTATAAATTTCGGTTGGTATTGGCATTAGACAATTATTTCTTTTAAGTGTATATAGGATGGGCTGTATAAATATTGTACTATATAATGAATTATAAGATTAATTTATTATTTCTGTTTACGTTTTCTAATAATATATTACTTGTTTCAGCTGTTTAAAAACGACAATTGGTACACAAATGTCTCTTGAAAGTGTTGTTTTGTGTTGGTGTTTCTGTAGGCAAAGGTCCTGTTTCTATTTGTTAAAAATTGATCTCTAGGACAAGTTTCTTTTGGAAATGGTGTTGCTTTTGGAAATATATGGTTCTTTGTTAATAATATGTTTCTTTCGGAAATGATATTTCTTTTGGAAATGTATGGTATTGTTGTAGTATTCCACAGTATTTTGACATTCTCCTGTCTTTATTACACAAAAGGCCTTCATTGCACAGTCAATGTGAAATATATATTTTATTTTGAACTATTAGTTCCTTTTGGAAATATATGTTTCTTTTGAAATATATAAGTGTTTCCTTTGGAAATATTTTGTTCCTTCGGAAATGTATATTTTTGTGTGTGTTGTCTGAGACAGTTGTTTGACATTTCTCCTGTTTTTTTTTCTACAGAAAATGCCTTCATTGCAAAATCAATGTCTTGAAGTTTTTACTTGGTTGATTTTAATGAAAAAAAAATAACTATTATATGTATATTAAGAATTGTATCTGTATTTAAAAAAAGTGTCTTCTATGTTGTACAAATTAATAAGCAATATTCGTATTGATAAAAATTGCTGTTTTTTCCCTCAGCAAATAGCAATAACAAAGTAGTTTTTACAATTATTTTATCAAGGTGTGTACATATTATTTACTTTCAGAAAATCATGTAATTTGTTTCTTGTTTTGTTGTTTGTTTGTCTTACTACGCCAAGGCAAAGCTTGTGAAAGATTAAGTGAAAAATGTTGATACAAATATTTTGCGGTGAAGAATATTTAATAAAGCTGTAATAATGTGACAAGAAGAGTTTATGTTTACTTGCCTGTTTCTTATTAACTGGTTAAGTTATGCTATTGTTATTATGCTGATGTCAGTTTAGGCACGATATTGGTAATTTGAATAAAAGTAGGATTTTTTTTCTCTTCGTCTTTGGGCGGGGGGGGGGGCTGCCTCTTTTAAGCGCTTGTGTTGTGCCTTTCAATATTAATGTAAAATACACAAAAATTGTCTGATTGTAATGGACAACTATTTTGAACAGCATTCAAATTATCAAATCAAAACTTATAATAATAATAATACAATGTATTTATAAAGCGCTCTAACTAACAGGGGAAAGTACCACAGCGCTGTACACACAAAATAAACAAAGAGCAAAGAATAAATAAAGCAAGCAAATCAGTTGAACAGGTGGGTTTTGAGAGATTTCTTGAAGGCTGCTAGTGAGCTAGAGTGGCGGATGCTGTGAGGTAAATCATTCCAGAGTTTGGGGGCAGCAGCGTGGGAGCTTTAACAAAAAATTCAACATTAACAACGAAGTTCAGATTTCGAATTGGGGCTATAAAGTAAAACAGCCATTGAGCTGTATAAGGATACACTTTCGGTACAGAAAAAAAAAAAAAAGTTCACAGATTTACAAATAATGTTTACAGGGTTTACAGAAGGTAATGGTGAAAGACTTCTCTTGAAATATTACTCCATGAAATGCTTTACTTTTTGAGAAAACATTAAAACAATATCAATTCTCGATAGCGAGAATTACGGATTTATTTTAAACACATATCATGACACGGCGAAACGTGCGGAAACAAGAGTGGGTTTTCCCGTTATTTTCTCCCGACTCCGATGACCGATTGAGCCTAAATTTTCACAGGTTTGTTATTTTTTATATAAGTTGTGATACACGAAGTGTGGGACTTGGACAATACTGTTTACCAAAACCGATTATGGCTTTAAATGGAAGGTACACATTTGGTAATTACTCAAAGCAAATATTAACTTCAAAACTGACTTGGTAACGAACATTGGAGAGCTGTTGATAGTATAAAACATTGTGGGAAACGACTCCCACTGAAGTAATGTAGTTTTTGAGAAAGAGGTAACTTCTCACTAAAATAATAAAAGACTTCTAGCTAGAAGTATTTTATTCCTATATGAAAGCACACGAATTAGTCCAACAAGGGTGTTTTTTCTTTCATAATATTCTCGCAACTTCGATGACCAACTGAGCCCAAATTCTCACAAGCTTGTTATTTTATACTTATGATGAAACACACAAAGTGAAAACACTGGTCTTTGACAATTACCAAACGTGTTCAGTGTGTTTAATTAAATAAACAAATAAATAGAAACAGATGAAGCGTAGGTTGAACGGATAGCACGAGGTGTTGTTTATAGGGAAACTAGTTCCCGGTTAATTGAATGACTTGACAACGATGACTTCCTGTGTCGCATGCAATTATGTCCTCTATGCAATACTATCCGGAAGACATTATTGCATATGCAATAATGTCCGCCGGACGGTTTTGCATATGCAATCGTGTCCGCCCGGACGCTGCTGCATAATGCAACAGTTTTGCATGGCGGACACAATTGCATCTGACACCGGTATCAAGCACCGAGTAGTCACCCGTTGAATCCCCCACCCGCTCATGCACGTGGTCATGCGATTATCTTGAAATCGAGATCCCGGAACTTTAAGAACTGAGATAGATGTCTTTTTGAAAGATGACTACCCACGTTGTTTATTTTGTTACAATTTTTTTCTGGGAAAAACTGCAATCTCCCCAAACTGAGAGTTACAAGCCACAGGAAGCCATTAATATTACGTGGATTTTTCAATTGGACGTTTTGTAAGTTGACTACCGGAACTATCTGGGAAAATCTACATGATCCGGGAGCAAATGACACAACGATTGGAGCATCTGATCGAGACTTCAAGTTTAAACCAAATGTTCTTTTCAGAACCTCCCCAACTCAATTAGAGAGAACCATTGTGTTATTGCAAACCTTTCCATATGGAAATAATTAATACATGGATTTTTCTTTTGGACTTTTGTAAAGACGATTATCTGCGTTATCTATTTTGTTACAATTTTTATCTTGGAAAACCTGATATCCACTTAAAAAAAAATTCTGAGAAACAACCCCTGGTAAAAGGTATGCAATTAATTTAAAAATACATGGATCTGTTCCAAGGGACCAACTTAAAAAAGAAAATTAAAAAAAAACTTTTAGCAAATTTGACAACTATGTGCCTATACGTTCTTTTCGTTGCATCTTTATTTTGTTACAATTTTTATGGAAAAACCGTGATTCCGGAAAAAAATAAGCTGAGAAAGCAATTGATTAAAAAAATGCATGGAATTTTCCAATGGACTTACTTTTGAAAAAAACACCCACGACTTTACTTCCGTTGCTTTATTTTGATGAGAAATATTCTTCATTGTTTTCACCCACCCACACCCACCCGCTCCGGGCACTCTAAAAATTATTGCTCAACAAAAATGTTGACAATAAAACCCACAATTTCCTCAAAAGGAATTCGGTTTCAGAGAGAGGGATTTAAAGGCAGTGGACACTATTGGTAATTGTCAAAGACTAGCTTTCACAGTTGGTGTATCTCAACATACGCATAAAATAACAAACCTGTGAAATTTTGAGCTCAATCGGTCATCGAACTTACGAGATAATAATGAAAGAAAAAACACCCTTGTCACACGAAGTTGTGTGCGTTTAGATGGTTGATTTCGAAACCTCAAGTTCTAAATCTGAATCTCGAAATCAAATTCGTAAAAAAATTACTTCAGAGGGAGCCGTTTCTCACAATGTTTTATACCATCAACCTCTCCCCATAACTCGTCACCAAGAAAGGTTTTATGCTAATAATTATTTTGAGTAATTACCAATAGTGTCCACTGCCTTTAAGGGTGATTAACTTTTGGAGTTATACCAAAATAAGCATCATTGAATTATCCGATCTTTCAAGGGGTCTGTATGATTCTGAAAATTTACGGCAATACAAAGTTTTGGGAGTTTAGACAGTACAATGTACAAGATATTTTCACTTTCGAAGTTCTACCGGTTATGGAAAAAAATATCACATTTTAATCCCCCAACTATTTGAATATAAGAAGCGTAACAGAAGTAACGCTTCTCAGATTTTGTATTCGTGTTAGAGAATATTCTTCTAGGGGTTACGACCGAGCAAGTTATTGTGGAAAAGAAAGACAATAGGTGCGGCGAGGTCGTACACCACTGGGAACGAGGTTGGGTGTATTGTTTACAGTATCATAGACCTTTTCGCAAATACCGGGGCGCGCGCGTAAAGCTTGGAATTAGGTGCATTGTGGTCTAGCTGGTATCCAAATTTGATCCATATATATCCCACAATGCACATCATTCAACAGTCTGCGCTTGCGCATTGGTATTTGCGATAAGGTCTATTGCATTCAAGTACTATTCATTATTAACATTACCACATAGAATATTAATAGACTGTTTTTATTATATTCACACAAGTATTAGGGAAAATTATGTTGTGGTTAACTAATTTGATATCGAAGAGACATTGTTAAATTTATATCCAGAAATAGAAGGTAGTATTTTAAAGGGACTGCGCGTATTATAATTTTTCCGCAAACTCACCTCCTTAAAGACACTGGACACTATTGGTAATTGTCAAAGACCAGTCTTCTCACTTGGTGTATCTAAACATAATATGCAGGAATAACAAATCTGTGAAAATGTGAGCTCAATTGGTGGTCGAAGCTGCGAGATAATAATGAAAGAAAAAACACCCTTGTCACACGAAGTTGTATGCTTTCAGATGCTTGATTTCGAGACCTCAAAATCTAATTCTGATGTCTCGAAATCAAAAAACAAATATTTTAGTTAAAAATTACTTCTTTCTCTAAAAACTACGTTACTTCGTTGTTATTATTATTATTATTATTATTATTATTATTATTATTATTATTATTTTTTATTATTATTTTTTTTTTACTAACAATTTCTCTCTATTGCCCGAGTCGAGTGATTGTTTATGCTAACAATTATTTGAGTAAATACCTATAGTGTCCAGTGCCTTTAAAGGGGATGCGCGTGCAGCATTTTTCTGAGAGTTTGGCCGACAACTCAACCCCTTTAAATTCGGATGTGGTTTACTATGAAGGCCTACACGTTTTTTTTAGAACACGAAAATCACATGCTCTAGAGTTGAGATGTGATCTTTTTAATTTTTTTTTTAAGCAAACAATCAGGAAATTATTTGGTTAAAAACTGAAGAGGAAATTCCGGTAGTGTATTACGGGAAAACGTAATGAACCCTTAAGGACTTTTGAGTTAATTACATTAGAGATACTGTGAGGAATTATCGGCGATTCGCAATTGGCCCTAAGCATAATTACTGATGGACTTCGAATTGAATCAAATGCAGAATTTATGTTTCATGAAAAAGGGGGGAAATGAACTGATATTGAACTGGATATCCATAAAACAGTGACTTTATAGGATTTAAAATGTTGTTGCCAGCAGGCCTATTTTCAATAGAAATACACGTCACGATATGAATGTTTTTTGTTCGTTTCAAGTGAGTCCGTTAGTGATATGGGTGTCACTTGATAATATTATAGCAGGATAACAGGCATACAAATGAAATTCCACGACACTGTGCTCTTGGCAGACCAGTAAGATTTTATTTGGAACTGTATATGAAGCGATACAAAGAAGTGTCGAAGATGAGTGAATACAAAATAAATAACCAGGCAAAGAAAAATAAGGATTCTACATTATTTAAGATTAAGGATGAGTGTGGGGGAGGTCCTAAGTAAAACAAATAAATTGTTAAATCTAGACAACCAGACACTTTAAGTGTAACAAAGAAACACAAACACAACTTCCCCTTTTCTTTGTCACTTCGTGTTGCGTTTTGGTGTAGTTTGAAGTAATCAATGTTTAATAGTCGAGACAAGGAAGTCTGGGACCAAGACCGACACCAGGTGCAAAGTGAGCACGTTTGATCAACAAATAGTAGGTTATGAGACTGATACCGAGACTAGCCACGAGACGTATAACCCGAGATGAAATGAAGGAAACTGATTATTATGAATTGCGCAATGTGACACAGTTCGAAAGAACAACATTCAACTTCTTAAAAATTATGTAATGGCACTGGACACCTTTGGGTGTTGTCAAAGACCTGTATCCTCACACGGTGTATCCCAATGCAAAATAACAAATCTGTGAAGTTGGACTCACAATTGGTCATCGAAGTTGCAAGAAAATAACAAAAAAGATAAAACACCATTTTTTAGTGTGTGCTTTCAGATGCCTAAGGCTTCAAGCCTGAAGTATTTTATCATTTGAGCGAACAATATTACCTCTTTCTCAAAATCTACGTCACTTCATTCATAATTTGTACTCTTTTTAAATGAGCAAGGTCTGGGAGGGCACATTTTTGGGGGTATTTTGTTGTTGATTACTTTTGCCTTTCCCTAGACGACCTCTGCTTGTTATATTGTTTTGTCCGAAGAATTGAAATATAACAGTATAAATAAATAATTAAGGGGCGTTTCGCAGTGCTTTAGACAAGCTCTCCATTGATCTATATCGATTAATTTGCTATGTTGAGAAATTACCAATAGTCCAGTTTCTGCAACTCAAGTAGATATAGTTTTATACAATTTATTCCCCTGTTTACCTACAGCTGACGTGTTAAAAAAATGAAGAGTTATGATTTCTTATCGAGAAGGTTTATATGGGGAACACAGTATTCGGTTCTGGGGGAAAATCACGAAGTCGAACTAACTACTTACGGATACAACTATTTCCAAATTGAGTAATGGATATTATTTTATGGTTAAGATAATTCCTTATGTCGTTTTCGAAGTGCAGCAAAGACTTTTTGGAAGTCATAGTTTTAATCGATAAGCGGACTTAAAGTCCCCATAATGTACCCCTCGCTCGACGCGGATGCATCTACAATACGGATCTAACCATTTCCGCTTCTCTGTGAGCCAGTCGCATTTTTGACATCCAAAATGGCA
The DNA here is from genome assembly GCF_902459465.1 of Asterias rubens. NCBI lineage: Eukaryota > Metazoa > Echinodermata > Asteroidea > Forcipulatida > Asteriidae > Asterias > Asterias rubens. The sequence goes on from NC_047075.1 coordinate 1,739,754, forward strand.
GACAGAAAATGCGCGTGTAAAAGTGACGGAGTTGGTGTTTGACTTTATCCCTGTGGATAAAGACAGGTGTTGGCTTTATTATTGTATACATGTACGTTGAATTTAACAGCGAATCTCCATAAACCATGAAAGCCATGTGAACAGATGCGAGGTCATAATAGACCTTATCGCAAATACCAATGCGCAAGCGCAGACTGTTGAATGAGGTGCATTGTGGGATATATAAGGCCTATGGATCAAATTTGGATACCAGCTAGACCACAATTTCAAGCTTTACGCGCGCCCCAGTATTTGCGAAAAGGTCTATGGTGATTATGTACGGCTCAAAGGCAGATCTCTGTTGCCGTGTTCAATAGTGGTTCCATTTGTTGCTAAAACGATGACGTATCGTTGTCTGATTGTGGCCAAATTAAAACTTATGCAAGAAAGTGTGGGAACTTTTTATTGGCATTGATGAAATGATTTACAAAATAATGTTGATCGTGCGTTGTTGTTTCTGATTAAATTTGTTTGTTTGGTGTCTTGTCTCATTTGCTTTGAAACCAAAACTTTGAAATATATTTAGTGGGAAGTGAAAGCAATGTAATTGTTATCATAATCATGAATTGCATTTTGACATGCGTGAGTGGAGTGTAAGATTTCTTGGAGGCTTATAAGGCCACATAAAGAAAAATTGTTGATTGCCTATTTTTTGCGGACGGGGGAGGGAGAGATTTATTATTATTTTTTATTTTTTTGACATGTCAGATCATGAAATCAAGAATAAAGAAATCATCACAATCACTATAAAACAGAGGGTTTGTGTGTTTTTGATGTTTTCAATAGTTTTGTCAAACAAATTTAACTCGATGACATTTTCTGTAAACTTTTTCAAACAACTAAGCACAGTGTAGCCCAAGTAAATATTTGAAGAATTGTTCTTGCTTTGCCAACATGAACAAAAACTTTCTTTAAACATCTATTCAAACCTGTACATTTTGAAAAAATATATACAAAAATGGGGTCGGGGGATTTGAACGGTCGGGCGGGAACGATAAAAAAACATTGTATGTGGCCGAGTACTTGTCGATATGAAAATAATTATGTAAGGGTCTTGTGTTATCATTTATGAATTGTGATAATTTCAATAACTTAAACAAAAAATATTTGTGTGTTTATTGTATGATGTTGTTTCTATTTTAATCGTTCTTTTGCTGTTGTTATTTATAAAACTACTTCTTGATTTTGATTTTTTTCTGGAATAGGCGCAACATTATTGAATAATATATTATTTTGTTTTATTTATACATTTTCTACTTTTTGTTTTAAAGTAATTTTAGAAGCAAATTAAATATTGTTCATAATATTTCTTAGTACCGGAACCAATATTTAAAGTGACCATGAGTGATTTTTGTATTAGAAATGTACATACTCACGTCAGTATTTTTGCAACAAGATTACAATCATAAATCAAATCCGTAACAATGAATTCAAAGTTTTGCTTTTGCCGTCGATCAATCTGGCGTTCTTAATGAACGAGGTAGGTTCGTGTGAAAAATGAAACAAAAATAAATTTAAACTCTGATTAAACTTCCTTTTATTTTTAGTTCATAAAGGCATAATCCAAACTATTCCCAGCGTTAAAAATTGCATTGCATGACCACATGTAATTATTATTTTTCCTCATAAATAATATCATTTTACATTTCTTAAGTTACTTCCTCCAAAACCAACGGCTGTTTCGCGTTCGTCTAGACTCCATATTGCACAATAAAAGGAAAGAAACTAAACTTAGATAACAAAATTTTAAAGGGACAACACACTGCCTTTACATTAATTGGACGCTTTGGGCTACAAAATGCGTATACCATGATAATAATAATTAAATGGGCCAACTTTCCTTTCCTGCCACCACCTTCCCACTCGTTTGTACAAAAAGGAATATCTCTTTTATGAGTAAATTAACTACTATTGTATTTCACAACGAATGACAAGTAGTGGCATGGATATACAGAAACTTTTCCAAAATATGTTTTATAAGAAGAATATAATGATGCACACAAATATACCTCGATAAGGCGTGGTTCTTCTTGAGTCCGACCAACTAAATGGCGTCTGCCTCAATGCTGTCGCATGGTGATCTGGCTAGACATACGCCCCAAACCCAAATACCTCGTCCTTCGCTATTTTGCACTGCCTCGTTCAAAAACTTAAACCCATATAAGAATAAACTTGTATAAGTTCAACAGCCTTGCTAACAGAACTCATTAAACTATTGACTCTTTGCTATGGCCCTATTGTTGTTCACACTGAAACCTACGGTTCTTTTCAGAACCACCCCAACTCATTTATATAGATTCTCATTACACTGGTTACCACAAACCTTTCCAAATCGTATTTCCACCATGCAAAGTTTCAAACCCGTATACGTAACTTGACATTCCAAATGTCTATTATGTGATTCAGCTGAACGAACAAAACCAAACTATGTTGTCCTTTAAATTGCTGACCAGTATTCCAAAACTACTTATAGGTTAGTAGTAGGCACTGGATGGAATGCAAGCTATTTAGGCCTACAGTAAATGACAATAAACACAAATAAAAGACAATGGCGGACCGTGTTAGCGTCATAGATATATAATTAAAATAACTAGATCGGCCGCGCGTACATACGCGACATTGCCTGTGTAGAAAAAGTTTTTGTTCGCCACGGACGCGGTAAAAGTTTCACGTTCGAAAGGCGACGCGCGGAAATGAACACGGGAGATGGGCCTTTGACGCACTAAATGTCACGTGCTGACGGCAAAAAGTCACGTGCTGACGGCAACGCACATAAAATGTACACGGGAGATAGGCAATGGCAGCCCCCATGCCAGAACCCGCGTATGTACACGCGGCCGATCTAGTTATTCTATTCCATATCTATGGTTAGCGTACGATGTAAAAGGGAACACAACACAGTTTTGAGGTTTATGTTTGTGCATGTGTGGATCATTATGTTGTACTTTAAAAACAATATTCAACAATTATTTTTATTCAACAATAATAATATTAATCTTATATCAATTTTGAGGACCAAGCGTCCAATACGGACAACGCAAGTTCCTTTAAACTATAAACGGAAGTTTTCACTTACTTCTAAAACTTAGGAATTTTGCCAAAATAATTACTCCCACAAATGACACAGATAATATTTAAAGGAAAATTTAAAGGAAAATTTTAAGGTAAATTGGCACTACTTTCTGCCGACACAATTATTATTGTTTGTTATCTTTTATTTGTTCTTTACCCATATGGAGACCTCTCGTTGAAAATCAGCTGAGATCTCGAATTCAAGCATCTGAATGTACACAACTTGTGCGACAAGGGTGTTTTGCTTCTTCCATTATTCTCTCGCAACTTCGCGACCGACCAATTGGTTTGTTATTTTGTGCTTGTTGTGAGATACAGCAAGTGAGATGTCTAGTCTTTGACAATTACCAAAGGTGTCCAGATTTCACAAAGATAGTCCTAACTTAGGACTAGTCCTAGGCAATGCTAAGTCAGGATGAGTTACTATCTCTTAGTCCTATCTCTTAGTATTGCCAAGGACAAGTCCTAAGTTAGGACTACCTATGTGAAATCCACCCCAGTGTCTTTAATTATGGTCAGAGCACAATGACCGAAACATCGAGCAGTGCATTGTATTGGTGTCATTGAACACGGTCCTAAAATGATAACTTTGATTCTCTCACCGTGACGACACCATGGTGCAATTTTAACACGGCAGCCTTTGCGTAAGTTCTTATATCATAAAACAATAATTGTTTCAATCTTGTGCTATTTCGGGGTTGAACAAAGAAATTCCCTTGTGGTTTTTGTTATAGTATTTTTGTTTTCACGCGAAATTTAAGTTTGTAACGTATTTATATCTGTCACATTTGCTTCTATTATTTTAGCGGTTTTACTGTGTAGTTAGATAAATTTCTAAAATAAATGACACTGTCTAATTAACGTTCCATTCCATGTCCAATGATCACCAAGCAAGGTGATCAGCCTATATGGGATTCGAACCACCTTCTTCAAAATAACAATAAAACACATATTTTTAAAGGGCGGGAAAACCATGATTTATTTAATATTATGGATTTGATTTGTTTTAATGTTTACAGTTTCGTGAATTTAAAAGCGTTTCAGTGTAATCTCCTTTTATAATTTATTTATATTAACTAAATGTTTTGTACGGGTCAAAACGTGTTAAACAATTTCATCATACTTTTATACACAAAAATAAAATGTTGTAATCTTATTAAAGGTAATAATTGTATTTAATTTTATCTCAAAATGCATAATCTGTATTTATTTAGTACGGTACACTTTCTTTTTAAACAATGTTGAACTATGTCATCACCATTACGTAATAACTATATCGTATACTTTCCCTGATATTGACCAAACCTCAATAATCAACCACAAAGTTACAATTATTACTTTGGCTAATAAATTCTTGGTTTAAAAAAAAAAAAAAATATCCGACACCCGAAAGCGGATAATCATTATTAAAAAAGCATCGAGAAAGACTCTGCTAGGGTCGAAACGTCAGGCCATGAACTTTATTTGCAGATACAACTTTGTATACATACATTTTCTATAAATGTATATTGATTTGTGCTTGTTTATGTCTCTGACGAAGAGCCGCTTGGTTTGAAAGTTAAAGGCAGTTGACACTATTGGTAGTTGTCAAAGACTAGCCTTCACAGTTGGTGTATCTCAACATCAGCATCAAATAACAAACCTGTGAAAATTTGAGCTCAATCGGTCATCGAACTTGCCAGATATATAATGAAAGAAAAAACACCCTTGTCACACGAAGTTGTGTGCGTTTAGATGGTTGATTTCGAGACCTCAAGTTCTAAATCTGAGGTCTTGAAATCAAATTTGTTGAAAATTACCTCTTTCTCGAAAACTATGGCACTTCAAGGGGAGCCGTTTCTCTCAATGTTTTATACCATCAACCTCTCCCCATTACTCGTCACCAAGAAAGGTTTTATGCTATTAATTATTTTCAGTAATTACCAATAGTGTCCACTGCCTTTAAGGCCACCTACAGTTTTATTAGTACATTAATAATATATGTTTCTTTCTCTCTCTCTCTCTCTTCCTCTCTCTCTCCTTTTTAGGGGATATTTATTTTACAATCATTGTAATTTGATGTGTTATAAATTATGTTGTCATTTCCTCGTGCTAAAGTCTGTAACTGGCGTTCACACTTTTAACTTTTGTTGTTGTTTTGTGTTTTCCTTGACAATAATTTATCGCTCTTTGGACCCTTTCGGTTCAGAAAAAAAAAAGTTCACAGATTTACAAATAACTTACAGGGTTTACAGAAGGCAATGGTAAAAGACTTCTCTTGAAATATTATTCCGTGAAATGCTTTACTTTTTGAGAAAACAGCAAAACAATATAAATTCTCGTTCACGAGAATTACGGATTTATTTGAAACACATGTCATGACACGGCGAAACGCGCGGAAACAAGGGTGGGTTTTTCCGTTGTTTTCTCCCGACTCCGATGACCGATTGAGCCTAAATTTTCACAGGTTTGTTATTGATATAGAAGTTGTGGTACACAAAGTGTGGGCCTTGGACAACACTGTTTACCGAAAGGGTCCAATGGCTTTAAAGTGGTGGTCTTTACCCACTGCTGCAGCTGTATTAAGGGAAAATGTGTACGTTTGGTAATCACTCGTAAAGTTAGTGAGAACCCTGTTCGTGTATTTGATAAAATGTACATTTTCAAATGATTTAAATGCTGACTGTTTTAAATTTGATAAAATGTACATTTTTTTGTATTAACTTACTTTTCAACTGATTTGAATGCTGACTGTTTTAAAAACATTCTCTTGATTGTGTATAATTATATAATCGACTTTTATTGTCAACATTTTTGTGTTTTTAATGAGTGTTTGTAATGACTGGGAAACCCTTTTAATTTTAACTATAATCTAATCCAATCAAGTATAATTACCTAAGCATACTTTTTTTTAACATTGGTGGTAATTTTCCACTTTGATTAAAAAATAACCTGATTTTTTTTTCCGCATCCTTGTTTGTGCGTTCCATATCAACTTCTCCAACCGAACAGGATGACGACACATAGTTTATATTTACAAACATACAGACAAGATAGGGGAATCCCCATCGTCTTAATCTAATTGTATAAATAATCAACTCTACTGGTGGTCTAATCACTCCTTTCGATTGTCAAACATCGCACCACTTCTTAAACTGGAACAAAGACAGTTAAGCACTCACCGTTACAAGATCTACGAGAACACCATTTGTTAGTTGTATTTCCATTTGATAAAACAACAGGTAGCTTCGAGAGTAATTTGTGTAGAATTCAAATCAACACTTCTGAATTGTAACTGCGATTGAGGAACACCCGATTCGCTAAAATAGATTTTACAATATTCTGTGGACGAATCCATCGAGTGAAAATGCCTCATCTTAAGGTAAGAATAAGTTTTTTTTTTTTTTGTTTTTTTTTATATCCCGGGGGATAATGGTTTATTCACAACATTTCACAAAAAGTACATCAGATCGTCAAAACAAACATACAGTATACTATTAGTGAAAGCAAGACACAGCGTATTTAAAGAGAGATAACCCTTAGAGCATTAATCTTGGAAAAGAACAGAATAGTGATCCCATTTATAATAGAAACTGGCCAACTTATTGTTACAGGTGGAAATAATTTTTTCCATGGCGTAATAATTTTTGAGTTCTGTTTTGAATACTAAGAAGGATGGTTTGTTCTTGGACATTTTCATTTTGTAGATATGAAAACGGCAAATTAATAAAATAAGGTTAGCAGCTTTACACTTAAAGTCTGTTTTGCCAAATAAAAATGTTTCATGGTCAAGGATGATGTTACGCTTAGTCTTGTAATTAATCCATGAAGCAACTGCTGTCCAAAAAGAAATTGTAGCGGCACATGAGCAAAACAAATGAATAAGAGTCTCCTCCTGGCTATTACAAAAAGTACATAAATTAGAGTCCAGCTTTTTGATTTTGAAAAGAAAACTGTTTGTACCTAGAATTCTCTGAATAAGTCTATACTGGAACCATAGAATAATAAGAATAAGTTTGTGTATTATTTAGTCTGCTTGCAGTAACTGTATTTCTTTAACCCTTGTACTCAAAAGGATATTTTGGTGAATCTTGCAAGTGGTTTAGTTTTGCAGTAACAGTTGTCATAATTGTGTCCTATACCTTTTCATACTCCTCATCGCATTATATCAATTAAAGCTTACATTGGACGCCTTGGGTATAATTATCTTCTCACTTGGTGTATCTCAACATTGCACATAATAACAAACCTGTGAAAGTTTGAACTCAATCGGTCGTCCAAGTTGCGAGATAATTGAAAGAAAAAACACCCTTGTCACTAGAAGTTGTGTGCTTCCAGATGCTTGGTATCGGGGCGTCAAAATCTAGTTCTGAGGTCTCGAAATCAAATTCAAACATTTTAGTGGAAAATTACTTCTTTCTCGAAAACTACGTTACTTCCAGAGGGAGCCGTTCGAATCACCCCCCCCCCCCCCCCGAGTAATGTGTTTTATTTTAGCTTGGGAAATCACTGCAGTGCTTATGGGTAACACCAACAACAATACAGTTTATAACATGATTTTTCTATATATTATTTGTTTTCCTGATATTGTTTTCTTAATTTGAAATTGGACACGTGTGTTAGGTAATGATTTATTCATCTTTAGTGATGTTGTGGTACCTTAAGGTACTCCAGTTTAACATAAGAACACAAACCGCAAACGGCAAACTGAAATAAAATTGCGGAATTCCACCATCCAGCGGAATTCACAAATCTATTAAAATTGTAAAAAAAAAAGGCCTCAACAGATACAAACTTATATCGAGGAAGCTTTTACCGTACACTATTTTTGTTGTACTTTGTTACAATTGTCAAAACATGTGAATGTTATATCTGTACTTCCTTAATTGCTATGTCACTCCATTTTATGCTTCCTCAATCCGCCAAACAATATTTTATGTTGACATGGCCAACGAAAAGGAAATTCCCCCTAATGAAATAAGAACAAAAACAGTCATGTGCAATATTTATTTTATTATTACAGACCGAGTCGCGAGTACTGCCTGTACTGTTTCTCATCGCTTTGCTCTCATCAGTGAATACTGCCCCAACGTTTATGCGATCAACGGCATCAAAATGCAACCGGCTCAACTGCATAACCACGGGGTCAAACGGCACGCCAGCTGGTGCAACATCCCCCGGCGACGGAGACATGATCGAAATTACCGAGGAAAATTTGAAACAGGAGTCTCTGATAACGGTCAAGAGAGGAGCAAGCACTGATCTCAACTTAAGCGGCAACGACCAGCTCACTGATGTCGTTTCTCTTTTAGAGAGTCAGGATAATGGAATGAAAGTGACAACTGGAGATGTTTTACTTGCGGTTTCTGATACGCAGAGCAAACGCATCGCAAAGAGCGCTACTGAGGGTGGATGCACCGCGAAGAGGACTGTAGGGCTATCCACTACGGAAACAACGTCAGAAACAATACCTATGCGAGCAATGTGTCAGTGGGTTTACACACAGAACGTTAGCGAAACAAGGTAAGTTTGTGATATTAAAGGCAGTGGACACTATTGGTTGTCAAATCCCAGTCTTATCACTTGGTGTACCTCAACATAGATGCATAAATAACAAACCTGTGAAAATTTCGAGCTCAATATTGGTCGTAGAAAGTGCGAGATAATAACGGGGAAAAACACTTGCGAGATTAATAATGAAAGAAAAAAACACCCTTGTCACACGAACTTGATGCTTTCAGATGCTTGATTTCGAGACCTCAAATTCTTAATCTGAGATCTCAAAATCAAATTCGTGGAAAATTGCTTCTTTCTCGAAAACTACGTTACTTCAGAGGGAGCTGTTTATTACAATGTTTTATACTATCAACAGCTCTCATCGCTACCAAAAGGTTTTATGCTAATAACTATTTGAGATAGCCCCAAATATTACCTATGCTGCATCTTAAATGAAAATTTCGGTTTGTTTTCATCAACATGTGATATATTTAAATTATTCGAGCTTGGGACAAACTTCCGCTTTGTCCCTTGGTTATAATAACCTGATGTTATATTTAAGGGAAGGCAGAAGATCTGGTTTGGTCTTTTTGTATCAGGATGTTATTTGTCACCCATTTATTTCCTGATGTTCAATCAACTTCTTTAGCATTGTGGCGACCCCATCCATCATTGGGAGTTTAGTGTACCATGGATGAACATGCGTTCTTACTGCCATGTAGACAAGGGACACGGTCTATTCTTAGACAGTGTCTACTGAAGTCCCGTTTTGATACAGCTTCCTTAATTCCCGGAACGGGAAGCCCGTTCCGAACGGGAAGCCAATTTCCAAACGGGAAGCCCATTTCCGAACGAGACATTCATCAGATAAGTCCCCAAAAAGATCCTGTCCTACAAGGACACTAAATAATTTATCAAACTGAAAAACAAAAAGTTTATTCGAGTAAACACAAATTAACACTGAAAAAGAGTCAAGTTAGCCTAAGGCTATCGATTGAATGAAATGAAAGGAATTTTGCTGACAAATATTTCACATGGTGAAGAGGGCTAGGGTTTGTTTTGATCTTTTGTCAACGAGGTTTAATTTGTTGAATTACTATCTAAAATTGTGTGTCCAGGTACTGCCTGATGGGTTAAGTTTTACTACTTGGATTCAGTTACACCATTGCCATTTTACATACCAATGTTGAACACATGGATGTCAGAAGAGTTTTGTCCTGCCCCTTCTAACCAAAACCATTGTCCCACGTTAATTGGCACCCCTCCCACAGGACATGGTATGGTCCAGCTTAGGGTATCATGGCGTTTGCGCTGGCCACCAGTGTGTACGATATGAATAAAACAATGGAAACATTAACATAAATGTCAGTATGAGCTGACAACATCCCTAATTTCAGGGGTTTTAAATTAAAAAATATCTTATTTTTTTAATTTTCTGAACTTAGGAACCCGCCAAAAATGGAGTTTGCAGAACTGAAAGATGGCGCATGCGCAAAGTGTATCGACAGTACTGGTAGGGTGGTGACTGACAGTCATTGTGAACTCTTCTACTACTCAGCTCCTGTTGAAAGAAGAATCAATGGAAAGTACGTATTCAGTCCAATTGTTTCCCCGACCCTTTGTCTAAAAATATGACTCAAAAGGCAAAGATACGATTGCACGTGACGTCATTGACCACCATCTTTGAACAAGAATGGAAAGGACATTATTGCATATGCAATAATGTTCGCCGGACGGTTTTGCATACGCAATCGTGTCCGCCCGGACGCTGCTGCATAATGCAATTATGTCCGCCCGGACACATTTGCATATGCAGTTGTGTCCGCCCCGTGAAAAACCGTCCTTGCAGTAAATTAAACGCCCTTGGTCGAGGGAACACGTTCGCCATTTTTTAACAAGCTAAGTGCATGTCATGAATGCCATGGGAATTGTTCGGCCGTTGGTTTGGGTATTCGCTACAATCCTAATACGTGAATATTCATGCTGCATAATATGTAGGTTCATGCATGCACGCTCGCTTACGGGCGCACATACATGTACAGTCATGTATATGTCCGCCGGACGGCTTTTGCATAGCCCCGGACACGATTGCATAATATGCAATAGTGTCCAGAGCATCTGATGACACCGGTGTCCCAGGGAATTCTGTTAACAACGTGGGCTGAATGAGGGTGTGTCAAAAAGAGGGCGCTATCAGAAGTAGTTTATACACAGTTCGCCATATGGGGGGGGCATAATCTCGGGGGGGGGGGGGTGGTGGCACAGAATCTCCTGCCGCAGCGGAGCAAATGTTTAAACTCTTCTCGATTTTAAATGTAGCTAAGGGCAACATTTATGCTTACCAGAATAAGGTTACCAGCTAAAATACCCTACTTACAATGTACATTGTGACTGGTATCCTGCTCCTTTATGCTAAGTAGAAACTTGTTAAGCAGTATAGTTTCCTGCTTAATTATAGCTTTATGAATTGCCCCCTGGCAATATTTCTCGTATTTAAACATACCATGTACATAATAATTTAAGTATTTTTGATTTTAATTGTACTTTTTTTGTATAACCATTTTGTCGTAGATGGGTGAAAGGGACAGAGAACGTCCCCCTTGCTGGAGTATGCGTCAAAACCAAGCAATAGGCAACCGCAAGGTGGCGCCCTTTACCGAGACACAAACGGGTTCAATACAGCAGGTTTGAATAAATAAAGTGCTGTTTTATGTTATTTTTTAACAACTATTTAGCCTATTATATATTTTATTAATGGAACTTCTACATTATTTGACTTCCTCACACCTCCTATGGTACTCAGAGCGTGAGCTATAAATATGGAATAATATCTAAGTGACCGAGTCCTTTTGACCTCTAGCCGAGCGAAGGTGCCCAACTCAGTAATATTATTTGTCAAAGACCAGTCTTCTCACATTACAGTATCTCAACATTTGCTTAAATATAGCAAACCTGTGGAAATTTGAACTCGTCGAAGTTACGAGAGAATAATGAGAAAACACCTTTGTTTCTGAGAAATTACTTCTTTTTCAAAAACTACTTTAATTTACTTAAGAGGGAGCAGTAAGTTGCTCACAACTTGTTTTATCAACGGCTATTTGCTCATTACCAAGTAAGTTGTTATGCTGACAATGAGTAATTACATTATAGTGCCCAGTGCCTTTTACCAAACCACAATATTCATTAAAGGCAGTGGACACTATTGGTAATTACTCAAAATAATTATTAGCATAAAACCTTTCTTGGTGACGAGTAATGGGGAGAGGTTGATGGTATAAAACATTGTGAGAAACAGCTCCCTCTAAAGTGCCATAGTTTTCGAGAAAGAAGTTATTTTCCACAATTTGATTTCGAGACCTCAGATTTAGAACTTGAGGTCTCGAAATCAAGCATCTGAAAGCACACAACTCCGTGTGACAACGGTGTTTTTTTCTTTCATTATTATCTCGCAAGTTCGATGACCGATTGATCTCAAATTTTCACAGGTTTGCTATTTTATGCGTATGTTGAGATACATCAACTGTGTAGGCTAGTCTTTGACAATTACCAATAGTGTCCACTGCCTTTAATATATCACAGTTTCGTAGCAATTTGCATTTTAATTTGACATTACTGTATTGAATAAATCGATCATTCGAAAATGTATCAAGGATTGGTTCTTCAATCTTGGCTAAAATAAAATCAGGTTGAACAATTTTTAAACTGATTTGTGATAGACGTCCTAAACGTACAATTAGACGTAATCATGGCGTTTGAATGGGAGACTTCGGAACGCTGTAGGTGGCAGTAGATTAATTTTAAAAAAATGAATTAATATGAACCACTTTTGATGTATATTGTGTGTGTGTGTGTGTGTTTTTGCTTTTAATGGGTCGATTTCACAAATTAAATAAGATAGTCCTATAAAAAAAAGGACTCGACGTCTGACTTTAAGAGTTATTAAAATTTAATATAAGGCTGGTCCTAATTAAGTCTAACTCTTTGTGAAATCCACCCCTGTTTTGGAAGCTTAATGGCAGTGGACTGCAATAATTTATTGGTAACTACTCAAAATGAATTAAATGAGCCTATAATGCAATTTTGAGCCTATAATGTAGTTTTGAAATGTAAACAAATATTTTATATAATTATATTTCATCGTTTTCAAAAGATTAATTTATTTGTATATATAATTATCCCATATTTATTATTTATTTCCTCAAAAAGTATAGGGAGCATACAGGGAGTTTTACCTCAATATAGTTTGTATGCGTTATAACATTTAAAAAGTTAATGCAATATTAAGTGTAAAACATGATTAAGAAATACATTGCTCATGAAATGTATAACTTCATTAATTTATTTAAAGAGTTATTTATTTGCAAATCCCTTAAATAATTATTTATTTCCTCCAAAAGTATAGAGAGTGTGAGTTTTACCTTAACGTCGTTTTATGCAGTACATTACAATTGATAATATGTTGGTATCATGATTAATCATTAATTTATTTACAAACAGTTAATCAACTCTTACAGACTGTTTTTTCCCTTTAAGATGTTGTTCCAATATGTAAATGCACTGCGCATCTTGAACTGGTGCATATCTGAGTATAGTCGACTTCTGCAGTCACGCAAAATTAAAGGAGGGTCTTAGGTTTGTAAAATATTCAAAATATGAATGACCATCTTGGCGAGAAGCACTAACAGTTGTCGGTAAAGTATAAACTATTTCGAAAAAAAGATTCCATTTGAAGTAACATTATGGCTTGTCTAATTTTTTACCCTAAACATGAATCTACAACCATGTATATTGGAGTATTTTTGTCCTTGCTCTTTAAATATATTGCTGCTTAATTAAAATATGCTATTTTACATAATATTAATATATTTTTATAAAAATTCAAAAGTACATAATAATTTATTACAACATCTCAGTATGAGATTATGATATTTGCCTGTTTTGTGCAGTATAAAAAGTATTTGCTTGTGCAAATCATACATTATAATTATATCAATATGTGGCAATGTCACGCTTATACGCTTATTAACTTTTGGACGATTGAGGGCGCTTTCAAGGACTATCCTTGCATGTTAGAATTCTTGTAGCTGCCTGTATGTTATTATTATCTGTTTATTTCAATGTCGAAACAATTTAAAATATCAATATTGAAAAGAAAAATAATATTAAATAAAAACTATGTCCATGTGTTCTTCAAATAATCAACCAGGATCTTTGTACTTAAAAGCGAAAGCTAAAGTTAAAACATAAACAAGGAAGAATAATATTTTTATAAATTTTTCTTCAAACAAAAATTACACGATAAATAACACAATTCTTAATTTCCGTCATTATGTCTACAATGACAATTGACATTTTTTCTTTGTTTAAATTTACCATTTTCGTGCAAGAAAACAAGAAAGTATAGTATTATAAATAAATAAATAAAAAGATGCTGCTTAATTCTTTGTGTCTTGTGTCATGTTTTTTTTTTCATTTTTCAGTATAAATGTGACTCCAAAAAGTTATCAGTTATATTTGAAATAGATAGCACAGGTTTGGTAATCACTCTTAAAATTAATGCCAATGAAAACTTTGGTTTATAAGTGTACAACAGCTTTCGATAGTGATATAAAGCATTAATTTTAATATACATTTCACCGACGTATTGTGGTTATTGAAAAAATACATCAGTCTGAGAAACGTTACTATCACAAACGCTTCTCAGATTTTGTGTTTCAATTAAGGATTATTTTCCTGTGTGACATGACTGCTCAGGCCTTTATGATTTTAAAAATAGATTGTAGGCCCTATTGAATGCGTTGTTAGTTTAATTTATATTTTATTTGCGCCGCACTACTCGTCCAAGCTTCCTGTGTGACATGCATGACTGCTCAGGACTTAAGATAGCCTTGTCCAAGGCTCTTTACACAAGCACGGGCCCGTTCTGCATGCACGGCACATAACAGTACTTGGTACAGTGGGGTCGAAGGCATGGCTTTTTGAGGTATCAACGAGGTTACAAAACGAGGTCTAGTCATAGAGTTATTTATAACACCCCTTGCAAGTATTCTGCCTGCTCATTGGTTTAGAGCGCGTGACATGACATGTCTTAGTTTTGCTAGACGACGGCCGTGTGATAGTGCGTCGGTTTGCCATGCGCTAGTCCGAAGACTAGCACACGGCGCCGTGCGCTAGTCCGACAGACTAGCACACGGCGTGCAGTACCCAGACGTCCGTTGCGTGTACGAGGATGATAAATTAATAGTCTGTAACCATTTCGGACTGCACTACACTACATTGAACACAGTAAGTAAAAGTGTTTGCAATCTGTATTCGCGTCGTCCGTGGATTGTAGCATTCAGGTCTGTAACTTAATAATAATAGTACAGTATTTAGAAATGTTTGGGGTGTTATAAAACAAATATTGACTGCTTTTACTAGTGCAATGGTTAAAAACTATGACTCCCGGAGCGTTCTATTTTCCCTCGGCTTCGCCTCGGGAAAATAGAACGCTCCGGGGATCACCTCGGGAGTCATAGTTTTAACCATAGCACTCGAAGCAGTCAATATTTGTATAATAAGAACTAGAGAGCGCACTGGCATATACGCGCTCCGGCATGTGCGCAGGCGGCCATTTTCTTAGTTGACAAAACTGGCATCTCACAGCGTGTGTTTGTGCGGCCATTTTGTAAGTTGAACAAACAGCATCGCGTGAGCGTTCAATAAAAACAAACTCAAACGTGTATTTCATATTCAATGCGCGCGCAGAATGACGCGCTTGTCATCTTGCAGTCCCGTGGCGCTTGTGCACGAAGCATCACTCGTGCGCCCTCTAGTTCTTATATATAACTCTATGGGTCTAGTTGTTCGCTCGTCCCCAGCGCCTTGCTTTCCTGGATAGACTGGCCGCTGGGGCCGAGCGAAGTCTAGTTGCAGCCTCGTTGTATGAGGTACAACAACCTCGAAAACCATGATGCTTCGACCCCACGGTATCAAGTACTGTTATGTACCGTGCAGTATAGTATCTACGCAGTTCGTGAATTCATAGCAGCGGGCCGGTGCTTGCGTATAAAGAGCCTTCGACATCTCTGTTATTACTCTATGCTTGGGCAAGGCTAGACTTTAGGCGATATATAAAAACGCGACCACATTTTAAAATTAATTGTTCCCATTAGTAGCCTTGGTCAAGGATTTTAGGATTTTAAAAATATTGTATTGACCGATTGTTAGTTTAATTTATTATTTATTTGCGCCGCGCTACTCGTCCAAGCTACCTCCCCGACCGAGCTGTGTGCGCCGCATCAGTGTGTTCGTACTCAGTTAACGTATGCGTGTACTTTTCGGCCTGACTGCCTCCGCATGCGGAAAGTGGTACGAGTGCGGATGACCGATGCACAGTAGTTGCTGTACGAGTGTCGTGTATGCGTGCGCTGTGATTACACACACGACGCAAACGGTGTATTTGGGTGGGTTTACCGCGTCTTTTTCGGAGAGAATAATGCTATGCGACTGCCTTGAGCAAGGCTAACATGTAAGTTGTACTGTTGGGGTGATGGGAGGAAATATCAGCGGGCGGGTTCCCGTCCCTGCAGAAAAGTCACACAAAAAAAAGAAGGAAAAAAAAAAGTTTCATGTAAAGATGAAATTCTATCGCGTTATCTTTACATCAATCCCTCGGCTTCCCGGTTGAGGCAGTTGTGGGATGTGGGTTAGCTGGCTCTCTGTTTCCCCTTAAGATTTCACGCGACATAACTAATTCATCAATGTCTCGTGACCAGCATTAAAAGGTGTAAACTTCCTCCATTGCGCATAAGCTTGCACCTCTGCTGAGAACCAAAGCTAAAAAATGTGTTTCCTGCATTGTATGTACTTTGTGAACAATTAATGGTATGGTACTTTTTAATGGCCGTCCCTGCTGTTAAGCAATTAATAGTTATGGATACGCGTTGCCTTGGCTCGGTCGAGTTGGTCCATGAAAAGCTTTTGAAACAGTTTGTTATTAAATGCACATGGTTTTAAAGATGTTTTTAAAGAAGATATAATGTTCCACACAAATATCCCTCGAAATTGTTTTCTTTTACTTTGCGAACTATAATACGGTCAGCCATTATGGCGTCAAAAATCATGACTCACAAAAATACACATTGCCCCCTAAAAGCCCCTGATGCCCATTATATCAAATGCCCCATACGGACACGTGCCCAACAAGGGGACTTCCAACAAGGTTTCCTTTTGCCTTTTTTTATGTAATTGATTTCGTTTGTTTATCAAATAATAATAAACCACAGGGGAAACTGACTGAAACTTTAAATAATTTGGGTTTAACGAAGTTGACTAGAGCGGGATTTGAACTGACGACCTCCGGATTAACGTGCACAATTTTTCCCTGGTGGAAAAGTAGTTATAAAATTCTCCTAATTTAGGTCTGGGATTTGATGGAGAGCATTCACTGAAATTATTGCGAAAGTCACGAAGCCCACTATAGGTATAGAGTCTCCTTTTCAAGATGGTTTAGGCATGGAGGAAGGGTTCCTCAATGGTTTAAGGAATTGGAATTTCTTAAAGGCATGGTGCAAAGGAAACACTCAGCTGCTTGATTATTCAGCCAATCCCGCACTTCACTGAAATCATTAAATTATTGTGTGTACACGATATTAAGAAGAAGAAGATTGAAATTATTGTGAAATTCATGGAGGCCACTAGAAAAGGACTTTTTGAAGGCAGTTTTTAGAAACACCAACTCCTTAATAATATTCTGCTCCGCGGAATAGATTTTTCTGATTTTTGGGGAGACTTCACAGTTCGATCTGAAAACCGTCCGGCGGACATTATTGCATATGCAATAATGTCCTCCGGATAGTATTGCATCGAGGACATAATTGCATGCGACACAGGGACTACTTAAGCTTACAAGGTTCAATATTAACCGCAGAACCGCGGAGTGAGTTCTTAAATTTGGTCTCAACGTTTCAACTAGCTTGCTTTATATAACACCCAAGCAGATCCTTGCCATTTGATTGGAGGATTGTCCGTCACGTGATAGCAAATAAAAGTACCAATACACGAGGCTGAGTCACTCACCGTGCTTTTTCGTTCCATCCAAAAAGTACCATTGCACGCTGCCAGCGTGCAATGGTACTTTTCGGATGGAACGAAAAAGCTGAGTAAAAACATCACTGCGTGCGCGTGTCTTTGGTAACGCAGCAGTGTTAGTAAAATTACTAGCATTCGGCTTCTACAATTAAAAATTGTAGGCCTACGCTTTGTTTGTTTTGAAAGTTGTATCTTTCAATCAAAATGACAAAGATCTACTTGGATGTTATATAAAACAAATAATGAATGTTTTTCATTCGTGCAATGGTGCGAAAATGTTCATTCGTTGAAAGCTGGAATGTTCCATTCAACTCGGCTCCGCCTCGTTGAATAGAACATTTTATATAACACCCAAGCAGATCCTTGCCATTTGATTGGAGGATTGTCCGTCACGTGATAGCAAATAAAAGTACCAATACACGCTGAGTCACTCACCGTGCTTTTTCGTTCCATCCGAAAAGTACCATTGCACGCTGCCAGCGTGCAATGGTACTTTTCGGATGGAACGAAAAAGCTGAGTAAAAACATCATTGCGTGCGCGTGTCGTAACGCAGCAGTGTTACTGCAAGGCATATTAGTAAAATTACTAGCATTCGGCTTCTACAATTAAAAATTGTAGGCCTACGCTTTGTTTGTTTTGAAAGTTGTATCTTTCAATCAAAATGACAAAGATCTACTTGGATGTTATATAAAACAAATAATGAATGTTTTTCATTCGTGCAATGGTGCGAAAATGTTCATTCGTTGAAAGCTGGAATGTTCCATTCAACTCGGCTCCGCCTCGTTGAATAGAACATTTTATATAACACCCAAGCAGATCCTTGCCATTTGATTGGAGGATTGTCCGTCACGTGATAGCAAATAAAAGTACCAATACACGCTGAGTCACTCACCGTGCTTTTTCGTTCCATCCGAAAAGTACCATTGCACGCTGCCAGCGTGCAATGGTACTTTTCGGATGGAACGAAAAAGCTGAGTAAAAACATCATTGCGTGCGCGTGTCGTAACGCAGCAGTGTTACTGCAAGGCATATTAGTAAAATTACTAGCATTCGGCTTCTACAATTAAAAATTGTAGGCCTACGCTTTGTTTGTTTTGAAAGTTGTATCTTTCAATCAAAATGACAAAGATCTACTTGGATGTTATATAAAACAAATAATGAATGTTTTTCATTCGTGCAATGGTGCGAAAATGTTCATTCGTTGAAAGCTGGAATGTTCCATTCAACTCGGCTCCGCCTCGTTGAATAGAACATTCCATCTTTCAACTCATGAACATATTCGCACCATTGCACTCATAAACATTCATTATGTGTATACCATCTTTCAACTCATGAACATATTCGCACCATTGCACTCATAAACATTCATTATGTGTATACTAGTCATCGTCATGCAGGAGACTGTTCAAATTAATAATACTCAGAGTCATGTGGAAAGACCAACTAAAGGGAAACGGATTGGAAGGTATAATGATAAGGGGATGCACCTTCAAATTGTCAAAAGGTATCCTGGTCAAACAGAAACTAACACCATCAGTAAAGGAGCGTGGCAACACTATTAAACGATAGTTTTTACCAGAATGTTATTTGGATCTATAGGTCAGGTAAAACAAAACCACCAGTTGATCATCCCGGTTTTTCCCCAAAAGAGGAAGATGGGGGCCTTTTTATTTCTTACAAAGGTGGCCGCCAAGCATTTTAATTCAAACTATGGCTACCAATTCTTCAGTTTAAAGTTACCACTTACTTAATATGTATAGTTTAAGTTCTTAAAAGATTAGTAAGTTCATGGTAAGTTAAATGAGAAATACACAGAAAATTGGTCTTCTTTAAAACAAAAACAAAAAATCAAAAAGTTCAAAAGGATGAGGGAGGGGACGATAGCTGGTGTTATTTTTGTAGTTGGGCTTATTTTGAGAGAAGAAAAAACATGGTCTCCTACAAACACAAACTTGCTGAGTCAGTCGACAAAAGGCACATTGTATGTAAAGAAAGCTTTAAACCGGTTGACCGCGTCCTGCACACAAGTTTACTGAATATATGCGAGACCAGTTCCTACTTTTTAGTGTGGTGCAAACAGTTTACAAAGACTTTGGTGGCATTATGAAAAGGCATGGAAAACATCACCTTTGTATGGGGGTAGGGGATGTTGTTCCCTTTTTTGATGGGGTGGGCGGATTGGGAATGAGTCTACAAAAAAGTACGGATTGTATACAGGATGTGGGATAATAACATCATTGCTTAATTTTAGTCTGACAGCTTGCACATTATTTTCTCAGTAAAATATTTGTCAATGAATTGATTTCGAGACGTCGCGTGTGAGCTGCTTTTAAGGACAAAAAGTAACTAAGCACAACAAAATCATGCTTAACAGAATAAGTTTACCAGATAAAATAACATGGCACATGTACAATCTTTGACTGCTGGTATCATGCTTATGTTTGCTTAGCAAAAGAAAAAGTATTTTCACCCACACATGCTTGATTTGCTGAGATGTTGGATAAAGAGCCATTCCAACAGCTTTATTCCACGTACTGCATCTATTTAGAACTCCTTGTCTGTGTGAATGTTTCCCTCCATCCTACAATAGAGGAATATCAAATCCTATATCTTCATCAGCTGAGGTATTTTCATCGATCTTTAAAAAATGTTGTACTCTTGTTAGCCCAAAGAGCTTCATGTTAGCCTTTTGGGGGGCAAACTTGCATTACAAAGAAGAAGAAGAAAAAGAAGATAATGTTATGTAATGTTGTCCCCCTCCTAGTGTTTTTTTTTTTTTCATTCTGGGAATCTCAAGAATTGAATTATTTTAAATGATTTCATGGGAGGGGGATTTAACACGTATCTGTACAATAACAAATTGTGTTAGGACATGAGAACAAAATATTGATTATATTTTGTATTTTAATTTATTTTTTTATATTTTTGTTTTTCGACATCAAAACACAATGTTTGCCCAAGTTGTAGCAATTGCTGAGACTCTAATATCGTAGTGTAAATTCCATTGAAATTCCATAAAAAAAACAAAATATTATGTTGTAAAGAGTCACAGCGATTCAAGCTATCGGCACGTCTCAGAAATACCACAGGATTATTCCGTTATAGTGACAAAATATTTTTTTGTATACAAGGGTAATAGCGATTCAGACTTTTACCTCAGAAAAATCCAAGTATTATTTCATATAGTAAACAAAATAATATTATTATATTTCAATCAAATAGGGATAAATGATTTATAATCGCAGGAAAATCCCATGATAATTTCAAAAATGACAAAATATTTATTTCGTATCCAATAGCAACAGTGGTCCAAACATCCCATGATTTTTCCGCAAGTCAAAAAAGAACATTATTATCTTTCAATCAAATAGGGGACAACTGATTTAAAATATACCACAGGAAAATCCCATGATAATTTCAAAAGCGGCAAAATATTTATTTCGTATCCAGTGGCAGCAGTGGTTTAAAAAAAACATGATTTTTCCATAAGTAAAAGAAAATATTAGTATCTTTCAATCAAAAATGTAGGGGACAACTGATTTAACCGATGGAAAACTGATGTAAACCGATGGAAAATCCCATGACAATTTCAAAAATGGCAAAATGTTTATTCCGTATCCAATAGCAATCCCATGATTTTTCCATTACTTTACAACTTTATAACCAGCGATATTATATTATTTCCACGCAAGAGGACTTCTCATGAATATTCATTTGCTACTCCATTCACAAGCACGAATATACCGCGTACGACCCCCCTCATGAATATGCAGTATCAACTCTCACACAGAGCGTGGCGGAGTGGAGGGCCTCAGTAGTTTCCGCTTTGCTGGGTTTCCCTGATGACATCACCCCCAACAAATAAACCCACTTCAAAGAGATTACAGGTCTGACGAAATGCCTTTGTTTTGGGGAAGTTAATCGGAGGGGGGAATACCCCGTAAGCTTCCAGTTCGGTTGGGAACGTATAAAAACCAACCCTTCGTTCCTGGATCCACAGCAGTTGCAATATTCAGCCAAGCAAGATAGCATTCACTCTAAGCTAACAAGATACACTTTAGCTGCTGTGTCGCCAGTACATACTACATACAGTGTAAGAACAGTTACAGCATCATCGCCATTATTAAGTACATGATTATCTTATATCCCAACAGCATGCATTTAAAGGTAAGCTCAACCATCATCGAGATACAACTTATTTGTAATTACATTATTCCTATTTTTACGTTGTTTTGAAAGTATGCAAAGCAAGTTGGTAAGACACTGCTCTAGAATTGCAAGGGTCGTGGGTTCGAATCCCAGCCGAGTAACATGCCTGTGATATTTTTTCACAGGACTCAGGTAAGTACTGAGTATACAGTGCTAACACACATCAGTGTATGGGTAAAAACCAAAAATTAATACTTATGTTTGTGCTACCTGTGTCATATTCAAAAGCTCAATTCAATACCACTGAGACAAAACTTAAAATGTCCTGTTGCATGCTGCTTTAAAAAGTATCTTTAGCAAAAGTTTTATATTACTGTATACCACTGAGATAAAAAGCTATTTTGTTTAGTATACACGTCTGTGATCATTTTATGCCATGCTGCTTCAACGGTATGCAGCGCAAACGGACAGATAGCGTATAGATAAGAAACTTATATATGCTTAAAGATGCTATGTCAGATTTTTGGCCGATTTAACCAAACAAAATTTGATTTAAAATTCAATAGGTATTTTGATTGGGGTCGAGAAAGTTACAAGCTTTTATTTGAGCCATTGCTCGAAAAAGTCCGCCAATTATTAGTAGCACTGGTGAAATAAAGTGCTCAAAACCGACATTATATCACGTGACCAATTCTTATTTTTGACATGGTTCCTGACCATTAAAAGTAAAAGTTAAACTTTTTTTCGTTAGAGCTGGTGATACTCTTTGAAATACCCTTCACTCAAAAAAAATCTCTTTTTTAATGTTTGGGGCCAAAAATCTGACATAGCATCTTTAATTTACATGTGTGTCCAAAACACGTGGTTTTGGAAAGTATGCTGTGCAAGCAAGGGCTCAAGTATTTTAGCATCGAGATTAAACTTAATTGTGTATTACACCTATGTCATAGTTATTCATGCTGCATGCTTTGAAAGCATGCATGTAAACATCTCAAAGATACCACTGAGACAAAACTATTTTGATTGAAAGTAGGCTGAGAAAAAGATAAATGCTACCCTGAGAAAAAAAAACTTGTTTTCTAACTAGTTGTGTCCTATTTCTATTATTGCTTTGAAAGCTGAGATAAAACTTATTTTTGACACATGTTTCCCAATTCATGCTGCTTTAAAAGTTTGTTTGAGCAAAACATCAAGTAACTACCAAAATAAAACTGTTTTTCTTTTTTTCTACCTGCTTAAAAAGCTTGCTGAGCAAAGTGCTAATTGAGCTACTTTTGTGAGTACATTTTGAAAGCAGAGTTGTAAGTACCTTTTTCACAGAGTTGTTCCTATTTCATGCTTCCTTAAAAGTTTGCCGAACAAAAGCTCAAGTATTGTAAAACTATCTTTTGTATTGCACAATCATGTAACTTTAATTGACCAATAATTGAGTCAAAATTTTCACGTTGTTATTCTATGCATTTGTTGGGATACATCAATACACGTGAGAATACTGATCTTTCCAAATATTACCAAAGGTGTCCACTGTCCAGCACCTTGAAAAGCCTGCAAATAACGCCAGTACACAAGTGGTGGTCGGTTACTGTGGTTGTGCAGTGAGCTGTGACCAGGTAATCCGGGACTTTCCCTAACGTTTCCCTTTCATGTCAGCCTTTGTGAGGTAGCAGCATGATGACGTAGTTTCATTCAATAGGGTTGGGTTATTGTTATCTAAACACTTTGCCACAAAACAAATGCAGGTTTCCCTAGATAACCACAGGTATAAAAGCTGGCAAAATGATGACACAATCCGGATATGTTTTCCCAAAACTTAGAAAACAAGTTGGAGATAAATAAGATAGTGCTATGGAAATAAACCCGGTGTACTTCTAATTGATACATGAACTGAGACGTCGCGAAGTGGATGTCATTATTATTTGTAGATGGTAAGAGTCAATGTATATACACATAAACTATGCTTACCAGAATAAGGTTACCAGTCGAAAGACCATGTCACATTGTTCGATCTGTCACTGGTCAGCTGTTGCTTAGCAGGAAATTGTGACGAACCCTTTCGGCTTAAATCAACTCTATGAAATTTAACCTAAATTGCATGTATTATAGCACTGGGGCCACCCCGGGCGGGTCGCATGGGGACATTCGTTTCTATGTTAAAAAATGAAACCCTTAAAACAAAATTAGGAAACAAATTGAGGATGGCAATTACGGAATTGCCGCTGTCGTAAATTTTATTTTTCTAAATCAATTAAAAAAAGAAATCCTTAAAAAAAAAATCAGGAGTTTTTGCGGGATTGCAATTCTAAAATACAAGGAAAAACATTCCCGGGATGTTCCACAACCTTAGCTGATTTTTAAGGCTATTTAATTTGAACCAACCTCACAAAACCTGGTCGTAAACCTCTCAACATACAGGAAGTATTATTACATACGTCACAGATTTACTTCTTTCCGTTTCTATAATTACCCCAGACCACAATTCACAGACAACAAAAACCTATTCATAAACTTTCCAAACAAAATCGGCAGGTAGGTGTCCATGATCAGGTACCTTGATACCTACGTCACAGAGCGATGGGATCCGTGGTCAAACGAAGGGCAACTTATACTTCCGTTAAGTCTTTTTCAATTGCATCATAATTTAGTATTGTTGTTAAGTTGCGGGAGTTTTACTTACAAAAGAATTTTGTCGCAGAATCATGGGTGGTTCTGGGACTTTGTCCCCCTTTTCAACTGGGGTTGATGATGTCCATAAAGTGTTGTGCAACGAGGTTCCGTTTTGGGTAAACCCAATTATTTTGACAATCGCCATAATCATAATTTGCTTGCACTTTTTTCACTTGTAAATAGAGGATGTCGTGTTCCTGATCGCGCACTTTGCACCTTACAGTACAACTATACTCTAATACAAGAGGAATGTACTATACACCATATAGATAGATAGATAGATAGATCATCAGGGCCCAATTTAAATTTTCATCAACCTGTTTTAGCAGAAAATACTGATTGACAAAATGTTTTGCTAAGCAAAAATTGAGTGGGGCTCAGATGTGACCCAGATGGCCGATCGACCTGAAACTTGAATATGGGTTTGTCAATTTATGTGTATGGTGGATAACATGAAGTTGATGCTTGCACTGCAAGCATTGTTTTTGTTAGCAAAATAAATTCTGTAATGTTCCTTTTCAATTCAATTCAATTCAATTCAAAATACAGTTTTCATTCTTCCCCAAAAATCATCGACAGTCTACATTTACTACGGAGAGGCAAAAATAACATTAAGTCTGCAGGATAAAAAGTGTACTTAATAAAGTATGGGGCTGTTTTGATATGCAGAAGCTTAAAAAAAGCAGACAACGAAACAAAACAAACAGACACTAGACATGCAAACAAAAGGAAAGACGAACATAAGACATGACAAGGCACAAGATAAATCGGAGGAAATACAACGGGTTCATAATTATTAGCGACAAAATGGCAGACACGTTTAAGCAGAAGCAACACAAACTAGTACCAGGGATTCTTGGAGATATATAGCTATTAATAGAGATTCACTCAGTGACCTCTGACCTTTCTTTTCGTTACAGAACACCATTACTCAACTCCTACTCGTCCTCTCCCTCGCATCTCTCTCCATCTGCCATATCATCAGACGAGATGCCATCGAGGATACATCCGTTGCCATAGTGACGGGGGAACCAAGTCCCAACGAGCTGGCGCCCCTCGAAGACCACCCGAACGACTTGACGGAAGACTATCTTGAGGAACAAGAAGAGTTGACAAATGAGTTGGGATATTTTCAACAACAGGGAGAATCTGAAGAGACACACGATGTCAGCAGCGAGGAAGATGACGAGGTAGAAACGTCATTGACGTCACATGGTGACGTAACATATCATGACGTCACAACGACACGTCACACCATTCCAGGAACTGTGGAGATAGAGACATCTTCAAGTAATGAGACAGCCCAAGCACAAACTGCCATCACAGAACAACCACAAATAGACGTCTTGCCGAGCACTAACGCAACATCAACAACACGCCAAACCATTCCAGGCACTGTGCAGATCGAAACATCTACAAGTTATGAGACCACTCAAGCGCCCATGGGGGATGTCTTGCCCAGAGCAATATCAACATCACCACATGGCTCGAGCACATCTGCCCCGAATGACGAAGAGTTTTCCCTCCACAGCGAACCTTGTTACGAGCCCCCAGCCCAACGGCTGCATCTCAGCTTCAAACAGAACAATCAGAACGTGAAATTCCCCGCCCTAGCCATCCTCAAGAAAGAGAATTTTGACGAAGAGAGCAACCAAACAGGGGACGATGAGTCGACTGGGGAACCTCAAGGCCAAAGGGACTATGTTAACATGACGTGCCCCACGGAGTTGCTGCACGTTTCTAACCATGATGACGTCAGCATGAGGAGTCTATGTCCATGGACTTATGTTGCGGATGTAGATCCTAACCGGTGAGTTTTATAACAAAGTTCCACACGGTTCTAGCCTTTTGTCAAGGCTTTCGTGGCTTGGGCAGCTTCGTAAAGCTGCGATCCAAACCATGAAGGCATTGACACAAGGCTAGCAAGGTCGGCCGAGTTCCTTATCCAAAGTAGCCTTTCGCTCAAGCCTTTTGCTCGGACAGCTTCGCAGAACCGTGATCAAAACCTACAAAGGCCTTGACAAAAGACTAGCAAGGTCCCAGTGCCTCATCCAACATTTTCTGCTTATTAATCTAGCATGTTTAACTCTAAATACCACAATTCAGTATTTCTTACTGCGAGTGTCTTTTTTTAACCAGTTTTTTTATGAAATAAATAAGCCATTAGTATTATAACAAAATATAGATAAAAAAATATTTTGTCTTAAAATATATTTTTCTTTGATTTTTTTCTTCTTCAAGTTACCCAAGTAGGATCATGTTCGCTGTATGCCGCTGCCCAGAGTGCATTCGAACCGGTAGTGGCGAAAATGGCGAGTTCTCCGTGGACAACACATGCCGCCCAGTTTACTTCCGTATGAAGGTGCTAATGAAGGGTAACTGCGTCAATGGACTTTATGTGTAAGTATTTTTATTTTTTTGATTAAAACAAGTTTTTAAATTTAGTTTTAAAGGTGTTACACAGATTGGTGAGGATAAATACATCATTGGTGAATTATAGTATACACATATTGACTGGCAACGAGGTAACTATAGTATACGTCTATTCCCACGAGGGACTTTGAGTGACCAGAAGAGCGACCTATTCCCGAGGCAGAAGGCCGATGGAAATAGGCCCCTCTTCTGGTCAATCACAATGCCAGATGCTATTTTTATTCAAAACATTGCCTAAAGTGCAATGACCTCAAAGTGGCCTCAATCTTCTCACGACGGCAAAAGTTTCACTTAAATTGTTCTATCATAACTGAGATTTTTGTTTTGTTTTGTGTTTTAGGTACAACACAGAATACCAAAGAATCCCAGTTGCCTGCGCATGCGTACGACCCAAGATCTAAGCAACCAACCGCCAATCGCAACAAGGTAAAATTTTCTTGAAGGCAATGCCGTTGATTTCACCAAATTCTTTCTAACTTAGGATTTATCATAAGGACTTAGGACGAGTTCAGTTCTGTATCCGAAAACGTTAGGACGCATTGACCTCATCCTAAGTTAGGACGAGTTACTTGTTGTCCTAACCTACCTCCATGTCCTAACTTACTCGAGACAAAATTAATCCCAGGGTTTCGTGAAATCGGCTGCTGGGCACGTTTTGTACAACAAATGTTTTTTCTTTCATCTTCTTGCAACTTCGATGACCTATTGATTCAAGGCTGGTTACTTTTTGTAAATTGTCAAAGAATCAGAGTGTATCACATTGCTATAGAATAAAATAGAATAGAATAACAAACTTTGGGCTCAGTTGGTCAACGAGGTTGCAAGAGGAATATTGAAATTACCATGCCTATATAAAAGTTCAAAAAGCTACTAAGTTAACTCAACGCAGGCTTTTAAAACAAATTTTCTTTTCATATTTATTTTGTTATATATATTTTTATTATGAGAGTACTTAGTTTCTTGCTGTGCAAGTAAGAAAGCCAATGGTTAACACAGTAAATAGATGGAATACAAGTAAACTATGCCTGGTGCATTGCAATAATTTGTCAGAAGATATATATTCTTATAAAGTATTCAATTGATTCTATGCGATGAATGAAAGTTAGTTACACATTGGAAAAGACGCGGAGGGGAAATACTTTAGCGAGGTCTGTATTGGGGTAATAAGTTTCTTGCAGAGCAACAAAACACCCGAAATTACCGAAAATAAGAGGCAACAGAAGCGACAGCACAACAAACAACAAACATGATCTATGCCTGGTGTATTTCAAAAAGATCTCATGAGAATTGAATTATTGCTGATGTGCAATGAAGGAACAAACTTATGAACGAGGGGGATATGAACAAATAAATACTGTCATACCTGGTGCAATGTAATCATTATGAAAGTTTCAAATCAAAGTATTTAATTGATTGTTGTGTGATGAAAACAAATCTGTTTTCATTTTTTGAAATATTGAATTCCTATTCCTAAATAGAGTGTTCCATAAATTGTGATATTCTTAAGATATTCTCACAACAAAACTCAGAAAATTTCAATAATTAGATTTGTGTTCATTTTGATGTTTGCTTTCTGATCTGATCAGATTTAATTCATTCTGTTGATCGGAACTTAGTTAAATTCAGGGAAAATTGCACAAACCGCTTAACAAAAAATACATAATAACTACCGATTGTCATTTACTACTCACGCTGAAACGTCAGAATTCTTGTTACTAATTTATACCTTATTTATGTAATTTTAACTTATATTTCAATCTTGTAGTTAAATTTAATGTTGATGAAACAAACTGTTTGAGAGTTCCAGATTGCAGAGCGATCTCCGTTAAAAACGTTCATAAAAATTAATGTGTTGTAAATAATGTCGAGTAGTATTTATAATCTTTAGAAAGAGAAAAACGGATTATGTGGATCATAACACGTTATTTGTATACAAACACAGGCAATTTTGTTCTGCCTTTTTGAAAATGAAGAACCCGTTGCCTAGTTGGTGACTTTCGAGTATGTCTGTTTTAAGACATTTTTGTACTATCTCTAATACTAGTTGCTTATTGTTGTTATAAAAAATATTGTTAGTATTTTCATTTTAACTGGATACACATTTCGTATACTTATAAAAAATAGCAATGACCCCTTTGCATTATGACGCCACATGGTCAAACACAACCTGGGGTGTGTTTTCGTGGTCGTTACCAGTAATTTCTTTGGTTGAATTGGCCATTCATGGTTAATCACTGGCCATTGAGAGAAAAGGTTATTTGCTCCGTATTCGAAAACGCACCCATGAGGTCGAAGGAAGCCCTATCATTGGTTGAGAGTTGTGTGACGCGTTGCGTTCGTTTCTATTGTTTGACCTTTAGCGATAGTGGCTGATGCAATAAGGGTTGTGATATAACATCGGTAGTGGTTTTAACTATAATGCACATTTCAAATGTGAAATATTTGTCTACTGTTAAAAGAGAATGGTGCGAGATTATACTCGCTAATAGTTTATTGAGTCCATGTCTTATGGACATTGGCTTTCAGTCCATGGCTTTCAGTATGTTCAAGTAATTCAAACCCCTTGTTGATATTATTCAGAAAAAGTATTTTATAGAAAGTTTTCAGGAAGAAAAATACAAATTATTTGTCATGTCTTTGTAAAATGTTTAAGTTAACCCCGTTTAGAAATTCATTATTATTGTGTAACTATCAGTAGTCCGCGCTTGCGCAGACTGGGCCCCTGTCTTTATCCGCATGGATCGCCTCGAAGTGTGACGACAGCTGTTCAGGCTTACACTAGGTCTCTCTAGACCAATTGCATAACGTACATTGTGACGTCATTTGGAAGTGGTCTATCATGGGTGCGTTCGTTTAGCTTCCCTGGGTCGACCCCGGTGTGTGGCGGGTTTTTTTTTCCCAGGACGAACGTGGGTAATTATCTGCACACGTTCGTCCTGGAAAAAGAAAACGCCACACACCGAGGTCGACCCGGGGAAGCTAATCGAACGCACCCTATAATAGTAGTGTATTCAGACAGTATCATAACATAAGTGTATTCAGAGATTGGGTGAGTATAGTCCTTTAAGAACATGAGCGTTTTCAGAAAAACAAAATTGTTTTTTTTAATAAAAAGTTCTGGTATAATCTTATTCTAAACTTAACTTTGGTTAATGTATTTTTATTAAGTGAACTTGTAAGAGCGTGTGTTTAATAAAATATTAGTTTGTTTTCAATCAGAGAAAGAAATAAACTTTGGTTTTGCTTTGAAATAACGAGATCTTACGTATCATTGATTGTGTTTGTAGTTTGGTTTTGAATTAGCACATGGGAGGTTAGTAGAATATTACATTACGGGGTTTCAAACTGGGTCTCAGCTATTCGATTGATAAGCAACTTGATATAGTAGATGTTAAATTTGCATCGGGGATAAAGAATATTAATTTTTATTTAAAAATAAAATTAATATTCTTTATCCCCGATGCAAATTTAACATCTATTATATCGTTGCGGTACCCGCTGCCAAAACATGATTCGAACTGCCTCTATAGCTACCGGGCAACCTCGGGAGTCTAGTTGGTAAGACACACTGCTCTAGAATTGCAAGGGTCATGGGTCGAATCCCACCCGAGAAACATGCCTGTGATATTTTTTTTCACCGGACGCGGGAAAGTACTGAGTATACAGTGCTAACACACATCGGTGTATGGGTAAAAACCAAAAATTAATTAATAACTTGATATAGGCCTAAGTTTGAACCCCCAAAAGCTGGGGCCTGACTGAAACCAACAAATCTAAGATGGCCGTCGGAATTTCCCCCCGGGGGTTTCATCATCACCTGACACATCAATCCAACTTTAATAACTGAGACAAAATCACAACAAATTGGAAGAGTGGCCTGGGCCCAATTTCATAGAGCTGCTAAGCACTAAAAGTTTGCCCTAAGCATGACATTTTTTCCTTGATAAAACAGGAATACCAACCCAATTTCCACGTGATTTTCAGGATAAGCAAACAACAGCTGAATACCAGTAACAAGCAATATGAATGAAACAAATTGAAATTTGTTGGTAATCCTGTTTTTATCAAGGAAGAAATTTCATGCTAAAAGGTGATTTTCACACCATTTTCAGGACTAATAGTGTACCTGAGTGTTGGTCGTTTACAATCTCTCGGGTAACGGGCCACCGTTCTTCATATCACATTATTTGCAAATATTACGTAACAATCCGCAAGTACAAACATGAAACATCCGTGCAATTACACTGCTAATAATTCAGCCGCCTGTTTTATTATCAAGTGAACAAATAAAAAAAAACTCATCTCCCCCTGGAAACTGTTGTTAGGATTCTACACACAGGCAACGTACGGACCGAGGAGACTTGTACCGAGAGCAGACGCGGAAACACGGGTTAAGTCTCGGCGTGTAAACAGCGGCAATAGTCGGTGTTTTGGGGCACAATCTGTCAAAAACCAGGTTGTTTTTGTTGCTTACCAACTGTCTGATGTGAGTAAATCAAGCTGGGTGAGTAAAAAGTCATATAAAATTATGTATTTTGATATGTTTTTAAAAGTCACGTTATTGAGCAGTGGCATACTGCAAAAAAAAAGTTAATGGCGTGACGTTTCAAATACCTTTATTGACAAAATCCTACAAACCCTAACAACACTACCCGAGCTGTAGAACAATGCTCATTATCACAGCATGCAAGGGCAGTGTTACCATTTAATATTGACCTAAACAAAACATTTTTGAAGACAAAAAACGAGAAAAAAAACATTGCCATAGGGTTACTATGTTCAGAGCGATTGCTAAAAGGGTCAGTACATTTACTGAATTCGGTAAAACGCATAAACACATTACCTGGGCCCAATTTCATAAAGCTGCTAAGCACAAAACTTTGCTAAGCATGACATTTCTTCCGTGATAAAAACAGGATAACCAGCCAAATGTCCACGTGATTTACCAGTAACAAGCAATATGCAACAAAAATGGAAATATTAGTCGATAATCCTGTTTTTATGAAGGAAGACATTTCATGCTAAGCAAATTTTTGTGCTTAGCAGCTCTATGAAATTGGGTCCAGGGCAGCATAACTATGTCCAGTGTAACACTATCTGTGCTATGTAGGCAGTTAGACATTTCCCGTGCATTATTGATTCGGTCTATTTATACTGCCCGGGCTTTAATTATGTGATTATGACCTTCAGTGTTTCACAGGAATATGGCCAATATGTACGCAAGAGTTATAGCCGTTACTTCGGTCCCACCTGACCAAAGAGCCGACAAAGACATTGAGTTACTGCTTCCATGGTTTAAACGCAAAACTGAGCTGTTTTCTTCATTGCATAACGGTAAGGAGTAAACAAAACAACAAACATGTAGGAGACAGCTTGGCTTAAAGCTGACACTGATCACCATATGCCAGTAGTTTTCGTTTTGGGCGAGTAAACCCCATGGCCCGAGTCAAGCAGTCGTGTGTTCTTAATTCCATATTAAGAACAAAACTTCACTGTATAACATTTTTCAATAAAAAACAATTATGGATCCAATAATATAGACTTTGAGTCTGATTAAATACCTTCATGAGCAACAGCTACCCATCTGCATATTCCTAGTTAATAGCAACAAAATATAAAGTGCATTTCTTTATCTTAATGCAGTGTTTCTTCATCATTATCGATAAATCAATAAATCAATCAATCAATCAAAGGTCATTGTAGGGCACCAACAAATTTTTTCTTCTTCTAATATTAAGGCGCTGAAGCACAGTTGGATGGTTATTAAGCCTGATGGAACAGGTGAGCTTTATTAAGGAGTGTCTTGAATGAGGTGAGTGAGATGGCGTTTCTAATGTGTAAGGGTTTCCTAATTTGTTTTGTATTTTTGTTCCTACAGATGTAACCAAGGATATTATCAAGAACTGTGTGTTTCGCAGATATGGAACAGATGACGTCATCATAAAGCAGGGAGACAAGGGTCATAGGTTAGTATCAGAATTAGTGTCACATTTAGAAGCTAAATCAAAAGCTTCATTCAAGAATTCTCAACAACACATGACATGTTTTTTTTTTCACCCATAGCTCAGAGTAGAATTTGAAATCCGGATGGTCTGTCTCGGTTTTGGGTAGCAAAGACGACACATTACAGTCTAACGAAATCTCTCGTTATAATTTTTCTTTTAAATTTGATACATTTTCAACCTCTTTCTCATGACAGTTTTTTCATCGTGTTAAACGGTTCAATATCAGTTTACATCGCCGCCGACGAGGATGAACCTTCTACCAGCACCCCCAGCGATGACCCAGAACAACCCAGAACCATTAGGGATGAGCTGGGCACATGCGTGAGATCACTTGGTAAGCTGATGATCAAAATCTCCCACCCCCCCCCCCCCCTTCCCCATTTATGACTGATTTTGTAAAGTTAATAATCTTCGTAATTATTATGTTCGATTTTCACAGGCCCTGGTACGAGCTTCGGTGAGCTTGCCCTTATCGACTCCGGGAGCATTCGGAAGGCTTCGGTTATTGCCGATGAACCTTCGGATTTTATCGTTGTTGATCGGAAGTTGTACAGCCGCTCGCTAAAGGTCGCCCAGAAACGAGATCTTGAAGAAAAGAAGGAGTTTATAGAAAACCATCCTCTTTTTGAGTATGATTTATTTGTTTATAATTTTTACTAATTTAAACTTAAACATGTTAAACCAGCCAATAGCACAGTTTTTAAAAGCATACACTCGTCATTGATTTGCTTAGTTCATCCCTACACCATTTTTTTTCTTTTAACGTAGTAAGTGGAAGGCTCGACACAAGTCTATTCTTGCGTTGAGTTTACGGCGCAAGAGGGCGCTATTTGGAAATCGTTTGGTTCAACAAGGAGCAGTCGTACAGAACTTGCATTTCATCTTAAAGGGACAAGCAAAGGTGTCGATATCTCCATGGCGACAACCAAACCGAATGATTATCGAAAGGCAAGTCATAGAACATTTATTTTATTCATTTGAGTGTTTAGTCATTTGCCTATTATTACATTTTCTAGGAGCTCTGGTGATGGAAGTGACATCAACGTCTGTTGAAATAAGGGAAGAGTACGAAGGATGTCATCATCGCAGACCTTTTTTTTGTGTTTAGAATGACGTCATCGTACGTTTGTGATGTCATCCTGCAGTAAATTATCCCATGATCTGAATTCGGATGCGGCACTTCCAGAGCTTCGTATATTTCTTTATCTAGGGTGTGCCTAAAAATTGGCTCATCATACAATAACAACACGCAAGAGTGCCCCCACTATCATTTTTTTCTTCTTTTCATTTTCAATCTTTAGACAAAAACCTATTTAGACAGGGGCTGTCAAGGTTATACACAAGTTTAAGACTGTCGTCTTGAGATGTGTAAAACCACAAACCCCTATCAACGATAACAATATAATTAAATAACTATAAAGACGTTACCCACCCAACCTACTTTTCAAAGTTAATCAATATTTATGTCACATTACATTTTTCTCCGAAAGTGTGAGTGTGTATAATTATTATGTCAACGAAATTAATTCGAAAACGAAAATTGTTTCAACACTCAGAGACTTTGAGCAAAGGCCTGCAACAGCAATTAACGGTACCAAAACGACTGAAACCAAGACTAGGTCAAAGAGCGCCGCCAACGATATGATCATCGATGTTTGCACAATTGGCCCAGGGGACATAATAGGTAAACAAGACTTTGAAGAAAAAATTAATTATTGTTCTTTAACCATAATATAAGAGTTCATGGGCACTATGACAGATAATTCGTGGTACCTTTTTCACTTGTAAAAAATTAATTAATTTCAATTGAGACACTGGCGAGAGGGTTACTTGTTAGCACCTAAATTAATACGTATAACCAATAAAGGATGTACAAAATGAACTTCGTTGCAAGTTTCCTGGCACGTGGCACGAAAGTGTATTATGGTTTTATTTTTCAATTTCGAACTCATTTTAGCCTGCCAAAATTCGTCCACAAAAAAATCGGTAAAACAAATGGGGTGATGCCAGCTACTGCAAACTATTATAAAACATAAATTACACTTCTTGATTTCCCCAAAGGTGACTTGGAGGTGGCGTGTGACATCTCTGCGCATGTGCAGACTGTCACGTGTCTCGAAACTGTAGACACCTTCTTGTTAGATTGTGATAATTTCAACAAGTTGGTGACGTCAAAGAAGAATACAAACACATTGGATGAATTGAGAGTTGCAGCAAAGATTAAACTAACAGGACGGGCATACAGAGCCCAAAATGAACCGTTGGTAATAATAACGCTAGGTGGCAGCAGACATACCGGGTAAATTTCCATTGTTTACGTAGTTCTGAACATGCGCATAATTCTGAGAACAATGGATTTACCCGGTAAGTCTGCTGCCCTCTATCGTCCCAGAAAGTCTCCCATTAAGAGAAAAAAAGTTACTTGGTTGTTATTATCCATTAGATTCATACTAGTATACATTTAAGGTGTGTTTTGATTGATGGTTGGTTTGTCTTTAAAAAGAAATAGAGGAAACAATAAAGTATCCTGCCTCAACGTCCAGACAGGCTCGATCCGTAATAAAATGCAATGTGGGTGTTCCAACCATTAATAAATATTGTGTTTGGTTGTTCACTATTTTCCGGCTTGACTTGGACAACGGAGTAAGCCAAAAATTGTATTTCATTATAATCCCTTGTGGTTTGTATTGATATAATGATTGATCACACAAAACATGAGAAGTGTTTGCAACAAAATCTGCCAGCTCTACAATCAAGTACAGTACATACAGAACAGTAAACCGATTTGGGGATAAGTTATACTAAAGTCTTAAAATTTCACCGAATTTCAGATCTCATTTTTGGAAACTCTACTCAAGAAAATCACATCAGGAGAACCAACCCCAGCATCTCAAGACGACATGCGCCCTGATTACTGGATGATCCATCGAGGTCCTCTCATAGACAAGATCGGACCAGGGTCACTGTACCATCGAGTTCAGATGCTGAACGAAAAGTTGCGCCGGAAGAGGGAACGGCGAGAGAGGCAGAAGGCTGTTGAAAATCCAGGGGAGAGTTCTTCGAATGAACTCAACAAAATTACAGACGCTAAGATTAAAGCTACAATTCATCCAGAGTTTATGTCAGCTTTTGTAGCTGAACAATCAGAACGAAATGAAGGAACAAAAGCTGAAATCAGTCAAATAAGCAGAGTCCCATCATCACCATTAGAAATTAAGTGTAAAGACGAGAGACAGGAATCCAATGGAAACCAACTCGGGGAAAAGCAAAAAATTCATGGAGTGCCCCAACTTTTCCCAACACTGCCTGAGAATAAATGGGCAACACATAGACATCCATCGACAGCAAATAGCAGCAGTGTGCAGCACTTTCATAGGTAAATTAATTTTACTTAATACGATTTAATCATTTTGGTTGGAAACATTTATTCTGCCACAGTCGTAGAATTAAATAAATCACCTCAGACTTTTACATGTCCTTATTAGGCTCATGACAATCTTAAAGTGCGATAATATTAACTGCGAAGCAAAGTATGATGTCAAAATAAAAATTACAATGGTTGTGACAACTCATTAAAAGATGAATGCTACATGCATCTTAAGATGAAATCTTAAGGGACAATGGCCTCTCCCATTCCTGAAACTATCTCAAAATCTGTGGAGTATGCAGTACCGGGAGCCATGGCCGCACAGAATTACTTATCACCCATATCAACAATCTCCACCCTCACAGGTATAAACTTACTCATGGGTGAAATGTAAATTTACCTACAAAAACAATTGTCATGAATTGGATATAATTTTTCTTATGTTTTTTATAATTTATGTCTTATTATAGGCGAAGTCCTTCCAGCACACAAGTTACTATTCCTGCCAATTTCCTAAATCAAAATCACCGACGAAACATTTCTAAAAGTGTGACAATCAGCAGGACAGAGAGTAGAACACGATGGGTGAGGTCGGCTCCTGCAACGGTATCAACATCCCCCAATGCACGCCGGACACCGGAAGACTCTGATGAAGTACGTAAAATCTTGAATCATCTTAAAGGGCGAGGCCGTCTTTGTTTTGCAAAGGGCACTTCCATTGGAAAAACTTAAGGTCAATGGGAGACCTTTGAAGGGGCACCAAGGCCAAAATACCAGGGGCAACAGAGGCCATGGCATCCATGTAATTCAGGCCTGATATTGGCGACTTAGGTTTGGTAAGAGTGTGGTTGATATTGGAGTTATCAACCACCAGTTTTTTTCAGATGAACTAAAACTATACTCAACAGAGATAATGGTGTAACTAACCTAAACACTTTCAACATGCCAAATTCCGAATAATAGGTTTGGTTTTTTGAGAGGATAATTATTATTTTGTCTGGGTTTTATTTTATATATATTTGTTTTATAGAGACGGCCACAAAGTATTGTTGAACCTTACCCAAGGCCCACAACAAGCAAACTAATCGTATACACGCACGGGCGAATTAAAACACACCGTTTACAAGTGTATAATAAAAGCCATAGGCCTCTCATGGGATGAGTTGATGCGGAGGTTACTCTGCAAGAGGGCGCTATTTCAGATTATCGGTCTGATTAAAAGCCACGATCACAGACGAACCATGATGGGTTGGCAACATGATTGGGTGGTGTGTGTGGCGTTGGGGGGGGGGGGGTTGCAGGGGGGTTGCAGGTTGCAGATTAACCTATATTATTACCAATGGCTTACGAGTGTGAGAGAGCGTCTTATCTATTTATAATTATTTGGGATCATTATGTCACCTAACAACATGTACAAGCCAGGAAACTTCCCTACTTCAATTGTACTACTAAACTATTGTGTTTGTTTTGTGTTTCAGGTTTGGCAAAGACAGTACAGCGCGGCGGAATATAAAGGCCTAAAGGAGAAGCTAAGACTTCAAGAAAAAAGACACATTCGTTATCTATATTCCCTCTGGTAAACTTTTACATAGCAGCCTAGAACGTGGATTCAAATTTGTAAACTTAAATTCATACTAAGGATGTGATAATTATAGACGCACACTTCATATAAAAGCCAACCGAAAATTTTGGAAGAAAACAGGACTTTTAG
Source organism: Asterias rubens (assembly GCF_902459465.1). Taxonomy (NCBI): domain Eukaryota; kingdom Metazoa; phylum Echinodermata; class Asteroidea; order Forcipulatida; family Asteriidae; genus Asterias; species Asterias rubens. The sequence continues at coordinate 1,777,742 of NC_047075.1, forward strand.
AGACATTTTCAAAAAATAATGTCAACACACCAGAGTTCGGTAATTCGGTGCAACTTTAAAAAAGGAATTGACGACATCAGTTATCAGTATGGCAAGAAGGAGGCCAGATTAATTATGTGTGATTCAAATAATACAATTACAGTATAGCTATTTTTGGTGGAACAAAATGAATGTGGCACAATGGACATTTGTATTGTTGTTTGTAAATTTTATATTCTCACATATTAATTATATAAATTGTCTTTCATTACAAGCCCTTACAAATTATTGTTAACATAAGTCATTAACACAGACTTTATACATAATAGTGTAACTATATTCACATGGTATCGAGAACTTTCTTATTATTATTCAACCACAAAAACTTACACGACGTTACAATATTCCATTAGATGTTACAGTTGTTGGCTCAAATACAAAGTATAGAAATTTTAAATTTCATGTATTTTTATATACTTGACGAATAAACCATTAAATTCAATGCAATGTTTCTAAGTGAACAATTCAGTAACCTCAGTCATCGGTTAGGCTGAAAGGGGAACTCTCATGGTCACAGTGATTGTGAGTGTGTGGCCAGACATTGAATAGTAGTCAAGATTTAGTACCAATTACTTTTTTTGCTTGTAATCTTGTATGATAACGATGGTAAGCAAAATTGTTTTGTGCTTAGCTTAATGTGGTGCTTAGCAGCTCTATGAAATTGAGCTATGGTGTTAATGACTCATCCACTACTAAGCAAGGAATCATTAGTTGTTCAGCTAAGCACAAGTTAGCAGGTAACTAGTCACAATATGAAACATGTGAAATGGTAATTTGACTGGAAACCTTTTGTTTAAGTACACCAAACTATTTTGTGCTATCTAGTAGGTTAATGTGGTATTAAATGTAGGTTTATGAAAACGAACCAGCGTAATAAGGACTCACTCACTGGTAAGCAAGGAATTCAACTGGTTGTTCAACTGAGCACAAATTAAAGCAGGAAACCAGTAACATATATGAAATAGTATTTGCATTTGTTGTTGTTATGGTACCATACTCCAAATTGTTTTGTGCTGAGCATCATTGTGGCGCTTAGCAGCGCTCTCTGGCTTCTATTTCTATGGATTTTTATTTATAGGTTCAGACAGACTGATGTCATCAGTTTTGATTCATGCAACAACAGGAAGTGATCAGAGTATTATATGATGCCATTTCCGTTTGTCTCTGAAGGTCAAATCAGGCTGATACTAACAGTTTTATAATTTTAACAAATTATAAAAATTAATATCAACTTGCATGCCTAGCTACACCAGGCCTGATACTTCACGGAGGCAATGAAGGCGATTGCCTCCGTGTCCCCTGGTCATTGCCTTGGTGCCCTTGAGATGCTCTAGTACAAATTTGCAATTTCATCATAGGGAGCCCTTTACCAAGAAGAAAATGCCTTGGTGCCCTTGCCCTTGCAAAAAAACGAAGCATACAGCCTTGCTACACAGTTGACAATTCAAAGATGAAACCGACCATCAATTATCTCTACAACAGAAGTTACAGAATTACCTGTTTGCCAACTATACATCAATAGTTTACATTTCACAAACAATGGGCTAATCAAATAATAGAATATTGCTTGTAATTTAGTATTTTATAAAAAGGATATTGTCCCTGGTGATTGCCTTGGTGCCACTTGAAATATTCCAATAGAAAGTTAAAATTTCACCATAAATATGGCCTTTACCTCGAAGAGAAAAAATTGCCTTGGAACACTTGAAAACGAAGCATCGGGCTTGTATAAACACCAGTCATCCCCAACTCAGACGATTCTAGTTTCAAATATTTGTCTTCTTTGTAAAATTGCGCAAACATTGTATTAACTACATCACATTAAATACATGTAACTTCCAAAAAGTAACCACATTTTGTTATCATCTTTTCTAGTATAAATAAACATCCTAAACTCTAAACATTGATAATTGGTTTTGCATATAAACACTTCTCAGGGGACAAAATAAATCTTTTCACATGATTCGTAATTGTTGTTTTTTTCAGTTGAGTTTTTTTTCAGTTGAAGACTTTTTGTGAGCAGAAATCACTCAACTGTTACACTTAAAGTGGCTGTTTCATCATGATCAAAGCAGCCCTGCGGCTGCACATAGAAATATGAACGTGTATCTAGTTACAGCACATGTACGCATGCTCTCCATCGATTGATACAGAGGGGCCCGTACAAACAGTAACTGAGTTCATAATTCTATGTACATGTACAGCCACGGGCCAGTTTGATCATGACGTCACAACCCCTTTCAACCAAATTTTCTTGGGAAAAAAAATAGTTGAAAAAAAAAGAAGTTTTGATTGGATTCTTCGACAATTGTTTTTCTTGACACTGCCATCACACTATACAATAATAAATTGATCCTACATGTACATGAGTATCAATCTTAGTTCCTCTGGACCAAAGCATGTTATCACTATTGAAGTATCGACAACTCGTGGCTTAAACTCATCTGAAAAGATGAGTGCTGTCATCTTGCGTTTCGAAGTAACCCATTCTTGCAGAAGTTGGAGACCTCTATGCAGCCATTTATTTCCCATCACTTTCCAAACTATTGGCAGGAGAGTTTGACACACATATTCACAACTATTCAAACACTCGCAACAGTGTTCAATCTTGTTCTAGCACAAAGGGAACATGACAAAGATGGTAGCAGAGCTAAAAGGGTCTTAAATCATCTACAGTACTGCCATGAAGCAAAATTAAACGATCATCTTTTCAGAAATAAATTTTATATTTTCAAACTACATATCTGATGGGGGTGTCCAGGCGAAGGAGGTTGTTGAACTTGACGGAAAATCTTGGAGATCATTTAAAGGCAGTGGACACTATTGGTAATTACTCAAAATAATGATTAGCAAAAAACCTTTCTTGGTAACAATTAATAGGGAGAGGTTGATGGTATAAAACATTGTGAGAAACGGCACCCTCTGAAGTGCCATAGTTTACGAGAAAGAAGTAACTTTCCACGAATTTGATTTTGAGACCTTAGATTTAGAACTTGAGGTCTCGAAATCAACCATCTAAACGCACACAACTTCGTGTGACAAGGGTGTTTTTTCCTTTCATTATTATCTCGCAAATTCGATGACCGATTTTGCTCAAATTTTCACAGGTTTGTTATTTTATGCATATGTTGAGATACACCAACTGTGAAGGCTAGTCTTTTACAATTACCAATAGTGTCTACTGCCTTTAAATTTTCACAGGTTGGTTATTTTATGTATATGTTGAGATACACCAAGGTAGAGGACTGGTCTTTGACAATTACCAATAGTGTCCACTTGCTTTAAAGCAAAGGGAATTTTGAGTTGAGTTGACGATTAATTCACAACATTGAACTGCTGCTTGTTGACTCGGAGCTGCCAAGCAGAGAATCATCTTTTCAGAAATAAATGTATTATTTTCCTGTTCAATTGAAGGACGCCCAGGTAAAGGAGGTCGTTGACCTATCAGGAGATCTTTTCAAAGGAATGTTGCGTTGAGTCGAGAAAGTCTCGTTGATTAGGACACATTGAACTGCTGCTTGTTGTTCACTCGAAGTTGCCACACAGAAAATGCCAGCCACAAAACGTAAAATCCAGCCGCAATAAAACAGTTATTTGAGACGTCCGTGTACGCAGCTTCCAACGTTGCTTGTGTCAGATTGGCCGGAGACTCTGGAAGAGGTAGGTCTTCGACGAGGGCGATAGAGTTAACCCTGAAGAAAACGCCGAGTAGAAGCTATGGATGAACAAAAACAAAAACAATTCTGAAACAGGCATCTGAAATAGGCTTTGTAATTGTAAGGTCATTCTTAATAATAATAATAATAATAATAATAATAATAATAATTCCCTTCGTAAAATCTAACATAACATTGACACGATGGGGCCCCAAATGCAGAAATAAACATGCGTGCCAAGGCAATAAGCCTATTGACCATGGTATGGAGGGCATGATCATTGTGATTGCCACTGGTCGTGGAACTAGGGGGAAATAATTACCATAATTCCTGTAATTCTAAACTGAACGGAAAAGTTTCCGTATGGCGCCACCACTTTTTCATTCGATATGAAATAATATAGTATCTAATTTACCTCAATGAGATATCCCTTTTTCTAAAAAAGAGTGAAAAAGTGGTGGCGCCATACGGAAAGTTATCCAACTGAACATGCTATGATGAGTATGAATGATTATGAAATCATTATCCTGATTGATTATGGCATGCAAATAACAATATTTTTCATTGGAAAGGGACTCACAAAGGACCCTCATAAAACATGACTGCTGACCCAATGTACTGTTCTAGCATGTCTAGTATTCCTTCTTCAGTTTGCTGAACATTATGTATTATTTCACATGCAACTTGTGTTGCACTTTATTTTTTATTTAATTTTTCAAAATGATTGCAATGTTATCATCCTGATCATGGAGATAGAAGTAGTTTCATCATGGCATGCATGTCAAAAATTGCCCCTTTTCAGTTGCAACAACCCAACAAAAAGATTAACCACAAACCAATGGGATAACTTTCCGTATGGCGCCACCACTTTTTCACTAATTTTTACAAAAAGGGATATATCATTGAGGTAAATTAGATACTATTTTATTTCATATCGAATGAAAAAGTGGTGGCGCCATACGGAAACTTTTCCAACCAATGTATAAACTGAACACAAATAGAGATTGAAAAGCCATAATACTTACCAACATAACAACTCCCCATATACTGACCAGCGAGCAGCAAGTCGATAGCTTTGGTCCACAAATCTTCGGTGCCATTTTGATTTTTTTACCGGGCGGTTTTCTCCACTTCTCCTACTTACTAACGACCCTTTTATGCTCGTTTAACGGTCTATCGTTGCTCTGCATTAGCATTAAGGATACAAGCTAACGTTTTCTTTGAAACAACCACAATAATCGTCTAAACTAAAGCGACTTATTCTGATCGGTGACTGATACAAAAGTGTACAGTTTTACATCACATCCGATTTTATTGACTACATCTCGAGCTTAGACTCTATCCGATAAAGGGAGGTCAATATAAATTGACCTTCTAGACTCTTTACGTGTCGATAAGATGTATGTTACTCAAGGACGGTAAAATGTATAAATCAATGTAAAATAATTTAGTAGCGTCTGAGTTTCAAACATGTGTGCATGTTTCAGGACGTATTTTTATAGAGAAAGTACATTGGTTACATTATGTTAAATAAACAGATCATAGAGCAAGTAGATCAGGCGCTTTTCCAGTTAAATTATTTATGAGAGAGAGAGCCCCACACCGTCAATTAAAAAGAAATTCCTATATAAGCACCAGGAGTTTCATTATAAGATTTTTAGTACGAGATAGTTATACATGTTATGGGTTCATTAGATTGAGACTTGACTTGTTGAAGAACTATTTGGGTCATGTTCAGTCCAAGGGGAAGTATAGTTACATGAGTTGCATTATACATTGTAACTGGTCGTCAACAGAGGGCGGTATATAAGATGAGTAGTATACAATCTCAACAATACATACTGATGTTTCTTTATATCACAATAGCGACTAGACCACAAGTCTAATATAAGCCGTCGTATGGAAAGCATCCTTATACCACATGTGTTTTGCAGTGTTCAGTCATGTGATCTATCTCAGCACAATGACGTCATCTACAATCAGATCAATGATTTTAATTATGGAGTTAATTTTTTGCTGCTCAAAAGCGGCGGGGCATTATATCTTATTCGTCTTATATTTTTGGGGACGCAAGAATTCGGTATAGTGGCAGAGACATTTCTATGCATTGCCTCGCACACGGAAACATCTTCCGTTATAAACTAGCTGGGTGTAGTGTAAATGCACTTACGTATGCATTAAAGGTACACACTTAAAATGTATAGGAGTTTTTCTGATCAATTATGACAAACCTTGTTGCTTTCCTAAAAAAAAATCATATGTTGTTCTCGGGGCCCAGCGATTAAGGGGATATTAGATGATTATTTCGTATCTAGCTCATGATCACATGCTTCAAACGAGAGGGCGCTGGGAAGTCCAGTGGCTCAGTTTTCTTGATATGTGATGTCTCATGACACATAGGATCATATGTTTTGTTTCATCTCTGTCTTTAGCTTGTTTAGAGAGCCACTTTGCGCTTCATGGCCCCCGGGGCTGGATGATGTTTCCAGCAACTGTTGTAAATATTTCTCATAACACTAAGCAAGATGTGAAATTTGGGGATGTGGTATTTTTGGTACGTAGTTGAAGTCATGGTGGGCAAGTACCTTGCAGGAATCGGACGTGAAGTAAACGTTTTAAAATAACAGCCAATGTTTACACTAGGCTGACTTCTAATATTTTAAAACGTTTACTTCACGTCCGATTCCGGCAAGGTACTTGCACGCCATGAATTCAACTACGTACCGAAAATACCACATCCCCAAATTTCGCTTCTTGTTATTTTGTCAACGAAAATATTCACTACAATCGCTGGGAACATATCCAGCCCCGGGGGCCATGAAGCACGTAATGGCTCTCTAAACAAGCTAAAGACAGAGATGAAACAAAACACAATTATGATCCTATAGACGGTGTGTCATGATGAGACATCACATGTCAACAAAACTGAGCCACTGGACTTCCTGCAGGTACGAATATTGTCCACAGCTTAATGGAACAAAACTTTAGATGGATACTGCACTGCCTAATTCTTATCAACTTTTGCTAATGATGAATGGGGGCACATCTCAAAACTTGTCCAGCTTATTACTTTCATAACTCTTGAAATATATAATTACACACAAATAATGTAAACTTTCCTAGTGACCCAGTGTAGTATTTGCCTGCCACTCAGACTAGCTGCAAAAATGCACAAGGTCGCACATAAACAAAGTTCAGATGGTCTATCTATAGGCCTATAAAGTAGTCCCACCAATTTTATAACAAACATATAGGTCACTGAAGTTTGGGTAAAACAAAGACAATTAGACCACGGTTCTCAAAAAAATTCAACACAGCAAAGTAAAATATAAAACACATGGTGCGAGTTGTTAGCTTGAACATGGTTGAAGATTTAAACTCTTTTGACCTAGTTACCTTTGTCCAATTAATTTGGAGCAACACGGCACAGGTGTCTACACAATAGCTATGAGTCCCTTTCATTCAATGAGTGGGGCTCTCCACAAATCCAACTTTGTATGGATGGATTAATGGTCTACTCTATTATTCGAGTGTATCGAATTTACGACGGTATAGACACATTCTTTCAACAAAAATAATGGCTTCAAATAACACACTGTTAGCATGGTTAGCCATGCTTGACATCATGTATTTGTATTTTAAATTAAATTAAATTAAATTAACATCGACAACATTTTGGGGAGGGGGATTATTTATCATTATTCTCTTTTCTTTTGTTGAAAACAAATAATAACACGATTGCCGTGATACGTTTTGTTTCAGTTTGCCTTGCAACTCACCCCCTCCGCATGAGTCAAGTTTGACTCTCCCTTTCTTGCTATCTTCCTATCCAAAGATTCGCTCATTCGACAACAACCAGCACATTATATTCCATGCGAGTCTTGAACACTCCTGCAAGCTCCAACATATCTCCTCCCTGCGACCAGTGCTACACACACGGAGTCGAATAGCATACAAAAATAAAATGGCGAATTCCGTGCCTCTCAATCTTGCGTTGCACTGAGATGAAACTCCCCACAAACTCTGAGAGTGTTGGTATAATAGTTAGTTCCGACAATACCTGCTCACAAAGTTAAGTTCACTAATTAATTATACTCTGACAGCCATGACAGCAGCAAGGAGTCCGACAGCACATAATCATGTAGATGCTATAGTATCTCGAGGAATGTCACATGCCACCTGCACTAATTACAATTGTCGAGAAGTAAACATGAATTCCCTCCAGCGAATTATATTATTCCAAGCTTGAGACGAGCCCTTTCTCGCGACTGTAAGTGAATTGACGTTAGTCTATGTTCCGTTGTTTCCACACCTGTGAAGAATATTTCCGAATCTCTAACAATTGAAAATAAATTCCTGTAATTTGAACAAAATTACATTCGCGGTCAACCTACAGCCGTCCATTACGGGAAAAATCAAAACTTTGAATGGCGGAGTGCACTTTTGTGAGCACTTGTGTATCACTACGCGACATTTTCTTCCATTCACAACCGTAAAATATAAACATTTAAAGACAAAGGTTGAGTTATTTTCTGCAAAATAATTGTATAAAGAATAACTTAATCGTAAGCAAAACAATTTTTATGTTCGTTTGCTTTTGTTTTGCATGTAACAAGGGGACTACTTTCCTTAATTAGAGGCGAGTGCATTTAAAGGTTCTTCGGTTTCTTATCGTCACAATTTCCTTGAAGAAAATGTTGTCCGTGAAAAAGGGGGAAGAGCACATTGGATCAAAATTTCTTTTAGCGCAACCATGGGATCGACATAACTTGAAGATTTTTGGGGTTTTAAACTGAGTGATAGGTTTATTTATACTTTGGAACAATTTTAGGCATAATTATAATTAAACTTTAGGCCTTAGGCATTCTCTTATTCTGGTTAGCAGAAAGTACTGCTTGACAAAATTAATGTATTCGCTTAGCAAACATTGGGTGGGGCACCAGTCACAACAATGTGCACTTTATATGATTTTGACTGGTTTCATGTGTTTATGTGTTAAGCAACACTTTTCTGTGCTTAGCAAGTTTGTGTGCCCTGATTGATTGATGAGCAAACATGACGTAGCTCTGCTCTTTAGTAAAAGTTCACTGATCTTAATTTCGGCCATACAACGTGCCCCTTACATTTTTATCACTGACAATCTTTACCATTCTTTTATGAAACGAGAAATCTGATTGGATAAACAATCTTGTCAAGTGAGTCTGCAAATTGCACTTTGCGCAATCGTCTGGTCCCCAGAGTCGTTACGATCAATTATGATAACAAGAGATACATTTAGACTGGTGTATTGGTATTTCTTATTTTGGTTGTGCGATGATTGTTACAGAACCAGTCTATATTATGGTGAGTGTATGCATTTGTTGTTTTGGTGCACAGGGTACAATACTTCACACACCGCCTCCTTTTATTTTTGCTTAAAAATGGTGGACCGTTTGGGTGAGTAATTTTAACTTCCTTTAGGCTTTAGTTAAAATCCACGTTCAGATTACAGAATAACTTTAATGTGAGCTTTTCAGATTGAACGAAAGGCAAATTTCGTCCTGTTGTCGTTTTACTTTTAGATCTGTGTGGTATTTTGATTTGGAACTGTGTCACCACGTTTGTTTTTGCAAATAAATAAATCTCGTCGTCGGACGTCTGTCTATCCGGCCGTTCAACTGGCATGACGGGAAAGTTGTTTGTTTAATTTGTTGTGATCAAAATGGCATTGTCATTGTATTTGTAGTTTGAAGACAATTGTATGGTAGGCTAGGTACAGACAGGGCGTAGGAGTTGAACTATTTTCTGTACTCATTGTTTGTTTATTTAAAGTATGGGAAACGTTTCCGTATGGCGCCACCACTTTTTCATTCGAAATAAAATAATATAGTATCTAATTTACCTGATTGATATATCCCTTTTTGTAAAAATGAGTGAAAAAGTGGTGGCGCCATACGGAAAGTTATCCAAAGTATGAATGATGCTTTATTTATTGTCCGTTGTTTAACTTCTTGAACTTGTTATTTAAGTTTAACTTATTGATTGATTGATAAGATTGACTGATTGAAATTATGTGTGATGATAGAACAAAAATACAGCAAGAACATGGCAAAACAACATACACAAAAAAACACAACATCAACCTGTCAACAACTTCAAGAAGTTAAACAATGGAATATAATTAATCAAAATAGGACACAAGAAAGAAAAAACTACACACAATATTATCCGAGGATAGCACTCAGTCAAAGTCAACAACTTAGACTTATGTATTTGCATTGGTTGATTGAGCTCCTTTCGCTACAGAAAATAGAAATATAGAAATACAAAACAAAATTAAACCTATTCATCCAAGAGAACAGGAAGATCAAAAAGATGAGTCATGGAAAACAAGGCAAGAGCGGACAGACAAAATAAGAAATAATATTTATCCCCCTTGATTTAGGTCAAATTATTTGATACTAATACTTGATGAAGTAATCCCTTTACAGCTGGTGAAAGCTAAACTGGGATAATATGCTGTGCATGACGCCGTGACCAGTGGTGCAATAAAAGTGTAGGACAAGACAAAATGAACAATATAATATACACTGTACACATGAGGGAGAAACTCGAGGAATCTGTCATACACTGGCAGGCCCATTACCACTTTGTTCAACACAGAATCTCTTTTAAAGGGAGGGTACACGTTTGGTAATTGTCAAAGACCAGTCTCCTCACTTGGCGTATCCCATCATAACCATAAAATAACAAGCCTGTGAAAATTTGAGCTCAATTGGTCATCGAATTTGCAAGATAATGATGAGAGAAACAACACCCTTGTTGGACGAATTTGTGTGCTTTCAGATAGGAATAAAAGACTTCTAGCTAGAAGTCTTTTATTATTTTAGTGAGAAATTACCTCTTTCTAAAAATCTATGCTACATGTACTTCAGTTCAGAGGGAGCCGTTTCTCACATTGTTTTATACTATCAACAGCTCTCCAATGCTCGTTACCAAGTCAGTTTTTAAGTTAATATTTATTTTGAGTAATTACCAAACGTGTACCTTCCCTTTAAGTGTTAGCAATGCATTTCAGCTGTTTTGTCAGCTCTACCAATCAATTAGAAAAGCCTATTAAATAACTTATACCTTTTTTGTCTTAATACAGTTAACAGTGAGGCTAATGAGAAGCGAATCGGCCATGTCCAGGCTTGCTTTGGAAGCTCAGGCCAGGTGAGGGATACAGGACACCACAGCCGTCAATTTCACCAAACTCTTCCTAACTTCAGATAAATTTTAGGACTAAAGCGGGGTTCATACTTCCTGCGAATGCGAAGCGAATTTGACGTCACAACCCTCCTTTCGCAGCGATATTCGCAAGTGAGTTGACCAAGTTGAACTGCTGCGAATAATTCGTTGTGAATTTGTGACGTCAACATTCGTATCGCATTCGCATTCGCAGGAAGTATGAACCCAGCTTTAGGATGAGTTAAGTTTGTAGACGTTATTGAACCCATTGAACCCATTCTAAGTTAGGATGAGTTACTCGTCCTAACTCGAGATTTGTGAAATGGACTGCAGACCATTTCCAGGCATGAGAATCTTCCGGTTTAAACCGGAATTCCGTTTTTTTTTACTTTCAAAATTGTGGTCTCCGAGTTCGATGTGAATTTGCTATAAAATTCGGGGGGTAGGTTTTTGGGGGTATACATTTGGATTTCTCTAATCCCTCTACTCTAGTCAGACAATGTAAGTTTACCTTTGTAATTGTTATTATCGCGGATCCCCAAGTACGGCGTTCATGAAAAAACTGCACCTGAACAACAAATTGCCGTCCAGCAACTGGCCTAGTTTACGGCTTGTGGTCTTCCTGGCGTCGCGCATGCATGCAGCAGCAGCGACAGATGTATAAACTTGCCTCATTCCTTGCTTCGTTTATAGTGTGGTACGGTTGTTTGCGTGTAATGCGCTTGCTGCTGCAGCAAAGATAACATATAACACGTGTGGAGACTTTTGAAAGTCTACTGAAAAAACAATGCACGTGTTTGCACCATGTGTACTGTGTACTGTGTCTGTGCAGGTTTGTACACGAACCAATGAGCGGCGCGGCACGAATCTGAGATCGCCGGGAGGCCATGGAAAACTGGTACCTGTTATTGCCTCACAACCAGCGAAAGATATATTGGGAACCAGCGAACACACTGTACGTCTGGACGACGTGCTTTCTTCATTGGTTCTATTTCTATGTTGGGGTCTAAATTCAACCTCGTTCCAGTTATACCCTATGCTGAATAACAACCTCTTTCTCTAAAACACATCGCTCTCGCCAAATATATAGGCCTATATATATTTTAAAATGTGCGTCGCCGACGGATCGTTAAAATCACAAACATGTAATTGCAAAAGAATTTCTTTTACACAACCGAATTTCAAATCAAGAACCTATAAAAATGGTTGTTGGTGAGAAATAAAGCATTTTCAAGGGCAGAAATAAGGGATAAGATTGTCAAAAAATAAAAATATTATGACTATTATTTTGTATTTGTCTTCCCTTTCTTTTTCCGGAATTGTAACAAAATCGCAAGCGAACCCAAAATTGTTTGAATTGTTTGAGCTTTACATTCCTTATTTTTCCTTAAACCTATTATTAAAAAAAAAAGAGGAAAAATCATACAAAAGTAGCTCACTTCTACCTGGAAAAATAGGTGTCAGAAATGCATCAGAGACCACCACAGAGCTTCTAAAATACCCAGAGCTCCCAGGGCCCTTAAGCGGGCCCTGGACCCTGGCCGTAAGAGACTTCGCACACAAAACTGATGGAATATTGACATTTCCAATCAACTAAATTGTTTTCCTGTTTTTTTATCATCACCCATTCTCATGCCTGCATTTCTCAGAGCTGCTTAAGTTAACGATCTTTAAAAGCAGACGAAGTAGCTAACCCCACCTCATTGAAATCAAAACAATGCACAACAAACTTTGATCACTATTACTTTTGCCACCACTCGGCAAAAGTTAAGTAATATACAAGTTACATGTTTAGGAGACATAATGCCTTTTTTAGGAGACATACGCCTTTTGGCGATGGTTAACTTTTATGCTCTCCTGGGCACCCCACTGTTGTTTAACTTTGTTTTCTTAAATACTTTTAATGTATACGTACATGTGCTTGTAAATGTGATTGCCCGAATAAATATTATTATTATTAACTCTTTGTTTTTTTTCTTTTTTCGCAGAGCCTCATCGCTCCTGGCCGGGTGCTGGTGGGCGAGGGCGTCCTAACAAAACTCTGTCGGAAGAAACCTAAACCGAGACAGTTCTTTCTCTTCAATGATCTGTTAGTTTACGGCAGCATTGTTATGAATAAGAAGAAAGTGAGTGTTGTAATTTGTTCTCTTCCAATTTCAATTTGTAGTATTTTGTACTCATGAGAGCTTGTGGGAACCGAAACAAGTTAATCTGCTTGTTTTGTTTGCATTGTTGTTATTACCATTATTTATTAATTCACAGTATTTTTACCCGTGTGAGGCAGTGTCTGAACAAAATTTGTGTGTAGTTTTAATTATTTGGTTTTGTGAAACCTAAGTTATGTCAAACCAAATTTTATATCTGTATTTATTTCATTGTTTTGTTTTTAATTGATTGTTTCTTGTAATTTCATTGATGACACTGTACACTATTCTATTTTGATAAACACAATGATTTTGTTTGCACTTATCTACTCATGCCTACATTCAGTAGGAAATAAGTTACCTTCATTTCATTTCTTTTTTACATGTTTAGTTTAATATGTACATACAATGTGCTCACTTTGTTTCTGAATTTACTGCTTTTACAACCCTATCTGGGAACTTATTGCTGGTATTATTCAAAATTGATTTATTTGACCGTAGTCTCGGGTGTTCCATTACAGAAGGCCAGTCCTTCTCTGGATGTCACCCCCATTCATACTGTATAGTATGAATGGTACATTTTTTATTGACCATTATTCATTATTAATATCTGAACATGTATGTATAGTTGTATGAATGGAAATAAAACAAACAAACAAACAAACTATTAGTAATTGTCAAAGACCAGTCTTCTCACTTGGTGTATCTCAACATATGCATAACATAACAAGCCTGTGAAAATTTGAGCTCAATTGGTCGTCGAAGTTGCGAGATACTCTATGAAAGAAAAAACACCATTGTCACACAAAGTTGTGTGCTTTCAGATGCTTGATTTTGAGACCTCAATTTGTATTGATGAATAAATGAAGGTGTATTAGCTTCAAAACGACAGAGGGGACAAAAATACATAAAATAATTAAAAGTCTTGATTTGTGTTCCCTTATCTCTTTGTGTTTACAGTATAGCACGCAGCACATTCTGCCGTTAGAAGATGTCAGGTTAAAGTCAGTTGAAGACGATGGTAGTAAGCATTTCAAACTTTATTTCTTAATTTTCAGCATTTTTTTTCCTGACTTAAGTATTTTGTCGTTTTTATATCTCAAATTTTTCTGGGAAGGGGCAAATTTACCAGCACAAAAGACTACTTGATTGATTGATTGATTGCTCTTAAGACCCACCTTTTCCCCTTTTTCGTAGCTGGTTGACTTCGTCTTTGTTTTGTCTTGTTTTTCCTTCTTTCTTCAGTGCCTAGCATCCTTCGGCAATTCGGTGCTTTATAAATATGGTTATTATTGTTATTGGTTGATCAACCAAAATACCAAACGAAATTATGATTTTTACAAAATCTTACTGTTCAATATACATTCATATGTGCAGGTGTTTTGTCTATAATTGATTGCCTGTGCTCCACCCCAAGCAGACCTAAGGAATTAAGTCTGGTCATCCTCTATACTTTATACTTTCTCTGTAATCAAGTCGTATATAGTTTTGATTGATACGCATGTAGGGAAATAAATTATTATTGTAGGTAAAGATGTAGGCCTACATTATTTGCACAGGTGTTTTTTTTGTGTCTCTAATTGATTGACTTTTCTACCCACCCCCATGCAGACCTCAGGAATGGATGGCAAATCATCAGTGCCAGTAAATCCTTCACTGTTTATGCTGCGACTGCCACAGAGAAATCAGAGTGGATGGCACATATCAACAAGTGTATATCAGACCTCCTTGCCAAAAGTAAGATCATTGTTTGGCTGATTAGTTGATTTTCTGATCAGGTCAAATTTTGTTTTCGTTGTAGAACTGGTCGGGTCAAATTTTGTTTTCGTTATAGAACTTTGACCCTTTAGGCAACACCCTTTAGGTATATTTTTTTCAAATAATAATAATAACCAGTTTTTATATATTGCGCTTTTTACACCTGAAGGGCATCTCAAAGCACTTCCAACAATATTACCCCTGGTCTCTGGGCCTTAATTCATTCCTTAAACCAACTTGGCTCCCTGGGGAGTAAAGCCTGTGCACAATATGCCAGGTCCTGTTCTGTTCAACATTTATTTGCTACCACTTAGTGATATCATCCGTCGACACAAGCTCTGACACCACTTCTATGCTGATGTTACTCTATATATTTTTATATTGTAAGCCTAAACACAATTCAGCCTTTTAGCTGCTAAATGTTTGATTTTTAATAAACCAATAATAATAATACTCAGCTCTACATCTCTGCAACCCCTACTCAATGTGACGTCCACAGTAAAATTAAACAACGGGAAGCATGCTGCAAGGACATCAAAGTTTGCTAAATTAGCTGTTTGAACAGTCCATTTGGAAGCTCAGGTGGTCCAACAGACTGGTCCAAGTCAGAGCATGGCGTGGTCAGGTCAAAGTAAACAAAATATTCTCATGTTTCTTTTTTCTTTTTCCCCTTTTGTTCAGGTGGAAAGAAACCGGCAACAGAATTAAGCCCCGTCTGGGTCCCTGACTCTGAAGCACCGTTGTGCATGCTCTGTAAAAAAACAAAGTTCACAGCGCTCAACCGAAGGGTAAGATTGTTGTATTTCATGAGTGATAGCATACTTTCAGTACTTCTCCAATTCTTTGCTGTATTTGTAAATCTTCATGATGTTCAGATATCAATAACAAACCAAAAGGAAAACTGACTGGATAAATTTTAAGTGATTTGGGGGTTGAACATAGAATAAACTAGAGTGGGATTCGAACTAACAACCCTTCGGATTAAAGGGCCAGCGCTCTATCATTTGAGCTATCTAGCCCTATATTGGCGGTGTCCCTATATTGAGCTAGATAGCTCAGTTGGCACGTTAATCCGGAGGTCGTTGGTTCGAATCCCACTCTAGTTAATTCTTACCTCAACCCCAAAATGAATTCATGATGTTCACTGTCAAGGTTATTAGTTAGATTGAGAAAAATCTGTTCTTTCCAATCATGTTAAAAAATAGAATGTGGTTACAGAACTGGCGTGTTTTGGCCGAGCTGATGAAAGCACTGGATTCAAACTCTGGTGTTTCTGTTCAGCAGAGTGGTGGTTCGAATCCCCAGCTGTGACACTTGTCTCGTTAAGCAAGACACTTCACTGTTGCTTCGTCCTTTTGGATGGGGCATGAAGCCGTAGGTCCCATGTGTTATGTAACGCATGTAAAAGAACCCAGTGCACTTATCAAAAAGAGAAGGGGTTCGCCCCGGTTTTCCTGGCTGTGGCTGCTGTATGCACCGTAGCACCTTGTAAAACCCTTATAAGGGGTGCTACATAATTGGGTCGCAGAATTAATTTCTGCAATAACCTATCTTTGAAAGTTTGTATATACCTTATTTGGTAGATACGTGCGCTATATTAAGACTTTTGATTATATTATTATTGAACTTGGTTTTAATGTGGCGTGTCTTGGCACTGGGATCATCAAGCCCTGGTGTTTCCGATCAGCAGAGTATGACTTACCATTGACTAACCTTTGACTGAATGCGTCTTTTCCTAATTTTCTTGGTTGTTCTCTGAATTTGTAAACATTGTTTTGTTTATTTCTATTACTACTTCATAGATTTGATCCTCCCTCTTTGTCAAATTAATGTGTAATGTGAATTTTAATTGGCTTAATGTTGTTATTGTACACTGTCATATGCATTTGAACAGCTTACAATTTAAATTGTTATTTTTATCATTATTATCAGCAATTTTATTTGTTGCAGCTTTTTCAGTCTTTTTTCAAATGTTAATTAAATTTTATTTATTTGTGTGTTTAGTATAGTATCTTAACTGTGGGATATTTTATAACATAGATGCGTAGGCCTATTTATTTTATCTTTTCCAAGGGAAACAAAGGGTCTACTTGGGGAAATTCTTAAGGAGTTCATAGGGATTTTTGTGTACAGTGTGAGGTTCTTATATACAAGGAAAATGAAAGAACAATGATGTATTTACAGGGACAACAAAATAGAATGTGTGTGCCGAAAAGTGGCTTTTAGACGCAAGTTGCTGCAACTCTATAAAAAGATCAGGGCCACGTTTCATGGTTCTGCTTACCCTAAATTCTGCACTTACAATCACCATTTTCCACTTAATGCAGCGCAGAAACAGCTTGACGTAAGTGAGGAAGTAGAATCATTAAATTGGGCCCCAGCTCTATCCTTGGGTCCCTCCTATCTAATAGTTACTCAACTCTTCCTGTGTTTTGATAATTTCTAGCATCACTGCAGGAAGTGTGGTAAGGTTGTCTGCGGACCGTGCTCAGCTAAGAAGTTCCTTCTGCCTCAGCAATCCCTGAAACCACAGAGGGTGTGTAATGACTGCTATGAGCAGCTCTCGTCAGGGCAGATGAGTGCCCAGGGAAAGAACCCAGCAGATGGTAAGAAAAATACTCAAGTTTTCAACTTTAAAGGATTTGGGTACTTTTCGTAACACAAAACACACTGTCCACAGATTTGCTTTAAACTTACACCATTTGAAGATAATGATAGTAGAAAGCAATTTCCTCAATGCCCTCTTGTCATTGCCTTGGTGCCCTTGAAATACTCCAGTAGAAATTAACAATTTCCTCTTAGGGTGCCCTTGCCCTTTCATAGTTCGCATTTCTTAGAGTTCTTGACTTCACAACCAGAACTAACAAAACGAAATTGTCTTCGTACGCACGTAGATGAGCGTTTACAATGACATGTCTTTTTACATTTTATTTCTTCCCAGGCAAGCGCCACCTTGCTAACAGTATAAACTACAATCGAGACGATTCCTCAGAAGATGAGAGTAGTGATGGGGAAGATGGGGAGGAAGGACCTAGCAATATAGACCCTGTTGAAGACGAGGTAAGTAACTCAAAGACCGCCCGCCAGAGGCGCCAGTCAACTGTGAGGGCAGAGATGGTTGTTGCGATTGGTTTAGCCGAGTAGTAAATATAATTGTCGCACAGGCTGTATACTCCCCAGGGAGCTGAGATGGTTTAAGATCTGATTTAAGGCCCAGTGACCAGGGGTAATGTCAAAAGTGTTTTGAGAGAAGCTCTCGGGTGTGAAAAGCGCTAAATCACAAGGTTGTGGGTTTCAAATTCAACCAAGCTAACCGCTGATTATGTAATGAATAGAATATGTATTGTTGTCTATAGTTGCTGAATTACTATTTCTTGATTTGTGCAATATTTCCATGAGAAAGATTGGCTCTTTGCCAGCTTGGAATTGATATCCCTTGCAAGGGCTATATTTCTGTTAAAAATCCTATTGAACGCAAAACAACAATTTCATAGAACCCCAAAAGTTAATTGATAAATTGGTTCCAAGAAGATACACTCATGGCAAATAGATACACACATGGTGTTACCGCAAACCATCATTTATTGTTTCTTTCTATTCTTTCTTTTTTATAACAGCACCCGACATTCTACGAAGGCAATTACAAGTAGCTTTGCAGAGCGCCCTCTGTTGACCAAGAACCTCCTCATCCAAGTGGGCATTTCATGGTTTGCTGATTTTATACATTTTATCACCATATGGGTTTGAATGTACATGCTGCAATGAAATTATTTCAGAGATTGCTATGAGTAAAGGCAAAGTCACACTGCAGCGATAACGAAATCGATAACGATCACAACGCAAAGAGAACACATTCTGTTGGTTAAAATGCTCCATGCAGAATACGCCCACTCTCATTCAACCAATCGAGGGCGTACATTGTTAACATCCTCGTTGTCGTTCTCATTATCAAGGCCTATGTGATAAACAGTATGTATTTCAACATTGATTTCTGGCAGTCTCTGTCAAACCTTCAATTTTGACTTTGTTCCCCCGACAACATTTCATTTTACAGAGTTATATTTTTTTTCCATCAGACTCTAGACAAAAATCTTCTATTGATTATTCCGTGATCGTGATGATGTCACAGTTTTATCGATCGCATGCACAAGTAGTTACACTCGGCCACGACAGACTACTGTTTTACAATGTTTTCTGTGTTATATAGAGTCCACATTTCAGATACAAAAAAAGAAATTTGAATTAAAAAATCTTGAAAGTCTCAAGAAGCATTTGCCAAAGTATTCCTTTTTGGCACCCACTCAATTTTGCTTCGTTGCTTCCCTTCCAGGGATTTTTGACGAGACGTTTCAATATGGCGCCCTCGCTGCCAATAGCCAGGTTGAACTTGGCATTTCTGTAAAGGTTGGCCACACCCCGATATCCAAGTCTAATTTTGGACCACAAAGGGTTCGTGTGAAAAAAAATCCAAGATGGTCGCAGAGATTATCAAATTTATACAACTGACAAAGTTGTACAACTGAAGAGAAAAAAAGTTTGTGCATTTGATGAAATATTATAGAAGGTGTGTTCTGAGAAAAATTTCCTAATACACGTGGGTACTTAATTTCTTCTTAAAAAGTAGCAATTTTTGTACAATTTGTTTGATCAACACTGAATAAGAATTTTAAAAGTTGCAAATTTTACATTTATACAGTTCGCTCGTCGATGAAAATCTCAATTGAAAACAAATTTTTTTGGGATTTATCATATCGGCAATGATCAAAAGGTCATTAAATGATAAAATGCATGTCATATTTGAAGAAAATAATCAAAAATCTTGGTTTCCATTCAATAAACTGCCCTTTAGAAATAAAATGTATTGGCTTTGCCCTCTCAGAGATGAAATTCCGGTTCCGTGACCAATGTCATGTCAGGAAAGTCAGCTTCGAGAATTAGAATTGCCTACAGTTTTTCAAATTTTATAATTTTATCATTTAACTCCAGGCCAGTGTGTAGCCTTGATTGAAGGGTTCAATGCAGAAATTGGAGCCTACATCATGTGTACATTAAGATCGGCTGTTCTCATGGGCCGTTTGCACTGGCTGTTTATCTGTAATAATAATAGTTAGGTTTTATACAGTGCTTTTCACGCCCGCGGGGCGTCCCAGAGCGCTTGACATTATTACCCGCAGTCACTGGGCCTTAAATCATTCCTTAAACCATCTCAGCTCCCTGGGGAGTATACAGCCTTGTGCAACGAATATGCGCTACTCGGCTAAATCAATCTCAAGAACCATCTCTGCCCTCACAGGTACCCATTTATACCACTGGGTGGAGAGAAGCAATTATTATAGTTAAGTGTCTTACTCAGGGACACAAGTATCATGACCGGGACTAGAACCACACTCTGCTGAACAGAAACACCAGAGCTTGAGTTCGGTGCTCTTATCCGCTCGAGTGGGCCAAGTTCACGTAAGGACTATCGTTGACCATAGTCTGACTCACATTGCCCAAACTCTGTGTACATGTAGTTGGACTACGCCAGTCGACTATTTGGAACCAACTTACAAGGCATTGTCGCATCGCTGGTTACCAATAGCCGTTTTCATAGCACAGTGCAGAGTGGACCAGTTATAACATGTTATAACAAAATGGTAACGTGTGTAATGTTGAATGTCGTGTTTAATGACATGACAAGAGTCATTCGCGTAACAACTTCTGTGCGCATCACTATACAAACACCCGTTTACCGTTGATGCTTTAGAGAACTTGACCCTAGTTATACACTGGCTGTATGCACAGGCTCTGTGGGTGTCATGATCTTGCAACCAGACTAACCAATGGGTTAAAGAGATTTAAAATTATGGGATTTTTGTGATTAATGATTGGTCAATTTATTTAAGTGCAAGTTTTACTGAATTATACAAGTTATTTTAAAGTTTGTTTTTTTTTTAAACTAAGGAATTTGTGTTTAACTAGTTCTGACCACTTTATAGATGAAATACAGAATTCTGATTTTGGTATTGTTTTTTTTACAGGTATATTTTTATTGGAATATTATGTTATAAATAACCTTTGTTTGTTTGATATTCACGTTTTATATCTTGCAGTCATAATGTAGTTTTACACTAAACATGTTTAGTGTATTAAACTAAAGTGCTATTCACATGACTGCAATTTAACTGGGGTCCCTTGCTTAATGCTAGCAAGGTTGTAAAATGTAGCAATGTTTGACAAGATATTGCAAGAGAACATGGACAGTCGAGACAAAAATGGTTGTCCTTTCACACAAGGTACATTTTGTACAAATTTACAACCATGCTACAATTTAGCAAGGGACACTTGCTGAATTGCTCTCGTGTGAAAGGGGCTTTAAAGGCAGTAGACACTATTGGTAATTGTCAAAGACTAGCCTCCACAGTTGGTGTATCTCAACGTATGCATAAAATAACAAACCTGCAAAAATTTGAGCTCAATCGGTCAAAGAACTTGCGAGATAACAATGAAAGAAAAAAACACCCTTGTCACACAAAGTTGTGTGCGTTTAGATCAGTGATTTCGAGACCTCAAGATCTAAATCTGAGGTCTCGTAATCAAATTCGTGAAAAGTTACTTCTTTCTCAAAAACTGTGGCACTTCAGAGGGAGCTGTTTCTCACAATTTTTTATACCATTAACCCCTCCCCATTACTCGTCAACAAGAAAGGTTTCATGCTAATAATTATTTTGAGTAATTACCAATAGTGTCAAATGCCTTTAAGGGTCTAAAAGAAAAGGTCTGTCCTCAAATTGTCCGTTTCTCTGAGTCAAGCAACTTTCAGCAATCAGGGCCTGATTTCATAGAGCTGCTTAAAGGCACTGGACACTTTCGGTAAACAGTATTGTCCAAGGCCCACACTTCGTGTACCACAACTTATATATAAAATAACAAACCTGTGAAAATTTAGGCTCAATCGGTCATCGGAGTCGGGAGAAAATAACGGGAAAACCCACCCTTGTTTCCCCTCGTTTCGCCGTGTCATGACATGTGTTTAAAATAAGTCCGTAATTCTCGCTATCGAGAATTGATATTGTTTTAATGTTTTCTCAAAAAGTAAAGCATTTCATGGAATAATATTTCAAGATAAGTCTTTCACCATTACCTTCTGTAAACCCTGTAAATTCTTTGTAAATCTGTGAACTTTAAAAAAGAATTCTGTACCGAAAGTGTATAATGGCTTTAAGCACAAAAAGTAGCTAAGCAAAATTAAGCACAAAAAGTAGCTAAGCACAATAAGATTTTGCTTCTTAGAATAAGGTTATCATCCGTACATTGTGTTCCTGTTTTCCTGCTAATTTCTGCTAACTGGTCAATTCTGTTTAGCAATATTTTTTTTTAAGGCAGCTCTATGGAATTATGCCCCATTAGTACCGAGAAACAAAGACGGCAGCAGACATAACAGTCTTTTTTTGCGGCTCTGAGCGTGTGCGCACATGCCTGGTATTTCGCATGAGGCCTGAGCACATGCACTATTGGCGAGAACTGTTAAAGAGGACCGTCCAAAAATCTCCCATTATTTCGTAATTTGCACATGAGAAAGCAAGACTGAAATGATGGCTGTTTGAAAATAAGGAGTAAGATACTTTAAGAAAAAGTTTTTTGGACCATTTTCCCTTACAAATCTCTGTTTTTAAATTTAAAGGTGTTATACGGGATTGCAAATCCTGTTTAATACTGTCAACCAATTCATTTAAAGACACTGGACACTATTGGTAATTGTCAGAGCCTAGTCTTCACAGTTGGTGTAACTCAACATTTTGCATAAAATAACAAACCTGTCAAAATTTGAGCTCAATCGATCGTCAAAGTGAGAGATATTAATGAATGGGAAAAAAACACCCTTGTAGCACCATGGTCACACAAAGTTGTGTGCTTTTGGATGCTTGATTTCGAGACCTCAAATTCTTAATCTGAGGTCTCGAAATCAAATTCGTGGAAAAGTACTCATATCTCGAAAACTGCATTACTAGAGGGAGCTGATTCTCACAATGTTTTATATTATCATCCTCTTTCCATTACTCATTACTGAGTAAGGTTTTATGATAATAATCATTTTAAGTAATTACCAATAGTGTCCATTGACTTAAAAACTTTCCTACCAGAGAAGTTTTTTATTTCTTCAGCTAAGTTCTTAGTTTGTTTTTTAATTCAACCATTCTTACAAAAAAACATAGCCAAAGTATAAATTGTGTTTATTGTTTTACTTAAAATGTTTTTTTTTCTTCCCATAGAGGCTTTGAAGCACAGCGTATTCTGACCTTAGAGCTATCACAAGCTTAAAATTGTTTATGAAATAAACTTGCTAAAGACAAATCCGTAAGCATAAATCGCCTGATTTTAGCTTTCATGTAATACGGCCCATGGCCCTATTAATGTTCACAGACTGGTTTATAAAGAAGCAGGTATTGCTTAAAACTTTCCTGCTGAGTGAAAAATGAGCAGGATACCAGTCTGGGATGGTGCACAGAGAATTTGTTTCTGCTTGTAACCTTATTCTGGTAAGCATAATTTTGTTGTGCTTAGCTATTTTTTGTACAAACTAGACCAGCATGCACCTAATTCCACGGTTAACGCACAATCAGATTTGGAAAATTTGTGTAAAAAAAAGTGTTTTATAGGGTGTTCAAAGTATAGAAGTTTTGTTCCATTTTTTATTTGATGAACATCATTTAAGACCAATCCTTTTTAAAGGACTGGACACCCCCTTTTGAGTATAAAAACTACTTGAACATGAGAAACAGCTTCATCTGAAGTAATGTAGTGTATGAGAAAGATTTAATTTCTTACACAATTAATACAAGACTTCAGACCTGAAGCCTTTTATTATGCGTCTTAAAGCACACATTTCATTATTCTCTCGCAACTTCAATCACCAATTGAGTTCAAATTTTCACAGATATGTTATTTTATGCATAGGTTGGGATACACCAAGTGAGAATACTGGTCTTTGACAATTACAAAAGGTGTCCAGGGGTGAAATTCCTAAAGAGTTTAAAAGACTAGTCGTATCTTGAGTTAGGACAAGTTACTCGGACGAGTTATAACTTAGGACGAGCCGTTAGTTTTTAATATCTTCTATGACTCTTTGTGGAATCAACCCACCCCTGTGCCTTTAAGTAACAGACAAATCTAGTGGTAGGAAATCTTTCATTGGTCCAAAAAGAGACAATTTTTGTATTGTGTATCAGTTTTGTTTGTTTATTTTTTGTTATTTATTTGGATTTGTTTTCGTTTGACCTTTGTGTGTACAATTAAGTGTGAATTATACTGTAATAAACTAGTCTGGACAGTAAACTTGTAATATATTGCAGTAATTATTCCTGTAACTTGGGGGGGAAATTGATGTAAATAATAAAACTATAAGGAATTGTTATTTGCATGCATTTTGAAAGAGTCCAGCATATCTTTTTTTTTATAATAATAATAATATGGATTATTAGAAATATGATTGTAATCTTATGTTTAAACAAGTCAAGTAGATTTCAGGAATTTTTTTAAAATATATGTTATTATGGAAAATCTATAAATTCAGTATTGTTGAATATTATTATTTTTAGAAGAATCGTCAGTGATAGATTGTGTAAGGAAGAGAGATTGGTTTTTAATATCATTTTTAACAGCACTGGACACTAGTGGTAATAACTCAAAATAATTTTTAGCAGTGCATAAAAACTTACTTGGTAACGAGTAATAAATAGGGAGAGGTTGATAGTATAAAACATTGTGAGAAACAGCTCCCTCTGAGGTAACTAGTTTTCGTTAAAGAGTTTGTTCTTCACAAATTGATTTAGAGGCCTCAGAATAGATTTTGGGGTCTCAAAATCAAGCATCTGAAAGCACGTCTCATTATTATCTCACAACTTTGACGACCAATTGGGCTCAAATTTTCACATGTTTGTATTTTATGCATATGTTCAGATACATGTACACCCATTTCAAGAGTGGTTTTTGACAATTATCAATTGTGTCCATAGCTTTAATATAATTTTTAAATCTAATATTTTGTGCATTCCTTCTATGTGTTCACACCAATAATAAATATCCAATATAAATTTTTGACGGTAATAATATCAATTTCTCACGAGTGGTGATTCAAGTATGGTCCTTTGTCAGTGTGCAAGTACTCGAGCGGGTGAGCGACTTGACTTGACCAGTACGAGCTCTCGAATTGACTAAGTTGACCATGCTCTAAAATGTAGTCAATTTCCTTGGATTTTGGCAAGTCTAGTCGCCACCTGAACTTGCTTGTATAGGTACTTCCTATCTTGTTTGTGCAAAATAATGATTTATATCTTTTTCCAAGACCGATGTGGCAGACTAGTTGCCCCTCACACGCCCCCCCCCCCCCCCAGCTTACCCCCATCCAACTCCGGTAAACCTCCAAAGAATTTCCAAGATTCCAAATACAAAATGATTACAGGGCAAGGGCAGGGTCCTATAGGAGGGGAAGGGCAGGGCCTTGAACTTTGCCCTGGAAGGGGCACAGCTGGTAAGGGGCACTTGTATAATAAAAATGTATATTTGTATTGGAACTTTGCAAAGGGCACCACGGCAATGGGTGTGGGCGTCATTGGTTTTTCTTTTGTTATACTGGGCCTTGAACACCCAGCAGGGCGCATTACAAGTCTCATGAACGCGACATAGCAGAAACAAAACATCAAGTTCCACATTCCCCCAAAGAAAAGCAGGACTCACAAGACTAAAAAATCAACAACTTAAACAAATTCTTTTCTCTTGTTCTTTCACTTTTTTATTCAACCAAATCTTCTTTGAATCACATTGTTTAACCCCTTGTTTGTGAAAATCTTGAAAGTATACATTGCAAAGTTTAGCAGTTGTATGGGAATTTGTTCCTCAAGTCTTTTAAACACTTTTTACAGCGCAAAATCGACTCGCAATCTACATTGTATAGTTAGTGTGTTGGTTTTTTTTCTCCACGATCAACCTTTTTTCAGGTTTTCGTTTTTTTTTGTGGTATTTATCATGAACTTAAAACTTCTGGAATTGTTTCTTCTCAGATCCAGGGGCCTTGGTGACTTTAAGGACGTTGAAGCGTACTGTCTTGCTCAGTGGTCGACACTCTCCGATTGTAACAATATCGCCAAGCTGTACATCTCTGAAATATTAGAAGAAAACAAAAATGAAGACAAAATTGACTGGTTATATTTCAAAATAAAAATAATTTTGAGTTGAATGAACAAAACTTGACAAGAGCTAGATGTAAATGGTTCAACAGATTCGACGGTTCGTTTAAAACGCATGAAGTCATACCACGCGTGTATAGCATCAAGTCTTGATTCGCTCACAATGAAGCGCAAAATG
This sequence comes from Asterias rubens, assembly GCF_902459465.1. Classification (NCBI taxonomy): domain Eukaryota; kingdom Metazoa; phylum Echinodermata; class Asteroidea; order Forcipulatida; family Asteriidae; genus Asterias; species Asterias rubens. The sequence continues at coordinate 1,803,891 of NC_047075.1, forward strand.
GTAAACAATCACATTTCAGGTAGGATTAACCCTAGCGTTTCGTGGAATTGACAGCAGATAACTTAAGATTCCGCCACAAACCTGAAGCAAGGTGACAAGTGTGCGGAGATCGTTCTGTGGCGTTTCTCAAAGCGATTGTACTTCTTGATGTAGTGCAGATAATCCCTGCGGACGACCACCGTTCTCTGCATCTTCATCTTGGTGACGACACCCGACAGGATTCGCCCGCGGATGTGAACATTCCCTGTGAACGGACATTTCTTGTCGATGTAATTTCCATTCTTGGCCTGTCGAGGGAACAGTTAGATTATTAAATAAACAGAATTCAGGCTTGATACTTCATGGAGGCAACAAAAGCGATTGCCGCCATGCCCCCTGGTAATTGCCTTGGTGCCCTTGAAATGCTCCAGTAGAAACATGTCCTCATAGGGTGCCCTTTACCAAGGACATAAAATGCCTTGGAGCCCTTGCCCACAACGAAACATACAAGCCTGTCAGTTGTCCCTTCATAAGTTCCCCATGGAATTCTAAGATTTTCCAATGGAGTTGCCTTTTTACAAAATGAAAATGGCCTCTCAAAGATGATTGTCCAGATTGTTGTTAAAAGTAAATTGTAAAAATATATTTTTATGTTTGTGCCTTTTTGAATCGATATGCTTACTCGTGAATCAAATACTAGGGTTGCATTTTTGCAGCTGAAACAAATGACTGCTTCTGTCAAAGGCCAGTGAACAACCAAACGGCAAGTTCAACCGAATCAACTATTGGTTATGCCCGGGAAACTGCACTCCAGTCCTTCTATGTTTCATCCAAACTTTTACCTCTTCTGGAGTTTTGAATCCCAGTCCAACATTTCGCACAAGACGAGCAGCTTTCTTGCCTGATCCCAGGAGACGCTTCTTGTTTTGAAACACAGTTGGTTGTTTCTGGAACGCTCTCTCCGACTAAATGGGGGTTGAACAAAGAAGTGAATCTATCGTAAATTTGAGGTGACAACAACCCTTGACAAAGATTTTTTGGCCATAGATAGACCTTATCGCGACTCCTGCTTGGCTAATTTTTCTCAATTGTTGCAAGGCATTGTGGAAAGGAAAAGGGGGCTTACAACAGTGCCCCCTTTTCCTTCCCACAATCAAATCCCTTCCACAAAATCAGCGGAGCGGGAATCGCAATGATAAGGTCTTGTTTGTGTTGCTGTAGCATCCACAAAAGAAGTAAGGTACCCCTCCCTGCAAAGTTAAATTCTTAAAATGTTCAATAGTTGATATTTTATTTAATTCTTTTGGAGATTCAAACTTTTTGAGTTGACATGAATGAATCCCATGCATGATCGGATGATATTTTTCAAATATATTTGTAGCTTTATTTATAACTAATTTAAAAACAACAAAACAACACATGGCAGGAGGGGACTTCCATTATTCCACTCTTCACACCTAATTATTTCACAATCACAGAACAGAAGGATGCTAAAAACAGTATTAATAATAGTAGTACATAGTAGGCCCTAAAATACTATAAAAAAAAAAATAATAAAAATAAAACTGCCGACTGACTGAGTGCTGGTGGTGCCAATCTAGTTTTTTTTTTTTTGGTTTTTCATGCATGCCACCACCTTTTCATTCGATATGAAATAATAATATTATAGTAAACGGATAACTTTCCGTATGGCGCCACCACTTTTTCACTCATTTTTACAAAAAGGGATATATCAATCAGGTAAATCAGATACTATATTATTTCATTTCGAATGAAAAAGTTGTGGCGCCATACGGAAACTTTTCCCATTTCAACATAAAAAACACAGACAGAGGAGGGCGTCCATTTTTAATTTACTACACACACCACGACTGCACGAGGCCAAAACCCAGGAAAGCAAAACACACTAACACAAAATTTGGCATATTTAACTTTATTCAAACAACACACATCTCTTAAAGTTATATGAATGTAAGGTGAGATCTCTCTATACCGTATAGTAGTCAATTTAATTAAAATTTCGACCGGATATAGAGGAATTTGGACGTCATTTAGATTTTTAAATTAAGAGTTTCGTAAAATCCTCACCTGGTCCGCCATGTTGAACGTGCAAAAGGCCGATTCCAGATTAGTTTTTGCCGTGTAGATGGTGTTATTTGTTTGTTTCTATCGACTAATTTGGGCCACACGATATTTCTAAAAGACAAAATTTCCTTTTATAAATTTGTTTGTCTACAAAGTAGTTTAAGTATTATTTTCATTGTTATTTCAGAAAGAATTTTAGAACAAAGAAATGTATAATTTCAAGCACGAACTACACGTTATTAATGTAAATCATCAATTCGCGGGTAAACGATAAATCGTGTATAATGCATTGATGACTGGTACCCATGCCCATGTGGTACTTTTCGTGAAAGATCATTGAGGGCGCACTTGCAGGAGACCGCGTGGATAAATTCCGCAATTATTTTGTCATCCCACTAGAAGCCAAAGGACTTAAAAGAACAAGTTAAACCCCTTGCAGTTTTTTCAACAAAAAATCCTGGCTCAAAAAGTCAAATTTAAAAAAAATTAAATTAAATTTTCCCAAATCATTCAAAAGAACAAGTTAAACCCCTTGCAGTTTTTTTAACAAAAAATCCTGGCTCAAAAAGTCAAATTTAAAAAAAATTAAATTAAATTTTCCCAAATCATTCAAAAGAACAAGTTTAACCCCTTGCAGTTTTTAAAACAAAAAAATCTGGCTCAAACGGACCCATTTTGAAAAATTTGCCGAAAAATTAAATGGTTCAAAATCATTTAAAAAAACAAGTTTAACCCCTGGCAGTTGTTTTAACCAAAAATCCTGACTCAAAAAGGGCCCCCCCCCCCCAAAAAAAAAAAAGGCCCCCCTTGATACTCAAGTGATGTATTTGTTCTCCGTATTTTTACCACCTGCACCAATCCCATGACGGCGTCCCCGGCCCCCCCCCCCCCCCCCCACGTTTAAGAGATTACAAACAAAGAACACATTATCACACTCGAGCAGAAATATTTGTAAGGCTCTTTTATTAATGCTTCCTTAAAAAAAAATTAATGCTTATGAATTAATTTGTCATTATCAAGCCTCACCACTGCCACTGTAATCGGTTACATTTTATTTTTTTACAACATGTGAGCTCTGGAAACCAGACAGCAGAATAAAACAATAATATTATAGGAACTTGTATAAATATGTGCTCATGCCTGGTTGTTCTCTCGCAAATACCTCAATGAGCATCTTGCGGTTCCACTGTACTGTATAGTCGACGTATAGTCGAGGTTTGTGTGAAGCAGGTCTAATTTTTGAAACTTGCATGCCTGGTTGTTCTGTAACTCAGCTTGAGCGAATTATTGGGATAAACTGATACTTCGTAACCTTTCCAGTGATAAACGCTTGTCATAGGCTTTCATTAGTTAGTTGTTACTTTGTTAAAATTATCTTATACTATTTTATTTGCAAAGTTTGAAGTGTTCAATAATAAGTGAAAGACGAACAGCTCATTATTACCGTTTGTATCAACGAAACTATTGGTTGGCTCGACAATATTAGTGACCACGCAGGGTATTTCACGTAAAAATATGACACAAGGTGGCAGTAGACTTACAGGTATAGGTGCGCATGCTCAGAACTACGAAAACAAGTGACCCCTTTTTTAAACACAATCTTCTCAGAAGAGGTTTAACACGGTGTCACTACTTACTTAAAGGAACGTTACAGAGTTGGTAAGAACAAAACTCGTGAAGATCACAGATTTACATAAAACTTACACGGTCTAATGATGATGATAGAAGAAAACATCCTTTGAAACATTTCTGTCTGAAACTTCATATTTGATGAGAAACAAATAGTCTAATTTCGCGTTTGGAGTTTATCGCTCAGGGAGCGTTTTGTTCATTTTTGTTTCGGCATCGATGCAATGCAAAATTTGTAATCGGTTTTTCACTATTCTCTCGTGACCCAGATGGCCGATCGATCTCAAACTTCTACAGGTTTGTCAGTTTATATAATGGTGGATTACATAAAGTGCTTACAATGCCAGCAACATTTTTGCAAGCAAAACCAATTCTGTAATGTTCCTATAATAATATTAAAGAAACTATACCTAACGGAAAGAAAGCAGCACAAACATAACGATTTTTTTTCAAAGAGCTTCCTCTTTTTTTATAAACAGGATCAATGTAGTACAATCGTTAATACATACTTCAACATTTTAAAGAACATGTTTTATAATTGATGATACAAAATTAACTTAAGACTAGCTTTATCAAAAAAACTGTATCAAGCCTCGTCATTACGTCACCGTAGTCGATAAATACACATGTTTGGTAGTGTAAAAAAAAGCATCTCTATTTACAGGATTTCAGTGGTAGATGTTGGACAGCAAGGTGCGCTGTAGTGTTAGACAGACTGAACGCAGAGCCATTATGCGCGGCGCAATTCACAGGCACACATAATAATTATAATTTTATAGATTTTTTTTAATCTGCTTGTTGAGGGCGCCCTTCTCATTGTTTGTGTGCAGGTATTCCGTAGTTTGTTGCATAAGGAATGATGGAAAAGCCGATCAGCAGGTGAGCCAAAACTCGTTACCATCTTGTCTTAACGAACTCAGAGAAACACATTACCTTCGTGTTGGGAGCTTTTGGCTTCACAAAGCATTTGTTGTGAAATTGATTTGGTTCGAAAGATATTGTTTTATAATAATATAAAATATTTCTGCTAATAATCAGCTTTTCGATTTGGTAACTGATGATAAATGGGAGACTTTGGGACGCTAGGTGGCAGCAGACTTAACAGGTAAATTGTCATCGTTTATGCATTTCTGCGCATGCGCAACTTGCCGAGAACAGTGGATGTTACCTTAGTCTGCTGCCACCAAGCGTCCCAATGTCCCCCATTGTTTGGTTTGTTTGATGCACGTTTCCCGTGAGAATGCACGTCATAGACTTTCATTGTAAGTTAATTTAATATCAATGCACACAACGTTACTTCTTGATCAGTTATTTAAAGATCCTTTCTGGACCCAATTTCATAAAACATATAAGCAGCTGATTTGTGCTTACGGAGCGTCACTTAGCAGAAATTCAATTTCATAAAGCTGTATACCGTAAGCCAGGGTAAATGCTGGCTGGCTAGTCTGCGGTAAGCACACAAGTGACGTAACAATGCAAATCCATGGTGAACGTGCATGCACGCCTTGAAATATTGTCTGCTTACTTGAGAAATCATAGTGAAATACGTTTATGCTTACGCACATTTTTCGGCTACAGTAAGCACAACTTGCTTACGGGTAACCAGCTTGATATGAAATTGGGCCCGGGTTATATAAAACTATAAAAAAAAATGCTGTATATAGACGAAAGATACCGAGCTACTAAAGTGTTTGTAAAATAACACACTATTACTCCTGCATGCAAGCAAGGAGGAATTTTAACCTACAGTTTTGACCTACAGTTTTACAGAAAATTTGACCTGCAGTTAAAAACTGTAGGTCAAATTTTCGCAGCAACACATCTCTAAGGAAGTATGTCCAATTATCCAATGAAATCATTGGGCAAGTAAGATCACTACTAGTACAGGGGACCAGTCTGACTCAAAACGAGTGTTTCGGCCTTGGAGAACATGGACAACAGAGGGCTGACAACAGAGGGCGTCCTATAAAATTGATTGCTTGAGATCAGTGGCAGATCATCTTGCTGTATATGAAAGTCTACCGAACATTCTTATTTGTCGTGAACTTTGGGGTGTATTGTGCCTGCATGCAAAATGCGAAGAAGAAAATTATCTGTAAAGCTGTAGGTCTGAAAAACTTTGCGCTGCTGTTCCACACCTCTTAGAGATTTAAGGCACTGGACACTAGCTATTGGTAATATTCAAGATAAATGTTGGCATAAAAACTTACTTAGTAACAAGCAATGCAGAGAAAGAAAACATAGGAGAAAGAAGCAATTTTCCACTAAAATGCTTGAATTTGATTTCGAGACCTCAGAATTGGATTTTGAGGTCCCGAAATCAAGCGTCTGAAAGCACACAACTTCGTGTGACAAGAGTGTTTTTTATTGCATTATTATCTCGCAACTTCGACGACCAAATGAACTCAAATTTTCACAGGTTTGTTAATTTGTGCATAAATGTTGAGATACACCAAGTGAAAAGCAAATGTGTCCTAACTCATCCTAACTTAGGACTGGTCCTATCTCTTAGCATTGTTAGGACTACCTTTGTGAAACCCACCCCAGTGCTTTTAAAAGATGATTAAGGAGCACAAGGTCATGACTCTTGCTCGGTTTTGTTAGAAGTTTTTACATCATACCGAGGAAACTAGCAATGATCAGAGAGGCGAAGGTAACGTAGCTAATCCCAGTTGTACTTGCAGAGTTGCACAGGTTACCACTGCAGCAGCAAACGCTTTCGCCTCCGCCAGTCTCACAGCCATTCCCAACGAGACTGCAGATACCGAACGCCGAGCAGGAACGGCTGATTAGACCACTTGAGGTTGTCGCTTTCTGAAATAAAAACAAACAAGAGAGCTTTAGAAGTGCCAACTTTAAAAATGAGATCATGGGATAAATTACTGCACAATAATGCTGTCAACATGTGAGATCACGACACCTTGAGATAATTTACATCAGGATGACGACATTTTGAAAATAGGTGGCCCCATGGTGTGATAAAGGCCCTGGTTGCCTCCATGGTGAGATATAGACCTATAGTGGCCTTGGTGTGATATAGGCTCTAGTGGCCTCCATGGTGTGCTATAGGCCCTTGTGGCCTCCATGGTGTGATATAGGCACTTGTCGCCTTCATTGTGTGATATAGGCCCTAGTTTTTAGTGGCCTCCATGGTGTGATATAGACCTATAGTGGCCTCCATGATGTGATAAAGGCCCTGGTGGCCTTCATTGTGTGATATAGGCCCTAGTTTTTAGTGGCCTCCATGGTGTGATATTTAGAGACCTTGGTGGCCTCCATTGTCTGATATATAGGCCCTGGTGGCCTCCATGGTGAGATATAGACCCTTGTGGCCTCCATGGTGTGATATAGACCTATAGTGGCCTCCATGATGTGGAAAAGGCCACAGTGGCCTCCATTGTGTGATATAGGCCCTAGTTTTTAGTGGCCTCCATGGTGTGATATAGACCTATAGTGGCCTTGGTGTGATATAGGCCCTAGTGGCCTCCATGGTGTGCTATAGGCCCTTGTGGCCTCCATGGTGTGCTATAGGCCCTTGTGGCCTCCATGGTGTGATAAAGGCCCTGCTGGCCTTCATGGTGTGATATAGACATATAGTGGCCTCCATGATGTGATAAAGGCCCTGGTGGCCTTCATTGTGTGATATAGGCCCTAGTTTTTAGTGGCCTCTATGGTGTGATATTTAGAGACCTTGGTGGCCTCCATTGTGTGATATATAGGCCCTGGTGGCCTCCATGTTGAGATATAGACCCTTGTGGCCTCCATGGTGTGATATAGACCTATAGTGGCCTCCATGATGTGGAAAAGGCCACATTGGCCTCCATTGTGTGATATAGGCCCTAGTTTTTAGTGGCCTCCATGGTGTGATATAGACCTATAGTGGCCTTGGTGTGATATAGGCCCTATAGTGGCCTCCATGGTGTGCTATAGGCCCTTGTGGCTTCCATGGTGTGATAAAGGCCCTGGTGGCCTTCATGGTGTGATATATACATATAGTGGCCTCCATGATGTGATAAAGGCCATAATAGTGGCGTCCATTGTGTGATATAGGCCCTAGTTTTTAGTGGCCTCCATGGTGTGATATTGACCTCGGTGGCCTCCATTGTGTGATATATAGGCCCTGGTGGCCTCCATGGTGAGATATAGACCCTTGTGACCTCCATGGTGTGAAAGGCCCTAGTTTTTAGTGGCCTCCATGGTGTGATTATAGGCCCTGGTGGCCTCCATTGTGTGATATATAGGCCCTAGTCGCCTTCATTGTGTGATTAAGGCCCTAGTTTTTAGTGGCCTCCATGGTGTGATATATAGACCTTGGTGGCCTCCATTGTGTGATATATAGGCCCTGGCTGCCTCCATGGTGTGATATATGCCCTGCGTGGGTTCGATAATGTGTAGTGTCATATGTCATGGTGGATAGTAAAGGTCATTAGTACTAACCCAGCACATGTCGTCGTATAATATTGAGGATGAGCAATCGGTCTTCTCCACTGAACTACTCCCTGAAAATGGGTCACCGCAAGCCGAACTCCCAGTTCCAGCGCATTCGTAACAACTGATTGCATTCCCGAAATCTGAACATAGAGATGACAATTAAAGGTACATTACAAAATTGGTTTTGCTATCAAGGAATTTGATAGAGCTGCTAAGCACTGAAATGTGCTGAGCATGAAATGTATGCCTTAATAAACACAAGATTACCAACCAAATTTCCACATGATTGTCAGGATGAGCAAACATCAGCTGAATACCAGTAACAATTGCAATATGCAACAATTGGAAACTTTATTGGTAATCCTGTTTTTATCAATGAAGAAATTTTATCAAGGAGAAAATTCGAAGAACTTCGTCTCGGTAAAATTATCAAGAACCAGGCCTCGTTGGGATTAAACCACTAGTTGAAAACCTCTTCACCACACATTGATTCCCTTATTCTTTCCAGCTCATCTGAAAAGAACAAAACAAATTGATCATTTCTAAGAGAAGTTATGCCAGTGTTACTGAAAGCACTTAAGTTTTTTAGCTGCAGCTGTCTATGGAAGTAATGTTTGACTGAATCTAATCATCTGAGTAAATACAGCAAAGGGTATAAAAAAGCCATTTATTTGTTTTGTCATGTATTCCGTGGACAGCTTTTTTTTTTTTTTTTTTTATGCAAGTCGCCTGACTCACAAGGCCTGAAGGCCACTTCAAGGTGTGGCCTACAATTATTTGTTTTCCAGAGGCCGTTGCCACCTACTCCTAGGGCTGAAACAGGGTTACCCCTTTTACAGTCCATACGGATGTAGGCTTGGGTATCATCAATTCGAAGCCAGGCCGGTAGAGAAGAAAGCACTACCTCCCCAATTGTATGTAGCAAGCGTCACGACCGGGATCCGAACCCACACCCTGCTGATCAAACACCAGTGCCTGAATCCGGTGCTCTTAAGCACTCGGCCATGACACTGCCACTTGCAAAATGAGTACCTTAATGCTTAAAAAAATTAACATAACTCCTCTAAGGAATGATCAATTTCTTTTATTCTTGTTTCTAATAAGCAGGAGAGAGTGCTTGTTAAATATATTTTTAAAGGAACGTTACAGAATTGGTAAGAAACAAAAATTGTGAAGATCACATTTTACATAAAACTTACACGGTCTAATGATGATGATAGTAGAAAACATCCCTTGAAATATTTCTCTCTGAAATTTCATATTTGATGAGAAATAAATAATCTAATTTCGCGTTTTGAGTTTATCGCTCAGTGAGCGTTTTATTCATTTTTGTTTTGGCATCGATGCAATGCGAAATGTGTGATCGGTTTTTCACTATTCTCTCGTGACCCAGATGGCCGATCGATCTCTAACTTCTACAGGTTTGTCAATTTATGTATATGGTGGATTACATAGAGTGCTTACACTGTCAGCAACTTTTTTGCTAGCAAAACCAATTCTGTAATGTTCCTTTAACTGAACTTGTGAGAGTCATTTATTAAAATTGTTTGTTTTAAAAAACATCACCAATCCCCGTCAACTTCTGTTTGGCTCTCCCTGTATTATTATTATTATTTTTATTTGACTCACCGATAAATGCAGCAATAAACACGATTGCAATGAACGCCTTCATTTTTCTTGATAACAAGTTTCGTCTGGCGGTAAGTAACGTTATCCGGGCCTTTCCAACAAACCTAAGCAAACGTTTGAATTAAATTTAAGTTATATCTATAGACCATGTGACCTTTGTTTACAATAAGTGTGACCTTGCACATTCTTTGGATTTTCTGGCAGGCAAGATACTGCACTGATCGTATGGGAAACTTGACATTTTGTATCATAATTTCCACATCAAACCAAGAGTTATGAAAGTAAAAGCTGGAGTAGTTTTGAGATGTGCCCCCTTTCATCATATCAAAAGTTGATAAGAATTAGACAGTGCAATCCCCATAAAGTATAAGATTTCATGTTTTCTTCCATTAGGCTGTGTACAAATCGTGCCTGCAGGAAGTCCAGGCTCTGTGGCTCTTTTGTAAACAAGTGATGTCACAGGTCTATACTAATATGCATAATAGGTATAATAATATGCAACATAAAATGCATAACATCATAAACAAGTGAAATGTTTTACTCAAAATGGTCATTGAAGTTGCGAGATAATAAAGGAAAGAAAAACACCCTTGTCATACGAAGTTGTGTGCTATCAGATGCTCGATTTCGAAGCATTCGAAGTGAGAAAACTGGTCTTTGACATTTACCATGTCTATTTTGTTTTAATGCACCATACCAATGTGGCGAACCTGCATTAAAAACAATTAAACAATATTTTGACAATGGTTTTCAGTGTTTACTCTTATAAAAAAAATTATATTTTTGTAAACAAAATTTATTAAATTCACCTTACCTTTTGTATCCAAAATAATTTTCTGGGTCTGGTGTCGACTGGTTTGATAACGAGCAAGCAATGTTTCGTGGAATGCAATCAGCTCCTTAATAATGTTCCCTAAACCACGTGACACTCTTTAGGTCGCGTCACCATGTGACTTCATTCCTCCAATCAAAACCCAGAGTCGAACAACGGAACAATTTATGACTCAAAACTGCCATTGCTTAGAATGACTGTCACCTTGTCTGACGCAGCAAACCATTCGATGACGTCTGCCGTACATTTCGAACTTTGTACTGTTTGAATAAAACCTGAAATGCCGTCCAAAGCTATTCGAACGCACCGGGGCAGACCGGGGATGACGCTGGGAAGCTAATAGAACGCACCCATAGATCAAAGAGCCTCTCGACTATAAGGCCAAGTACATGGGCAACGGAGGTCATGACCACACTGTGGCTTGTCGCAGTGTAATTCAAGATCTGGGCCCAATTTCATAGAGCTGCTTATGCACAAAATGTTGCTAAAGCAAAACAATTCTTTGCTGGCTACCGGCTAAGACTCCACTCAACTCTTATGCTAAGTAAACATCAGCTAAATACCAGTCACAATCAATGTATATGGCATGAAACTGTCAGTGGGCCTAAACATGTGTAAACTAAGCAAGCTATTTTCAATTTTATAGAGCTGCTTAGCACCAAAAGTTGTTAAGCATGACATTCTTCCTAGATAAAAAACGGGATTACCAACCGAATTTTAATTTGTTGCATATTGCTTGTTACTGTTGTTTGCTTCTCCTGAAAATCACGTAAAAAATTGGTTGGTAATCCTGTTTTTATCGAGGCAAACATTTAATGCTAAGCAAATTGTTGTGCTTAGCAGCTCCTTGAAATTGGGCACAGGTCTGAGTTAAAATAACACGCACAAAATGTACACAAGTAAAACAATGCTTGCAGTGTTTTGTGTGCCTCCCCCCTTCTGTGCCCCTACTCCAACCAAACAAGCATGTTGATCGACACCCCTCTATGATGAGTGGCATGGTCCACCTTGATGATACCGTGACAAAGGCCCTTTTCGAAACCACGGCTTCGGCTTCAGGATCACGCACAGCACGCGCAAGCTAGCCTGAAGCCGAAGACGTCGTTTCGACAAGGGCCACCATAATTAGCCGACTAGGTAGTTTAACCACAGTGGGATTATTACGATATCTTAAACGCACCTCCTTGTGTGTTTTTAAAGAAATGCACATGGGAAACGATTCCTTAAAATTATCTTCAAAAAGGCGCAAGACGTCCATAGTTTATGCGATTGTAACTGACAGGTGACACTTTTTCTATAGCACACATTGGTTCACATTTCGTCTTTATAATATTTTTAACAGATCTCATACGTCTTGGACTGAAAAAGTACTGAAACTCCACCTTTCTCCTTGAAATACGTCTGGGCTTGTATGGAGAACATTCCCTGAAATCATGGTGAAATTCACAGAGGCCACGGTAATGGCTCTGAGACTCTTTTTCAAGATTGTTATATTAAATTAAAATTCATTTAAAGACACTGGACACTTTTGGTAATTGTCAAAGACCAGTGTTCTCACTTAGTGTGTCTCAACATACATCTGCACACAAAATAACAAACCTGTGGAAATTTGAACTCAATTGGTCATCGAAGTTGCGAGATAATTATCGATAATTACGTTTCAGAGGGAGCCGTTTCTCCCAATGTTTTATATTATCAACAGCTCCCCATTGCTAACTGTTACCAAGCAAGTTTTGCTAACAATTATTTTGACCAAGTGTCCAGTAAAAGAGAAAATGGTTCCTTGAATTTTAGCCCAATTCTGCACTTCACTGAGATTTCACGGTGGTTTTTTTCTTCATATTGTCAGTGGACCCCCCCCCCCCCTCCCGTCCCCCCCCCCCCGAACCCTCTCCCGTCCCCAGTAAGTTCAACAACTAAAAATACAAACCAAAAACCCCGTACAACAAACAGTTATTTCAACCACAAGTAAAATGTCCATCTCACAGATAACAGCAATGCAACGATCATCGCCGTGTCAAATGTCATTGAGTTTGCGCTGTTGCACAAATCACCAAAGCAACAATGGTCGCAGACAACTTGACCTTCGAATTTCTTGCATCCTTTGTCGTAGCATGTTCGCTCTGCGCATGCTCGAACTACACTCGTCTTGCCATTGGCCAGATACGTCTTGACTTTCTGAGGGGAACAAAGAACAAAAACATAAATTATTCATACATTCATTTATTCATTTATTTATTAATTTATTCAGGATAGCCTTATCAGTGTACTGTCATCCCAAAATTGTATTAGGTAAACAGTCACAATTTAGAGCAGAAAGACGAGCATTGCAATGTACGGGTGCTTGAAATAGTGTTGCACAAGAAGACCCAAATCAAATGCCACCAGGGACACGATGCCACCAACTCCAGGGGCTGAAACATGGTTAACCTTCGTCCTTCGGATGGGACTTAAAGCCATTGGTTCCGTGTGTTGTGTAACACACGTAAAAGAACCCAGTGTACTTTTCGAAAAAGCCCGATGTTCTGGATGCGGCTGCTGTATGCGCCGTAGCACCTTTTAACCATTATAAGGTGCTAAATAGAATTCATGACTGCAATAACCTATCTTTCTGAAAGTTTGCATAATATACTCAGCGCCTTGAGTACCTTGTTTGGTTTGTAGATACGTGCGCTATGTAAGACTTCGATATTATTTTTCCTTTTTCGATTTACCCTGCATTTTTCGTAGACATTTGGATCGCATTCTTTCGAGAAAGGTGGGTCCAGATCATAGATTTGGTCATCGCATTTGGGATCTCCTGCTCCGAGCTCAGTAAGTGTACACTCGTAGCACTGAATGGCGAGGCAGCAACCTATGGTTAAAATGAGATTGACAATGGGAGACTTTGGAACGCTAGGTGGCAGCAGACTTACCAGGTATTAAATTGTCATTGGCATTACCGAGAACAATGGATTTTACATGGTTAGTCTGCTGCCACCAAGCGTCCCGAAAGTCCCCCATTGGATTTAGTGGTTGAAAGGAAAAGTTAAAGAAGTCCACCCCGGTCTGCCCCGGTACGTTCGAATAGCATTGACGGGTGCTCACTCGGGTCAGCCCGCAGTGCCCTGCTTGTGGAGTGGGTCACTTGAGGGGGGGGGGGTGTCAGGGGCTCACCCGAGTGAGCACCGCGGGGTCGACCCAGGGAAGCTAATCGAACGCACCCATTGTAGACTTAAGAATGGTTTGAAGCTTTGCATGGTGTGGATAAAACAATAACAGGAAAATGGCGGGGTACAGCCATTTGGAAATCTCTTTTGTGGTTGTGTTAGCTCTGAAATGGGCCAGTGTGGTCTCGACGTTTCGAACAGTATACTCTGCTCGTCTTCAGTCTTCAGGAGATTTGTACATGTCCCCACTGTGCTATTTACACTGTTGAAGAACTAGGATTTGTCTTCAATGTACAGAACAAAGGAATGTCCACAGAGTGACTGCAACACAGAGCTGCAGTGGGCTTATGGAAGAGTCCTTGTGGGATCTTGTACACATTGTTACAATAGAACCACAAGGGAATTCCTTGTTCTCGTTGGACCCACAGGGGATTTTTTTTTTAAGAAAATGGAATAATTAGAGATCAACAATGTTAGGACCCCACAAGCCGGATCCGTAGAGTTGCGTGCATGCATTGCGTGCATGCGTGTGTATGTGATGGGGAGGGATGGGAGGGGGGGGGGGGGGTCTCTGCTACATGTCGAGCATGCGGACATAATTAATTATGAAATGATGTCTTACTGATTATTGAAGCAAGCAAAACCAACTGGAAGGAGAACTCCATTGCTCGCCTAGTGAATAGTCCTCGAGAATCCCTTGGAAGAAAAATTTATAAAAAACAGAGTGAATACTTGGACGACTCTGTACGAAAGGAATCTTTGTGAAAAAAATACAATTGGTTTTGGATATACAATAGTATGCTTATTAACTTTACTGGCCCAACATAACAAGCCTTGTCTCGCCAAAGACAAATTTACGATCGAAGATTACTTACTGTATTATAAAAACAGGGATAACAATAATGTTTAATTCTAGTCTGAAAGCAGATTGATTATGAAATTCTTATTACAGCCATTATTATCTAACTTATACCATCCCTTTAAAGGCACTAGACAATTTTTTTTTAATGACCAGTAGGCCCTGTTCTCATCTTGGAGTGTCCCAACATAAAATTTGCAAGAGAATAATAAAACAAGCACTGCCATTGTTGCACAAAAATTAATGTTGTGTGCTTTCAGATGATGCATCGAAAAGGCTTCTAGCTGCGATCTTTGTGTTTGTGTTATTGGTTTTTACTTGCCATCTTTTGTTTAAGTTTTTACTGCAATTTCATAATGTTTAATGTATAGTATATAAATGTGTATTTTTTATGAGCTAGGTCTGGGAGGGCACATCTAATTTTTAAGACAGTTTTTATTTACTTTTGCCCTTCCCTGGACGGACTGTGCTTGTTTATTGTTTTGCTTTTTTTGTCCGAAGAATTAAAATAAAATAAATAAATTAATTGAGCGAGATATTACATCTTTCTCAAAAGCTATAGGCAGTTCAGAGGGAGCCGTTTCTCTCAATATTTTATACTATCAACATCAGCTCTCCATTGCTCGTTACCAAGTGAATGTTTATGCTAACAATTAGGTGGAGTCATAACCAATGTGTCTCGAGTCTTCAATAATACAATTAAATGGAGGTATAAACATCAAAGTTACTCTGTTTACATTGATGCAAACTTACTGTGTATCCGTCAAACTAAGGCACACTGTTACAAACGGGTAAGATGACAACAAACTCGTACATGGCGGCCATTGATGGACTTTGAGCCTCCCAATAGAGGGCCGTTTGTTTTCGAAGTTAAATATTAATAACGCTTTTAACAAGTTGCTTTAATCTAGGTCAAAGGTCACGTAAATGACTAATGTTCCTTTGCATGCGTTCAAAAAAAATATCACTTAAATACGCAGTGTGCTTCTGTTAAAGGCAATGGACACGTTTGGTAATAATATTGTCAAATACCGGTATACTCACTTGGTGTATCCCAACATAATAATATGCAGAAAATTTCAAAACTGTGAAAATGTTGACCCAATAGTGGTCATTGAAGTTGCGAGAGAAATGATGAAAGGAAATAAAGAAAAACACCACTGGTGCAATATGTGTGCTTTCAGGCTTCAGGCCTGAAGTCTACCATTAGTTGAGAGAGAAATAACCTCTTTCTAAAAAAAAAAAAACGACGTTACTTCAGAGTGAGCCGTTTTCGTTCCATCGAAATGTTGTTGCTCCACCGAAAACATTTTTCCATTCACTCGGATATGTTATTATTTTTGTTCCTTATATAGGCATAGTCTTATGTCACCTTCCATCAAATAGATAAGTTCTTCACTATGCATATAGTTGACTAAGACATGCATTATATATTATGGAAAGCTTTGTGCATGTAACACCATATTATGACTACTGGTTTCTCCAGAAGACGATCAGAGCACACTGATCGAAACGTCGAGTTGAACCACTACGGCTCTTTTCAGAACCACTTCAACTCACTTAGAGATAGTCATTACACGGTGTTACCGCAAACCTTTCCATATCTGAAGGCCCTGCCACACCTCGACGTTTTAGTCAGCGTAGAAAAAACAGCCTACGAAAAAACAGGTTCAAGTTAGGCCTTTGTTTGGAAAGTTTGTTCACTCTTGGTATTTCAAGGTTTGCAATGCCCCATTACATTTGCAATTGGGTCACAGCGAAACCCTTTTATATAATGACATGTGTTGTATTGATTGGGTTGTGAGAATTATTTATATATGGCTTTTCAAGGTTTAATATTGTTCATTCAGCAGCCACTGCATGCAGGAAAAACACAAAGGCCACAAAGTGTTTTTAAAGGCACTGGACATTATTGGTAATTACTCAAAATAATTATTAGCATAAAACCTTTCTTGGTGACGAGTAATGGGGAGAGGTTGATGGTATAACACATTGTGAGAAACGGCTCCCTCTGAAGAGAAAGAAGTAATTTTCCACGAATTTGATTTCAAGACCTCAAGTTTAGAACTTGAGGTCTCGAAATCAACCATCTAAACGCACACAACTTCGTGTGACAAGGGTGTTTTTTCTTTCATTCTTATCTCGCAAGTTCGATGACCGATTGAGCTCAACTTTTCACAGGTTTGTTATTTTATGCACCTGTTGAGAAACACCAACTGTGAAGGCTAGTCTTTGACAATTACCAATTAGGTACACTGCCTTTAACAACTACCAAATGTGTCTAGTGCCTTTAAAGGCAGTGGACATAATATGTGGTAATTGTTCAAGACCAGTCTTCTCACTTGTTGTATCCCAACATACGCACAGAATAACAAACCTGTGAAAATTTGAACTCAATTGGTCGTCGAAGTTGCGAGAGATATAATGGAACAAAAAAATAACACCCTTGTCGCACAAGTTGTGCGCTTTCATGATGCTTGAAATTGAAACCCCAGTCGAGGTCTCAAATTCAATTCAAATAATTATTTTGGTGAGAGTACCTCTTTCTCAACAACTTTACTCACAAAATATATTTCACATCTCATGCTTCTGTATTAATTGGGTAATTTTCAAAATAATTATGTTCATTGTTGTAATAAATAACAGCATTTAATATAAATGTTACTGAATATAATAATACTTCAGTGGAAGTCGTTTTTCACACTACCATAACACGGCTCTCTATTGCTCGTTACCAAGTAAGCTGTTATGCTTACAATTATTTTGAGTAATTACCAATAGTGTCCACTGCCTTTAAAAATAAATGTTACTGGGTATAAAATACATCAGTGGAAGCCATGTCTCACACTACTATAGCAACAGCTCTCTATTGCTCGTTACAATTATTTTGAGTAATTACCAATAGTGTCCAGTGCCTCTAAGTGCAGAATAAAGAAAGTTCACCAAATAAAAAAGCTGAGTATTTGGACGTAGGTTAGTTTTGTTTTGCTCGAGTGTGTATAGTGTGGTCATGATAACTGGAGATAGCGTAGGGTGAAGTCAATTCAAGAACTTGACCGATATTTATGATTAAAAAAAAAAAAAAAAAAAAAAAAAACTCAAAACCACAGTGACGCCACATAAATAAACAAGCATTCTTTCCTGCTGGTCTAGTCTTAAAGGGACTGGTCCTGACTCTTTGCGGGATCGACTCCTGATATGAGTTAAGTGTAAGTGTATTTCCTATATGGACACCTTTTTAAAGTATTGTAAGATTAACTAATCTTTTTATAGTAGTGCTTTGGGACGCCCCCGGGTGTGAAAAGCGCTATATAAAAAAAACCGGGTTATTATTAGTGCTTTTCCATTTTTCAACTTTTTAAATTTCGCGGTTTGTGGTTTTAACTATTGGCTGGTCCATTTTTGTGGTTTATATTTTTAGAAATCTGTTATGCTCTTTGGTTATTTTTGCTCTTGTTTGCAGCTATTTTTAATGTGTACAGCGCCTCGTGGTCCAGTCAAGGATGTAAGGCACCTTCTAAGCGTTGTTATTTATAATAATTATTTTTTTATTTTTTATTATTAATTATTATTATTGATATTGTTGTTGTTGTTGTTGTTGTTGTTGTTGTTGTTGTTGTTATTATTATTAAGAAATGAATGAAACAATATTTTATCATAGTTTTTTTAAAGCACTCATGTTTGTAGCTTTAATTCATATAATGTTGCTTGGACTGAATCTAATCATTCTGAGTAGCAAAGGGTATGCAACCGCCATTACTGAACTTTTGAGTGACATTCGTTTATTTTGTAAAACAGGACCAAACCCAGTCAACTTCTCGCTGTTAGGTAGGCCTTTGGACAAAGAAAGAGAAACACATTTTTTTTTAGATGGAAAATTTTGTCAAAAATGATTAACAATGACTCAGACCGATTAAGTACCCTCCACTGCACATATACTTAGCGCTGCTTTACGGTAGATTTTCTGCTGCAGTAAAAAGCGCAAACATATACCGTTTTGCAGCGCTATGAGATATAATGGCCCAGCGGGTTACGATACACTCAGCAGCCGCCACTGCAAGAAATACGATAGCAAACATCTTCTCTCTGAGAATGTTTCTTTAAAGTACGTTTATTTCAAAGATATTCATAAAAACTCAAATCACCAAAATGTTCTTTATGATAATTGAAGCTTGATGCAATTGTACTAAACCAAATGATAAATTCAAAATGTATTTTATTGCTTTTATTAAACTCACTAGGTAAAAAACAAATTTATAGAAACAACTTATTTTATATAGGATTTTAGGCATTGCATGGTGGGGCATCAATATACATTATTTGGTCTGCGGTTACACAATGTGTGTATCTACTTGCCATGTAGAGTTTGTTCTTAGAGAACTGTCTTTCTTTGTAGATTTATCGGATGTTCGGGATACTTATTTTATATTCCATTTCGCGAACAAAATATTACTGAAACTACCTTTTACTGGAGGAGTTAACTATTCAATGACAAGAAAACCTGGACATAACTATTCCCATCAGGTGACACCCCTGTGTGTGACGAAAACTGAGATTTCCAAGGGTATTGTTTTAGTTGCCATGCAAGGCGTATAATAGTACTGACCGCGTTATTTCATGAACTGGTAAACAAGAAGACTCACATTTTTAAAGGGTATTTTTGTTTGAACCAACTCTTTTTAATAACAACTTTCCAACCATCTCTCTAAATGTAAAAGAGTGAAAAACACCACTCGTAACATTTCGAGTTGTCCCTCATGTGGCTCTTCAAAAAAAGAGTGGTGGTTATTTCACTTTTTAAAGGGGTTTCACTCCAGGACAGAGTGAAAATCACTCAAACAGATGCAAACTTAAATCGAAAAGAGTGGAAGACCACTCGAACAAGAGTTGTCCCTCATATACGGCTCTTCAAAGCGTGCTTTTGCACTCTTTTGCATTTAAAGGAGATCCATTTTCACAAACGACCGTTTTTATAGCCAAAGCCCCAGCCCATTAGGTAATGTGTTTCTCCAACACTAGAGTAATGATAACAATCGCGCATTCAGTTCTTTAAAAAGTATTTGACTGCATCCCACATTGCTTTGGTGTCCTTCTTTGCTTCTGGGTCCTGACTGTAGTCCAGGCTATCTGCATTCCATATCCCTACTCCACGTAGTTTCGTCCTTTTAGCGTACTCATAGCGAAGGGTCAGGGAAGGTGGGTCATCATACCACGCCTGCCTTATTTGTCTTTTCGAGCCGATCTATTTGTACAAACAAAAATAACATAAACGAATTATTCAGTAAACAGTGCACTTAGCACCAGAAAGTTCGGAAGACCTACTTCAATTGACCTCAGAAAAATCCACAATTACTATTTAGTTGATTTTATTAATGGGATGTCATGTATGTTCTGGGGTTGCGTTATTGCAGTGTAGTGTAAAAACGTTGTAGTGTAGATTCGTTAAAAAACCTACACTTTCAACAATAGAGTGACGTCACACAAATAGTTAAAAGCAATTAAAACAAAGAAAAAAACAAAGCAGGATAATTTTGGCACTTCAGAATGTACTCTTTTTATAAGCATTGTTTGGGCATCGAACATACGAAAACGAACTGCACTATTTAGTTTCAGACGTGAGAACGGAGCCTCAAGCTGAAACCGTTTTTTCGAAAAGGGTCTATGTGTGTAACCTTTGACCTTTGAACCTACTTACCTTATAGTTGAAATATGGCGATGCGTATGTCGCATTGTACAGTCTGCCTGAAGTTGATATTTTGAGATGGGACATCATAAATGCATAGGATCGTCCTTTGGATGGGACGTCACTGCAGGGTGCGCCTCGGAAAGGCACATGTATGATGGAACAGACGTTATCCTGTGATAGGGATACGAAACCAGAACTCTGAGTTTGGTATTGCAACCATTTAGTGCGTAACATTGGGTGCGTTCGTTTAGCTTCCCTGGGTCGACCCCGGTGTGTGGCGTGGTTTTTTTTCCATGACAAACGTGTGCAGATAATAACCCACGTTCGTCCTAGGGAAAAAAAAACACACCGGGGTCGACCCAGGGAAGCTAAACGAACGCACCCACTACCAGTTAGAAACTGCCTCAATCCAATTACCCCTGACTTTTATAGAGATAATCTTGAGAAACACTTAGAGAGGCCAGGACAAGGTCGTTTACCCGCTGGATTTTTAACAACATAGACTGGTCCGCTGTCTCACGGGAATTCCCGGCCAGTTCCAAAAAAAATCGCAAAATTTCTGAATACGATTAAATCAATATCGTTTGAAAATGATCGCTCTCTTATAGATCAGCATTTAATAGTCAATGTCAAATGTACTTCGAACTTTCTTATAACTACCAATTATTCACTTTGTCTAAACATGCCAAGTGTAAAAAAAGCTTACCTTTGACATGTTTTGGCAGACGTAATCCAGTCCACCCCAAGACACTCCCAACACCAGCTTGTCAGGAGATATTCCAATATCAAGATATCCTCTAATCCCTGAAATAATTAAAATAAAAAAATAAAAAAATAAATAAACAAACAAACAAAAAGCAAAAAAACAAACAAACAAACCAACAAACAAACACCCAAACAACAACGACATAAGAAAGAAACAATTATACACGTTAGCAATCTGTCTTCGTCGCCAAGATAATCGTGATGCAAAAAATGATTGCACTACCACTATACACATGAGGGCGATATGTAGAAAGAAAAAAAGCAAGAGTCGTGTAGGCCTACACTGCAAATAAACTTGCCTCCAGTCGCAATCCCGTGAGAGTTCTTTTATTATCAGTCCCATCGCTCAGACAGAAAGCTTGGGATACTCTAACCTGTGCCGCTCCGTTACAGATACTGTATGCTATTATAGTTCGATCAATCAATCACCTGAACATAGTTGACACCAATCGCACGAGTACGGGACTTGAATCAAATCTAACTGCAATACAGCTCTGCTGATGACTCGTTCTTTCCTTTCGTTTCTATCATGTTTTGACTTTCATTGCATGTACGTGTGTTTCCTATCATAAAAAGGAACTCAAAATAAATAGTTGCGGGTACAACCATGTGTTATTCTCTTTTGATTGAATGTTGGCTCTGAAAAGAACTGGTTTGGGCTCGACGTTTCGAACAGTATACCCTGCTCGTCTTCATGAGAATAGTTTCATATCGTCGAATGTGGGACGCAGTAGCGCTATATTTTTCTGTATTCCACTTCCGCTTGTGTGATAACTTACAATAATATTATTTACCTTTGATAGTTTTGTTGTACGGTGCATTAGCCATAGCAATACACGGCCCGTATATCTGGCTCTGCTCAGCGTAAGCCATTATGAAAACAAAGTCACATGACTCGGCTATACCCTTGTAGTCATAGCAACGGTCATCAACGCAGTTTGGAGACCAAGCGACATCAAAGGTAACCTGATGAGGAGAGAAATATAACAGGGGAAAATAGAGACAATGCCAATGACGTCACAGGCACAAACGGGTCACTCAGTTTGGTTGTCAATGGAGAGCTACTATTAGCTGATGCGTTGCGCGCAGTACGTTTACATTTTGACTTAAAGTTGAATGTAAATCTATGAATGTTTGTGTTTTGTGTCGTACAAAAAGTACCCAGACCCTTTAAAGGTACTAAAACACTATTAGTATTTTTTTTTATATAAACAAATAAAACTTATACATTGAACGACCATTGTAGAGCTGTTGAAGGTCTAAAATATTGCGAGAAATGGCTCCCTCTGAAGTAATGTATAGTTTTTGAGAATAAGGTAATTTTTCTCTCAATAATAAAAGACTTCAGCTAAAGTATTCTATTATGCATCTGAAAGCACACACATTTTGTGCGACAATTCGGGTTTTTCCTTTCATAAATCTCTTGCAACTTCGATGACCAAGAGCCCCAAATAGGTTTCCTATTTCATGCATAATGTTGTGATACACCAAGTGAGAATAATGGTCTTTGACAATTACCAAAGGTGTCCATTATCATTATTATATAAATATATAAACTTTTGTGTTTTGTGTCGTACACAAACTAAATGCCAAAACCCGGAAAGACCGGAAAAATAAAAAAAAATACCTGTGAGTTTGGAATGGATAAATGGAAAGTTTTCGTCAGCTCCGACATAAAATCCTTCAATAAATGAGCTTCTGATTGTTTTAGTGGGTACTCAATATCGATGTTAATGCCATCCAAGTGTTCTCCAATGACGTCATTGACACGATCCATGATCCAGTTAGAACGAGATGAGATGCTAGAGAGAGACGCTGCTGGTAAAACACCTGGAGTTGTTCAAAGAAAGTTAGAAAAAAACTTACTCACAAAGACACAGCTTTCGATTTCATCAAACTTTTCCTAACTTAGGATTAATCTTAGGACTTAGGAGTTCCGTATAGAGGTTTAGGACGCATTGAACCCATTCTAAGCTAGGACCAGTAACTCGTCCTATATCGAGATAGGATACATTCCGTGTTTCGATCGGCTGCTGGACACGTTTGGTATTGTCAAAGACCAATATTCTCAAAATTAGTGTATCCCAACACTATGTAAAAATAACAAACCTGTGATAATCTTGACTCAATATTATTTGTCATCGAATTTGAAAGAATGAAAAAAAAAGCCTTGTTGCATGCACAACTGTGCTTTCAGATTATAGAAGAAGGTCCGAGTGAGAAAACCCCTTGCTCAAAAACTACATCTTCAGATGAAGCCGTTTTCATGTTTTATATTATAACACCCCTTGCAAGTATTCTGCCTGCTCATTGGTTTAGAGCGCGTCACATGACATGTCTTAGTTTTGCTAGACGACGGTCGTGTGATAGTGCGTCGGTTTGCCACGCGCTAGTCCGAAGACTAACACACGGCGTGCAGTACCTAGACGTCCGTTGCGTGTACGAGGATGATAAATTAATAGTCTGTAACCATTTCGGATTGCATGCAGCACTACATGCAGCACAGTAAAAGTGTTTGCAATCTGTATTCGCGTCGTCCGTGGATTGTAGCATTCAGGTCTGTAACTTAATAATAATTGTACAGTATTTAGAAATGTTTGGGGTGTTATAAAACAAATATTGACTGCTTTTACTCGTGCAATGGTTAAAAACTATGACTCCCGAGGTGATCCCCGTACGTAGCGTTCTATTTTCCCTCGGCTTCGCCTCGTGAAAAAAGAACGCTCCGGGGATCACCTCGGGAGTCATAGTTTTAACCATAGCACTCGAAGCAGTCAATATTTGTATACTATCAACCGCTCTCCATTCGTTACCAAGTTTGTCTTCTTACCTATGTGAAAAATGTTCATAATAGTAATTACTCGTTTTTATTGTGTCTTTTGCTTTTTGATATTGTGAAAGTAAATGAACCTTGAACATTTATTACTTACCCATACTTACAACTCTGACACCCTTAGAGTGAGCGAAGCACATCAGCTTTGGATCATGTCGATTTAACATAACGATTGTTGTTAGTTGTGTCCAGTCGAAATGTTTCCACGTGCTCCCGCCGATCCAAAAAGCAAAAACCTACCCCAAAAGAAAATAATTATTGTAAAGTTGCATTCAAAATACGTACAGGCTCTGGATTACCGCCGAAGTGTGTGCCTTTACCAGAAGTATTAGCTATTTTTTTATGAAGAGTAAAACTAATGTATAGAAAGATTATAATAAATGCTTCATTAAAAAACTGTCCACGCAGCACAATTTTGAATTATAAAAACACATTTTGGCTACTTGAATTATTATTTATTTATTAAAATAACATTACCCGTAGAACTATAGAAATTAGGCTTCCACTATCCACTATAACCTATATTGTTGGTCACGATGTACAAACTCGAGTGGATTGTGACCCGCCTCAAAAACTTACCTTGAGAACAAAGAACATGGCTACCCCCCTCCCCCCACCACCACCACCCACACACCCCTAGTTCTTATAGGTGGGCCTCCTTTTGGCGGGATCCAATGGGAGACTTTCTGGGACGATAGAGGGCAGCAGACTTACCGGGTAAATCCATTGTTCTCAGAACTATGCGCATGTTCAGAACTACGTAAACAATAGACCTTATCGCAAATACCAATGCCCAAGCGCAGACTGTTGAATGAGGTGCATTGTGGGATATATATGGATCAAATTTTGATACCAGCTAGACCACAATGCACCTAATTCCAAGTTTTACGCGCACGCCCCGGTATTTGCGAAAAGGTCTATGGAAATTTACCCGGTATGTCTGCTGCCGCCTAGCGTTGGAAAGTCTCCTATTCAAAAGAAAACTCCATGTGAAAACAAAAACACGTGCAGGGAAGAAAGTTTCAATATTTTGTACATGATGACCTATTACTAATACTGTAATAGGTCATCATGTAAAAAAGCATATTTTTTGTTCATAGCCAGAAGATGGATGCATACCCAGTTACTTGGGCGCTATACTCCTTTTTCGAAATTTGCAACTCTCGAAAAAGGGTGTAGGCTGCAACCCCATACGTGTCCTACAATAATTCATTTTACTTCTTTGCGCGGCGGCGTTGATATCACTTTGCATAATGCCGGATCGGAGCACGGACATGCAGTACTTGTCGTTGCCTCTCTCCTACCACCCCTGGTAACTTCATCTGAAGAACTGCCAATAAATAACATCAAGAAAGTAGCAAAAACAAAGTTAAACACCTCCATTTCATAAAGGACTGCTGCAGTTTTTACGCTTTGTTATGGAAACAAACACCCTGTATGGTAACCTGTCGTGCTTACAGTGGTTTTTGCGTAGCAGTAGCAACAGACTACAACATTGCTCTTTATATTGTGTAGTTAGTGCTCAGAATTCCCTCGTAGAACAATAGGCGCTTGAACCTCGTTCGAAGTACACGTTCAGATATACACATTTTATGTATTTTACTTCCGTCTTTGCATACACACCACACGCGCCCCGCACAGCGCACCATTTGTAAACATGGAGTTCTCGAAGATTTGTGAAGTGTTTGGAATCTTTCTGCTTTGTAGCTTGCTAGAAGTACAATGTCTAGTCATAGAGGAGACTGTAAAAGAAAGCAGCGACTGTCCGTGCTCGGATCCTGGGCTTTGTGATGTGATCAAAACACCACCGAGAAAAGAGGTAATTTAAAACGTGGCAAATGCAATGTACTCGTTGTAACTTATAAAACAGTACAGACAGGGAATCCGATAACAGTTCTACTAGACAGTACGTAGCCTACTACTACTTCAAGTACTGGTACGGTCCAAGTACATGTACTACTACCTACTGTAGTACTACTGACCTGTCAGAGGACTGTGGTTGGACCATGGATATTTCTACAGTCTCCATGTATTTCTACCTCATCTGTCCATCATGGCCATGCACTTCTTCTTCTTCTTCCTTTAAAGTGCTGCTTCAGAAAATTTGAAGATTACCGCACTGTGGCTGGGCGCACGCTAGTCTTGGTTCAGGACTCTCCTGGATTTGTAACAAGAAAGTGCGCTATCACCCCCAACGCGCTATCAACCACGAACCGCTTTCACAGGAGAGTCTTGGCACATTCGTTAAATCTCCCCCCAAAACCGGGGGGAAACATAATTTGTTTATCCTGGCCGTCTTAGAATGGATTGTTGTCCCTTCCTCTTCCTTCCTCCATATCCCGTACCTGTCCTGTACCCTTTTGTCTAATCCCGCTCCTCTAGTTACCCTGTACTTAAGTTACCTTTTTTGAAGTCTTATTATCCTTTGTTTTACTTGTATGTATTTGTTTTTGACACTGGCCGAATAAATAATAATAATAATAATAATTAAGCAGAAGGTATTGCAAAACAAATTTTGCTTCACAGGAATGAGCAGGATGCCAGTCACAAAATGTACATGTCACATGCTAGTTTGGTTGAGAATAGTAACCTTATTCTGGTAAGCATGTTTTTATTATGCTTAGCTCATTTTTGTGCTTAAGCAGCTCTTTGAAATTGGGCCCAGATCCTTAGGTTGGTAAGCAGTTTGCAAAGTCAGCTAATTCAATTTTCTTATTCTATTATTCCTCAGGTTTTTGGTTTCTGGGTCGGTGGCAGTGAATGGATGAAGTATGATTGGAATGCACTGACGACAGTCGTGATGGTCGGCCACTACGACGCCAAAATGATGTGCTATGCTCACTCAAAGGGAGTAAGAGTTACTCTCCTAGGTTAGTTGAAAACATCTTTCAAGCTAGAGAAATAAATAATACAAATTTGGGAGGCTAATCATCCTTACTGAGAAGTTTAACTGAGAAGGGCGCTGCTACTACATGTACGTGTTCGAGAAGCAGGCATGCAAGGGCGCCTTTGGCAGCCAGCCATATCGACCCACTTTGACCTCTAAGCACAGCCAGGGATTGAAAGTGTTTAATTTTTCCTGAGTCAGGAAAACCGGATGGTCTGGAAAACCCTCGTGGCACAGCAGAGAACCAACGCACAACTCAACTCACATGTATGGCCCTGGCCGGGTTGTCGAACCAGGGTCACCCTGGTGAGAGCCGAGCGCTTTACGCACAAGCCAACCATGCCCCCTGTGAGATGTTGTGTTTGAAGGCAAAGTATACTGTTGGTTTTTGGAATTGTTTGACTGATTAATCCTTCATGAATGATTATACAATACAACTTTGTGAAGATTTCAACAAACGGTAACAAACTGTAAAGTTTGATTGGTCGAGAACCAATCATGTGGCGTGCAACAAAAACGCATGTTACATGGCTCAGGGGTCGGGTAACATGAAAAGTGATCGTGATGGACACTGGTGTACATCACCTTGATCGTTCCCAGTGTTGGTCGAAACACCCGCGGGTTGGAGGGAACAGAAATCTTTTTTGTTCGTCTGCTTATTAAACAATGAATATTTCGTTGTAATAATGTTTGAAGATTACACCAGAACTTTGAGAAGAGGAATATTAATGTTACCGAGGTATAAGAAAACAATCGTTGCATGCTGTGATTGGGGTCCATGGGTTTTGTACACCCTGGGTGTACAAAACGCAATGGACCCCGTCACAGCGTGCAACAATTGTATTTATGTCACCTAAGATCAGGAGTGGATCTTTGATCAGTAGAGTGTTGGTTCCAGTCCCAGTCGTAACTCTTAATTGTGTCCTTAAGCAAGACACAATAAACGTTATTGCTTCGTCCTTTGGATGAAACGTGAATGCACAAAAAAGAACCAAGTAACGGCTGAGTCATACTGCAGCGAAAGCGAAAAACGTTAGCGATCACGACGCATACTATTGGTTGATTTGCTCCACGCAGAATACGCACACCCTCATTCAGCCATTCCTTTTATCTTTCTCAATTGTGTTTGTTCAAGAGCCTTTTAAGTTTCAAGTATCTTATCAGGCATTTGCTAACTCTAACTTAAATAACAAAGTTTCTCTTCTCTTACTTGTTTTCTACTCTTACTTGTAGGAAACTTTCCTTTGGCCAATCTGAGTAGTGTGTCTGATAGAAACAAGTGGATCATAGAGAAGGTGGCAATGGCCGTCGATCTCCACCTCGATGGCATCAACCTTGACCTCGAGAATCCAATCGATGCGTCTCAAGCTCCTTTACTGACGTCCTTCGTGGATGAAACAACGAAAGCTTTCCACCTATCCATTCCGAACTCTCAGGTAAATTGGAGCAGGGTTTGGGAAAGGGGTGTAAAGAGCTCTTTGAAAACAAATCCTCAAAGATAACTATCACAGGTTCAAATTCTACCCGATATATGCTTGTGGATTTTGTTCATCAACCTTGATGCACATGATCAGTGAAGCGATAACTATTTAAATGTTTCTCGATGATGACTACAGCAAGCTAGTCGAAACGTTGAGACCAACCCAACACCTGACTCCACGGCAGTACAGTTAATTACGATCCTATAAGCTAAAGTAGTAGTCCCAGCCTATTTCTATACCATCCGCCCAGGAGAGTTCTTTTCAGATCTGAGAAGTCTCCCGACACCCGAACAATCTACGCCGCGGTAGTAGAATTAAGCAAGACAGTTCTCTAAAAACAAACTCTACCTGGCAAGTAGATACACACATGGTGTTACCGCAAACCAAATAAATATTGATACCTCACCATGCAATGCCTCAAATCCTCTATGCTGAAATGTTGGTATGAGTATTCACCTTACATCACCCAGCCGGACAGCCGCTTCAAGGTGAGGGCAACACTGATTTGGATTATTGACCCAAATCAACTGCAATCAGGGGCTCATTGCCTACTACTCCTGAGGCTGAAACAGGTCTATCCCCTTCAAAGTCCATAATGGTGTACTCATAGGTATTATCCACTAGGAGCCAGCCGTCGATTTCACAAAACTCTTCCTAAATTAAGACTAATCTCAGGACTTAGGACGAGTCCCAACCCTGCACTGTAGCATGCAGACCTTAAGATTAATCCTAAATTAGGAAGAGTTACTCGTCTTAACTCGAGATAAAATTAACACGAGTCCTAACTCTTTGTGAAATCGACGGCAGGCTGGTAGAGCAGAATGTGTTGCGCGAAAGACTCTGCCGGAGTCGATATGTCAGGCCATTAAAGACAGTGGACTCTATTGGTAATTGTCAAAGACTAGTCTTCACAGTTGGTGTATCTCAACGTATGCATAAAATAACAAACCTGTGAAAACTTGAGCTCCATCGGTCGTCAAAGTTGCGAGATACTAATGACAGAAAAAACACCTTTGTCACACCATGGTGACACGAAGTTGTGTGCTTTCAGATGCTTGATTTCGAGACTTTAAATTCTAAATCTGAGTTCTCGAAATCAAATTCGTGGTAAATTACTTCTTTCTTGAAAACTACGATACTTATGAGGGAGCTGTTTCTCACAATGTTTTATACTATCAACCTCTCCCCATTACTCCCCAAGAAATGTTTTATGATAATAAATATTTTGAGTAACAACCAATAGTGTCCATTGCCTTTTAACTATTTATTGCTTTGTAAACAGGTCACCTTTGATGCTGCTTGGTCGTCAGGCTGTATCGATGGCCGTTGCTATGACTACGTAGGGATCGCTAAGTCATGTGACTTCCTCTTTGTGATGTCATACGATGAACAGAGTCAGATATTTGGACCGTGTATCGCAATGGCGAATTCACCCTACAACAAAACAGCTTATGGTATGTTCAAAATTGAAAGTTTTTTAAATTACCAGGGGCCGATTTCACAAAGATCTAAGATTGTTCGTAACTGCAAATCAATCATAGTTGCTTAGTAAAATGTGGTGTCACAATACAAATCACTATGGTCATTGCGATGAATTTTATTTTTTTGTTAAATCGGGCGGTAATCACGAAACTTAACTAAGTGGAGTACTTAAGTTTTCACTTAAGTCTAAAGCACCCCGCCAACTTATGTGGGGCGCTTAAGTAGCTATTCACAAAACATCCAAGTACCCCACTTAAATCTAAGAAAGTTAAGTTGTTTAGATCAAGTAAGTGGTCTCACAGGTTAGTATATTTATTTACTAACCTCCAGGACCTGTTTCGTGGCATGAGGATGGATTTAGGAATTTGAAAACAGAATTCAAAAATACCTCAGACAGTTTCACTATTCCTAGTGGTGGAGAGCGCATCATGTGGGTGTGTATAAACCTTTGTTTATGACCAGTAAAAAGTGTTGAAACATGGGCGTGACACCTGTACTTATAAGACAGTTTCTTCATTCCCATTGGACGAGAGCAACGGCCGGGACAGTTGTGCCACATCACGCGATACGCGCGACGCCCACAGCATTCACTTATTAGGAGTTGTTTAACCGAGGGCCTTGACTGGGCCTTACCATTTTATAGCTGGAGGGGTGTTGTGTTGAAAGTATAATTTTTGCATTTATTTACTTTTTGACCATAAGTGTTGATTTTTTTTGACCGAAAAGGTATTTATGAATGGTTATCAAAGTGAGTTGAATCGGTTTTCAACTAGTGGTTTAAACCTGTTGAGGCCTGGTTCTTGATAATTTACCTCGACTTCGTCTCGGTAAAAATTATCTAGATTCAGGCCTCGCTCATGTCGTTGGGATTAAACCACCAGTTGAAAACCTCTTCACCACGCATTGATTCCCTTCCTTCATGTACTTGTATTAGGCATAAGACCAAGGCCGTGGATTTGAAAATGGGCCTTAGTTTTTCAACGGACAAGTTTGCCAATCATGTTTTTGTTTGTGGCACAGGCTGTATACTCCCCAGTGAGCTGAGATGGTTTAGGGAATGAAATGGCCCAGTGATCAGGGTAGTAATGTTAAATGTTGCAAGCTCTTTGAGACGTACGTGTATAAAGCGCTATATAAAAAATGAATAATATTATTATTATTACTTTATTTTCTGTCAGGTGTTGAGATGTTTTTGAAGCTTGGGATACCAGCTAAGCAGCTGGTACTTGGCGTTCCCTGGTATGGTTACGACTACAAATGCAACAGTCTTAGCAAGGTAAATCACAGTTTCTTTATAACAAATGTGTTTTTTTGACTGTCTGACCATTAAAATACAATTTAAGGTGCTGTTCTTTTGAGTGGTGGATACACAGACTGTGCCAACCTGCAATATGATATAATGTAGGCTAGTTAATGCATCGAAACAGCACACAGTCAACCCTCCTATGTCTTGCCATTCAATATCATTAACTATGAGCCTGGCTGGTAGAGCACTAACTTCCCATGTTTAAGTGCCTTTCTCAAGGGCACAAGTGTCATGACTGGGTGTTAAACCCACACTCTGCTGCTGGCAACACCAGAGCTCGGTGAACTTAGACCGCCCGACCACGACACACTAAAACAGTTATCACAAAAGCGAAAGTTGAATACGAATACAAAATAAAGGATGCAGACTGCCTCTAGCTACTGGGCAATCTCGGTGGTCTAGTTGGTAAGACACTGCTCTAGAATTGTAGAGGTCGTGGGTTTGAAGTCCGTTCAAGAAATATGCTTGTGGATTTTTTTCACAGAGCTCGGGAAAGTACTGCTAACACACATCGGTGTATATGGGTAGAACCAAAATAAATATTCTTTGACTTTATCCCTGATGTAAGTTTCCGTCCAAAAAAATCATTGTTATTGGGTTTTTTTTTTCACAGAGCAATGTTTGTGCAATTGAACACGTACCATTTAGAGGAGTGAACTGCAGTGATGCAGCAGGAAAACAGATCAATTATGGAGGGTTGATGCAATTGCTGGCGAAGAACGCGACAAGCGGGCCACTGTTCAACACCACGTATTTGGCTCCATTCTTTAACTACAAGGTAAGAAATTAGATAATGACTAATCTTTTACGTTCGCTTTGTGTATCAAGGGGACTGATAGTTTAGGGATAGTGTGAATAACTACTGGGGAACCAAGCTTTCATGCTGCTTCCGGTTGCAGACTCTGGAATAGTTTACCTTACAGCATCAACCACTCTAGCTCACTAGCAGTCTTCAAGAAATCTCTAAAAACCCACTTGTTCAACTGATTTGTTTGCTTATTTTGTTTATTCCATGCATTTTGCTCATTAGCCTATGTGTACAGCGCTGTGGTACTTTCCCTTGTTAATTGGAGCGCTTTATAAATACCTTGTATTATTATTAGTCCTATTATTTTCGGAACGTATGGAGAATGAGTTCTGTGTGATGGGGGTATAACATACATCATGGGACGGTTATAATTGGTCTAGTTGGTAGGACACTGCTCTAGAATTGCAAAGGTTGTGGGTTCGAATCCCAACCGAGTAATATGCCTGTGATTTTTTTCTTCACAGGACTTGGGGAAAGTACTGAGTATACAGTGCTAACAGTACTAACACGCATCGGTGTATATGGGTAAACAAAATAAATAAAATTATCTAACTGTACCTTTTCACTTTTTTTTTTTTAAATTTGAAGGATTCCAAAACTGATAAGATGCACCAGATATGGTACGACAACCCGAAAAGTTTAACGGCACGCTACGAGTACGCCAGTAAGATGAAGCTTAGAGGAGTAGGGATGTGGAACCTGGACACCCTAGACTACAGCGATGACCCAACAGCCCAGGACCAGACTAAAGCCATGTGGAAGGCCATCGGAAAGTACTTTCTCGACGGAAATGAAGTCTTTTAAGAATTTATTGTAAATAAAAACGTTAATGTTGGGTGAGTAAACACTTGAAGCCGTTGTGGCAGGAGATCCCCTTGGGTTTAGGTCCCCCCATACGGCGACCTGTGTACAAACTTCTTCAGATAGCGCCCTCTTTTGAATCCTCTTCCTACAGCCCACGTTAATTTTCCCATGATGGGGATCGAATCTCCGGCAGACAGAATTCCCTGGACACCGTCACTGAAATCTTGTTTGAAATTGTTCAGGTACGACTATACTTGATGAACAAACATCGAGTTATATATAAAAACTAGAGTCAGCACTGGCCTAAATAGGCGACCTGGCATGCGCGCATGCAGCCATTTTCTAAGTTGACAAAAAAGCATCGCTCAGCATGTGTTGTGCGGCCATTTTGTAAGTTCACAAAACAGCATCACGCCAGCTTTCAACAAACACAAATTCCAACATGTACTTCATATTCAACGCGCGTTCAGAATGGTGCGCGTGTTGCGTTTGTGCATGCAGCATCCCCAGTGCGCCCTCTAGTTCTTATATATAACTCTATGTGAACAAACAACTAAAGTACTGGGTACCAACTGAAGACCAACTTATAACGTAATAAACTGCATGAGCTTTCGTTGCAACAACCACTTCATCGGATGCAATGAAGGGGACAAGCAATGCACATGATTTGTAAACAAGAAAGTAATCATGGTGAATAAATCCAATAGCCAAAAGTTGAGTCAGTGACTCAAGAAAATACTCCTGAACAAACGATCTTCATCATGGAACCCAGACAAAATTATAATTTGTAGCTTCAGGTTAGCTTTTGAATTATCAGATACTTTTGTTGGATGAACCTTTCTCAATTACCCAGGGAGACCCCTAGATTTTACACAGAGACAGCCCAATGAGTGTTTAAATAGATTTAAAATTTGCATCAGGGTGAAAGAATAATATTAATTTTGTTTTTACCCGTCTTACCAACTAGACCACCGAGATTGCCCGGTAGCTGGAGGCAATTTGAATTGGTCAACATAGGGTCCGAAATGCATCTAGCTACCGCGCAATCTCGGTGGTCTAGTTGGTAAGACACTGCTCTAGAATTGCAAAGGTCGTGGGTTCGAATCCCACCCAAGTAATATGCCTGTGATTTGTTTTCACAGAACTCGGGTAAGTATTCAATTCAATTCAATTCAATTCATTAAGGTTAATTAAAAAAAAAAAAAAAAAAAAAAAAAAAAAAATCACAAAATACACGACAGAAGAGTACCGAGTATACATTGCTAACACACGTAGGTGTATGGGTAACAACCCAAAATGAATACTCTCATAGTTAGATCTTAAAAATAACAGCAAGATTCATTTGGTCTTTGATAATAACCGGAAGATTCATTGGATCTTTAATAATAACTGTAAGATCGTAACAAACCTACTTCGAGTGCTAACACACACCAGTGCATCTAGGTTAAAACAAAAATAATTATTGTACTATGATTGTTGTCATACTATACAGAATAGAGAATCAACAATTACAAAAGGGGGTGTTTAAATAACATTATTTTCTGCAAAAAAAATAATTACATTTTAACAGCATATGATGTTAATTTTGATTCTCACTTCGGTATTTATATTTGCATATGCATATTCGTTAGAAGACTTTAAAAAGTCTCTATGAAATAATGGTTGTTAAATTTTTGTTTTAAAAACATCTTTGTAAAAGAAAATTTTTGTCTTGTATTACAAACATTATATTAATTGAAACCTTAAAGGTTTTAATAACAAGCAATTTCATCGTGTGTCTTTTTTTTTACTTTTAGAATCAAGTTTGAAAAGACAACCTATTTTTAAAAATATGAGTATTTTGAAACAATAAATCAGACAAATGGAAAAGTTTTATTTTTGATTACAATTTCTGTTTATTTTGTTCTTAACCCACTTCATACCTGACTGTTCCCTAAAGTGTTTTCACACAATTCCTCCTGGAGAAGCACACAAGTCTTTAGAATTCTCATATGGAGTATTTGTATTTCCCTCGTTTGTTATGTCCTTGTCTCTGAAAAAAATAAATTACATAAAATGAGCACAGCTCCAAGCAGAACCGAAAATGCTTAAAGGTGGCAGAGAAGAGTGAAAAAAAAAACACTGTTGTTGCATTGTTTTGCTTTTAGATGTCTATAAACTAAAAGGCTGCAGGCCCAAAGTTTCTCACAATTGTTTATACTTTCAACAGCTCCCATTGCTCGTTAACAAGTTAGTTTTTATGCTAACAATTATTTTGAGTAGTCACCAATAGTGTCTAGTGCCTCTAAGGTGAGTGAATAATTAAATCAGCCAGTGAAGATTTAATGCGCGTTACCTTTGCGCCCTCTGTTGGTCTAGCCACAAAATATTGTATCTGAAACAGCCGTCAGTTCATCATCTCTGCGAAGGCAATATTCCGTCAAATATTATGTTAATTTCCTTTCACTTTCTCGTCTTACCACCATTAAACTTTGACCCAGATTTGCATAATTCATTTATATTTCCTCCCATCATAACTATTTGAATCAGTGCAGAACGCACACTGATAGTCGGGAGGTCTTTTTTAAAAGCTTTATCCGTTAAAGGCACTGGACACAATTATTACTCCAAATAATTATTTTATCAGCATTATAAACTTATTTGGTTGCAAGCAATGGAGAGCTGTTGATAGTATAAAACAATGTGAAAACGACAACCATGAAATGTTTCATTCTCTCCAGCTTAAAAAAATATATATAATTAGTGTTTTTAAATCAGATTTGTTTCTATGTCATGCATCGGCCGTCGGTATTCTAAAACAACCATGTGATGACCAATGACTGCATTTTGTTTTTATTTTGCACCATTTTGAAAATCTTAAAGTCAATATAGGAATTCCAATGCCAATACTACTGGGGAACATACCACTATCAGAGGCCAACCGTCGATTTCACAAAGAGTTAGGACTCGTCCTATCTCGAGTTAGGACGGGTAACTCGTCCTAACTTAGGATTAATCTTAAGGTCTGCATGCTATAGTGCACGGTTGGGACTCGTCTATAAGTCCTAAGATTAGTCTTAAGTTAGGAAGAGTGTTGTGAAATCGACGGCATGTCTTCCATTGCTTTAGTTGGCAGGCTAGCGTTTAAAGAAATCTCTAAGATAAATAAACTTGAACTTATAAAAAAAAAAAACAGGTGTCAGTATTAGTCCTTTTTCCCAATCATGCATCGGCCGTCGGTATTGTAAAAAACACCTTGTGCTGACAGTGCTCCGCGCCGCCTTGCGTTTATAGAAAATGCTTCAACCTCTAAGTAAGATAAATAAACTTGAACTTGTAAAAAAAAAACTTGTAAAAAAAAAAAACAAGTGTTAGAATTAGTCAACTTTTTGG
Organism: Asterias rubens; assembly: GCF_902459465.1. Lineage (NCBI taxonomy): Eukaryota > Metazoa > Echinodermata > Asteroidea > Forcipulatida > Asteriidae > Asterias > Asterias rubens. The sequence continues at coordinate 1,839,908 of NC_047075.1, forward strand.
AGTCATGCATCGGCCGTCGGTATTCTAAAAACCACCTTGTACGGACCAGTGCTCCAGCCATTTGTCTCCACGTCGTACATGATGTACATGTGCATATATACCGCATCCCAGAGACGCATCTATGAATGAAGAAAACACGCACTGCCTCCCGTGTATATTCAACGGTACGTGAGCTTTGCTCCATCATTAACTAGCATCAAGTGAAGACTGCATGACTGTTTCCACACGCTGCTGTCTTGCCGTCTATAAGAGGCGGTTCATGTGTTTATATTGAACATATAATTACCCATTATCAGGAGCAATTGAGAAGGTCTTGTGGATGTGGATGTGTATAGGATATTTGGAGAGGCATGTCACTGTCTGGAACTTAAGGTAAGCTAGATAACTGTAACAAAATAATATTTCCATCTATTATTATAACGGTATGCTATTTCCGACAGTCTTAATAATAATATAGCACCTTTTTTGTTTGTTGACTGGTAATGAATTGAAACAAGGTATTAGTATCCACTGCTAGCTATAGAGAAGAAGCATGTCTGTAACTTCGGTCAGGGAAATAAAGGTATCTTCTGCTAGTTTACAGTCTATTGTACACTATTTTGTTATTGTCTGGTAACGTAATATTAGCCAATTCGTGGATATCATTATGCCCTTTCTAATTAGTAGTCACGGCTAGCTATAGAGAAGAAGCATGTCTGTATTAAACTTATACGGTATAAGGTATCTTCTGCTATTTTACAGTCTATTGTACACTATTTTGTTAGTGTCTGGTAACGTAATACAGTAGGTCCATATTAGCCAGTTCGTGGATATGTCTTTGATACTATAAGTACAGCTAGCTCCAGACTGTCGTTATTTTCAAAGTATCATGGAACTTTCGGTAAGCTAGATACATTGTAATGATAACAATGGGGTATCTGCTATTTATTTTGTACAGTCTGACACTTTTAAATATGTTGCCTGGTAATGCATTTATATTATAACATAGCCACTGCGGCTCGGCTTAAATCATGTCTGGAACTTATGGCAAGCTAGAAATATAATTGTTAGCCCTAATATTGAAACAGTTATTGTAACAAAAAACTTAAGACACAAACCGATCTTATGGGTTGATTTCACAAAGAGTTAGGACTAGTCTTATCTTGAGTTCGGACGAGTGACTAGTCCTAACTTTATAGGACTAGCTGTACGTTTTTGATATCTCTTAGGACTACTCATAAGTTAGGAAGTAGGCCTACACTCATATACATGATTGCCATAACTCGGTCAGTTTGGTGAACTCTCGCAACAACCCGACAACAGAAATGCAAATAAAAATCGCCAAATGCAAATTGTTTCAACATAATCTACAGCGAAGAAAGCAATCATTAGTATGAGCAATGTTATGTGGGTGGATTTTAAAGATTTTATTTTTGGAATTGGTTTAAAGGCAGTGGACACTGTTGATAAAATAAATACGCAAAATAATTATTGGCATAAAAACTTACTTGGTAAACGAGTAATGGGGAGAGGTTGATAGAATACAACTTAGTGAGAAACGGCTCCCTCTGAAGTGACTTAGTTTTCGAGAAAGAAGTAATTTTCCAAGAATTTGATTTGGAGACCTCAGAATTAGATTTTGAGGTCTCGAAATCAGGCACTTGAAAGCACACAACTAGTCGTAGTTTTTCGTGACAATGGTGTTTTTTTTCTTTCATTTTTATCTCGCAACTTCGACGATCAATAAATTGAGCTAAAACAAATCACAGGTGGTTATTTGATGCATATGTTGAGATACATCAAGTGAGAAGACTGGTCTTTGACAATTACCAACAGTGTCAGTGTCTTTAAAGGATCTTTTGAAATGCTGACATCTCAAAACTGTCTTCTTCTTTCCTTTTCCATTTTTATATAAATCTATCGAAAATATAGCTTGTGTCTTCTTCATTTTGTCTGTTTTAGTTCTATGTAAATAATAGTCACCGTTTTAAAGGCACTTAAATACCCCCTAGGTAAATATGAATAATGAGGTGTTAGAGTTGTTTTTTCACAAACATATTTTGTTCATGTTATTTGCATATTTTATTAAATTGTTTGCTTAAGATTCAATTTTGAGAGTGCATGCCATCACAAACTGAATTAAACACGAATTACAATATTATATTAAAATTACAACTGAATTAAACACGAATTACAATATTATATTAAAATTACAGAGAAAGAGTGAGCGAAATGAAACTAAAAAATAACAAAGAACATTAAAATATATAATAAAAAAGGAGAAAGCACAAAAAAAAATGAACAGAAAAAATTTTGTAACAGAAAAAAACAATAATGAACGAAAGAAAAGCAAAACTAAGGATTCGTTGAAATATTAAATTACCTTTTTTTGAGAAATTCCTTTATTGGATTTCCTATCAATACAGGAAAAAGTGACCCCTGTCAAAATTTTGTCTCTTTTTAAGGGTTCCGTCAAAAAACATATTCTTAGATAACAATGTTGAACCTTTTGAAAATGTATTTATTTTTGGAGGTTCCTATCAATTAAAGAACAAAAAGGCTTTTGTTTTAAAGGAGAATTTTAAAAGTGTGTCTCTTCCTAAAGGGTTCCATCAAATAACATCTTCCAAGAAAGCTTCGGTGACATTAAGTGCATCTCGCGGTCACAACCAGTTCCAATAAGAGATGCATGACAGCGGAAATTGATGTGCAAATATATTCAGTCTGCTTAAGTTATACCGGGGGTAGTAAGAAGGAAAGAAGGAGAGTGTTGTATTTTTATTGCAGGGTCGAGCGAAGGTGGCTTGCTTGACTGGATACAATATGTACAGGCTGTTAGGTTTAAGAGTTATAAGATGGAAGTAGACTTGTCACGTCAAATTCCGTTCGTCTTCGGAGAAACAAATTTGAAACAGCCTTTTTTTTTTTTTCGTAAGTGTGGAGCTTAAATTCCCATTTATTCAACTTGTATTCTCAACAAAAATACATTCTGTTTTCACTCAGAATTGAAACAAAAATAAAAAATAATAATAGTAATAAAAATTGTAATTAACAATATTTTACAAATTTAAGGAAGAGTGTGGCCTACTATTAGAACACATAAAAATCAATAAATTTAGACATTTTGCCTAAGTTCAATTTATTCCACTTGAATGTATTTTAAACTAAAAATACATTCGTTTTGTACTCAGAATTGAAAAAAAAATATATATGTATTATAACAGTAACAATATTTACAAATTTTAGGAAGAGTTCTGATAGGAAACAAAACAAAATCAATATGTTTAGACATTATAAAAGGTTGCGCGAACCAGCAGTTATGAAAACTAAATTAGTACATGGGTTAACAATTTGATTTCATTTACAACTGTTTATATGAGGCCTGTTGAAACGTGCATGTGTTTTCTGATCCATGCATGTGATTTTGATTTACTCCTTTATGAAACTAAATGCGAGAAAACTAACATGTGGAAATTTCATTTGAAAAGGTAGTCGCGATTTTGAGACATCGCCGAAAACCCTGAGCAAATAATGTCCATGCAAAAAGAATGATCCCTAATTGGAATATTATCTGAGAAACGTTACCGCAGTGACGCTTTTCAGATTCAAATTTCGGGGGCAAAGAAACTGATAGATTTTCACATAATTACATTAATTTGAAGAGAATAATCCTAAAAATGTTTCTTTTACTGTCGAAAGCTGCTTTTTTTTTTCAAACCAAGCCTTTTTTGTCATTAATATTTCAAGAGTGATTACGAAACGCATACAATCCCTTTTAACCAAAAACAATAATTTATAGACGAATTTATTTCCCAATGGCGTCTATTTCCCCCACAATACCGGAAGATAAACAAACCTTAATTTCCTTTTTCAAGTACTAAAATATAAATATTTATTTATCTGACCTTTTCTCTTCCCTTTTTGTATTATTTTCCTTGGGATTTTTTTCGTTGACTTCGAAGCGAAGGTATAGATTTTTTGTTCTCTTTGTCCATGAGGAGGAAAGGATGGCATCTTATACCCTTGGTAAAAATCGACTGTCTGAGATTGTCTTTAAAGGCACTGGACACCATTGGTAATCACGAGTGTAGCATACTAACTTACTTGGTTAACGAGCAATGTAGAGCCGTTGATCTTTTGTGAGAAGCGGCTCCCTCTGAAGTAAACGTAGTTTTTAAGAAAGAGCTAGTTTCTCACTCAAATATTAAAAGACTTCGGGCCTGAGGCATTTTCAGGCATGTAATATCACACAAACTTGGGCAACTAATTGGGTTTCATTCTTTCATTATTTGTTCGCAACTTCGATGACCAACTGAGTAAACATTTTCACAGATTTGTTATTTTATGCATAATGTTGAATACACAAAAAATGTCCATGCCTTTAAAGCGTTTCCACGGGCCGTTGTTGAAATAAAACCTTCCCAGGTACACAATGTAATATACCCTTCATTATCGAGGGATAGGATTGAAGTTCAAGGAAAATTTCTATTTTAAGAACGGAAAGCTGAGTGAAAATCACTAAAATTGAGATTATTAATAATAATAACAATCCATGTATTTTGAGTCGACAGTTAAAGACAGTGGACACTATTGGTAATTGTCAAAGACAAGACCGTATAGTTGTGTCTTTGATTACTAGTTCAATATTCACGAAGGCATTCGCAATGCACGCCACGTGGTAACGTCATTGCAACTTGAATTCAGAAAACACCGTTTCATTACACGCTTGCCTCACAATCTGCACCCGTCGCCCGCGTTCATCTTAAAGGCATCGGATATATACCTTTGGTAATAATTGTCAAAGACCAGTGTTCCCACTTAGTGTATCCATGCATAATATGCGTAAAATAACAAACCTGTGAAAATGTTGGCTCAACTTGTCTTCAAAGTTGCAGGGAATAATGAAAGAACAACACCCTTGTTGAATTACTTTTTGAGCTTTGCATAATAAAATACATCAGCTGAAGTCTTTTATTATTTGAGATGAGAAATAACCTCTTTCACAAAAAAAAACTACGTTTCTTCAGATCGAGTCGTTTCTCACAATATTGTGTACTATCAACAACTCTCAATTGCTCGTTAACAAGTTAGTTTTTATGCTAACAATTTTTCAGAGTCAAGCTTTTTTCCAGAAGACGATCAGAGCATACTGATCGAAACGTCGAGTTGAAACCAACGGTTCTTTTCAGAACCACCCAAATTCATTAAGAGATTATTACAATGGTGTTTATACGGCAAACCTTTACTCTGTATCGTATTTCCACCGAGCAAAGTTTAAAGTTATGGAAGTGTCGTGGCCGAGCGGTTTAGAGCACCGAATTAAGAGCGCCGAATTCAAACTATGGTGTTTCTGATCAGAGAGTGTGGGTTCGAATCCCCAGCCATGACACTTGAATGTGTCCTTAAGCAAGACACTTAACCATTGCTTCGTCCTTCGGATGGGACGGAAGCCGTTGGTCCCATGTGTTGTGTAAACGCATGAAAAGAACCCAGAGTGCACTAGTATCGTTAAGAGAAGGGGGTTCGCCCCGGTGTTCCTGGCTGGATTGGCAGCATATTGCGCCACAGCACATTGTAAACAATTACATGGTGCTAAGGATTAGTTCTTATAATTATCTCAAACTTTGTCCCACTCCTTGCAGTAATAATACCTGGCGCTTTGTATCCTTTGGCAAATGCGCGTTGTAAATACGGTTATTATTATTATAATTTATAAAATCCTACTTGTTCCTATTTTTATTTTGAGTATAATTACCAACACTGTCCAGTGCCTTTAAGCTGGTGAATAACACATCCCATACAAAACACACGCCCACAAACTGCCCACGTCTATAACTGCAAGGGCTCTTTCTAAGCGATTTAACACGTTTATACAAGTCCTTTTGAACGCCCCCACGACGTTGGCTAAGCAGTGTAAGGTAATACAATGTTGCCTCCCTTTAGTGCGAATGGAGGTGAGGAGCTTATGTATAAATGCATCATTTCGGTTCATTTCGATTCTAATAACTGAGAGAAAAACCAAATGTATTCATGGGGAGCAGTCGATAGGTGCATTGTACCGGAAGAGTCACATTCATTGGATGAGCAGGCTTTTGAGTCAGAGCGTAGTAGTACGCTTTTGTTTATCCTGGCCGTCTTAGAATGGATTGTTGTCCCTTCCTCTTCCTTCCTCCACATCCCGTACCTGTCTTGTACCCTTTTGTCTAATCCCGCTCCTCTAGTTACCCTGTATTTAAGTTACCTTTTTTGAAGTCTTGTTATCCTTTGTTTTACTTGTATGTATTTGTTTTTGACACTGGCCGAATAAATAATAATAATAATAATAATAATAATAATAATTGATATCCTGGACTGGAACGTTCCATACATTTATTTAGGCGTTTTGCATTCAAAGAAGTATTCTATGTCTAATACAAAAACTACTCAGATCAAAACCACTGGTGAGTGGATTCCATCTGTTCTCGTCACCAAAAACACCTAATTAAATAAACAGAAGAAAATAATTAAGGCACAGATCGTTTTAGACGATAGCTGAGCATGTGAAGAAGTCACAGGAAACATGTTATATTATTGCTGTTGCTACCATGCCCAAAGCTGAAGTCCCCTAACTCAGCAGAGTTCTTATCTTACCCAGAGGCAGAATCGAACAAGATTAACTTGCAAGAGTCTCTTGAAGAAGTGTCAGTTTTTCAACACCCATCCTATCACCATCTCCCATACGTGACGTTGTCATCTTCTTTCACTCTTTCTCTTCTGACAGGACGTAGTTCACATGGGCTGTGAGTAGGTGATTCGATAGCTATCATCATCAGTTTTCCGCTAGAACACATCCCCTGGAGGGATGTTAGCCGGACTCCACCGGCTGAATTAGAAACATTCTAGACGTGTCCGCCTCGCTGGCAGATTGATAAAGACAAGTGATACGCGGTGTCAACCCTTGACTACTCTAACTAGTAATAAACGCTTACCGGTTTATTGACCCTAAACTGTTCAACTTTTACTTCTTCGGGTGAATACTTAGTTCACAGGAACAAGTGATAACTCCTTTTAGTCAAAACCAGCTTTTAAACTTGGAAAATCAGCTGGTAAACACATAAACCAGATCATTAAACGTTGTATTAACTGAGATAAGTCAATCTCCTGAACCGGTTTAGTATTTGCTAACTTGGATCGCAATGGATTACGTGTTTGAGCACTCACCAAGCATGGAGGAGCTGGCCTCAAAAGGTGTGCATCTTCACTGGAACACCCTTTTGCAAGAAATCGGAGGGACTTCACTCTTAGCTGGGTAAGTTAATCGAATATTCCATTACCCAGAGTTAATAACAACCAATCAGATTGTTTTATTGGCCTAGTACGTTAAACGTTTAATGACCTTTTGCTAGGTTCCTATGCATCAGTTTATGAACTTAAAAGTCTTCTTACTCGCGAGTCAAAACCAAATCCCTCATTACGATTAATCTTGCTACAGAATAATTTGCGTGTTTTTGTTCCCCCCCCCCCAAAAAAAAAAAAAGCAATTTGCAGTGAGTTGAAATCATGCATTGTTTGCAAACTGATCGCGAAAATTAAAATGGCCGCTGCGTGCTTTCCCATAGACTGTCACACTACCAACTTGGTTCTGCATGATTTTACCATTATGGTCATTTATTCCCATAAGGATCCATCCAAACAAATACACCCATACACAAAATCAGGCAAAGATAAAACAGGAAGTTGACAAAAACCACTAATAGGCAACCCTGAGTGCTCATGTTTGTAGTTAAAACATTGAATCGGAACTGAGTTATAACTCTAGTGGAAAAAAACCCGGAATAGCAGTAAGTTAAACTCGTGCATTGTTTGCAAACTTATCGCAAAAATAAAAATGGCTGCTACGTGCTTTTCTTTCACTCGACCAAATCAGTTTCCATTAATTTTACAGTTGCATCCTTCGGGCGTGATTTTACCATATATGACCATTAATTCACATAAGAAGCCCAAGATCCAGTGAGCCAACCACACGTACTAGACTTAAAGCCATTCTGAATTATTAAGAGGGATGAAATTTGGTCTGAAATTGAGCGGGAAGGTTTTCAGGTGCACCTCGCCACTTGGGACCCGGGATATCTTGATGCGAAATCGACTTCTGGACGCGCGGTTGCATGATGCTTGATCATTTCATGGTCCATCTAGACTGTGTAAACACCTACGAGGGTGCCTGCCCCCAGACAACATATTAGAAAAGTGTCTTTAAGTTGCTGTACCAGCTCATGTTTAAGTGTGATGACACGTTTTTTAGTGAAGTGCCTTTTGGAGTCTAAGGCCGTGTCCGAAACGGCGACTTCGGCTACAGCTACGGCTAGATCGCGCTTGTCTGCCTATTCTTCAACACTGGTAGACGCGCTGATCTAGACGTAGCTGTAGCCGAAGTCGTCGTTTCGGACACGGCCTAAACTGGTTTGTATTGTTTGATGTATTGTTTCCAATGGATTTTGCATTATGCATCGATTCGTTGTAAAAATGGACGCAGATCATTTTTGAGATTGTGGTGTCTTTTGAGTTTTCTTGTTTGATAATGAATAAACCATTGATCTGTTAAATATCTATCTATACGTTGCCTTGGATTGGATGAAAGAGCGTTGGTTGCGAAATGAATACTATTAGAAATATAATACTTTAAGTAGAATGTAATGATCAACATGTGCCTCGAAATTGTGTGGTTTTCCTTCGTGAGCTAACATGGTTCGCCAATAATTTAACATGGGCCGCACAAAATGACGTCATACAACGGATACGCGTATGACACAATGACTTATTGCGGCAGTGACAAAGCGAAAGCACCAAAACAGGGAAATCATGATTATTTTTGACTTTTTTGGTAAAATGTAGTATTCGTTATCTTTGCAATCAATTTGTATTTGGCTTTGTCCCCGGCGAATAATTTGTGTGTTGTTAATACCTGTGAAGCAACTGTTTGTTTGGCAGTTACAAGCCTTGCTTTACTCAATTCATGTTGTTTTTTATGGATAGAAGCCATATAAATACTGTCAATAATAACTGGATCACCGTAAATCAACCCAATCCCATACAATCCTTATCATCGGAAATGTAAAACTACCGTATTTTTTTGTATTTTTTGCCCTGAGATTTATTCAAGACTTTACGTTGGTGCGAGGATCGAGTGTCCTAAACTATTCCCACAATGGCTCCAGTTGCAAGTACCTTTTTTTTTTGAAAGCTAGAAACATATAACATGAAACATGAAAATAAGGAAGTGTTGGAGGGTGTTGGAGGGTGCATGCGTAATGTGCTGTTGAGGCTGGAATATAATTGTGAAAAGAAGACTTTGGGAATAAAAAGGAGGGGTGTGTTGAATTTGTTTCTTTCTAGTCAATAGGGATATTGTCGGCTAGCTCAATCGGGAGACTCTCTCCTCGTCTTCGTGTAATTAAACCTAGACTTGCAGCAGGATGAGGTCTGCTACTTTTGTTTTTAGAATTGGTATTGATTAGGCGCTGATGACACAAATGAATCTAATTAAATGTGGTGTCGAATTGTTTACTTACGGTTATTCGATTTAGTGGGCGATTTTGCAATAATTGTTGGAAATAAGTTGACATAATTAAACTCATTGTGACCGGATTTGAGATGAGTGGTCCACACGCCTTTCATTAAACAGTTCGGTCTAATAATTAGAAGAATATTAAATCTTTATCCCCGATGCAAATATAACATCTCTTGAATTAGAAGATTCATTTATTTCCTTTGCGTCCCGGTCAGTTTATTATTGACAATGTCTATACGTCGTTTGAAGGAATATGACATAATTAGTAAGAAGAAAAAAAAACTCGTCTAAGATCACAGGTTTACAAAAAATCTTACACGGTCTAATGATGATAATAGTAGAAAGAAATCCCTTGAGTTATTTTTGTCTGAAATGTCTTACTCAATTGGTGAGAAACAAACAAGACTACTGTTTGGAGTTTATCGCCCAGTGAGCGTTTATTTCATTTTGTTTATGCAAAACGTGTAATCGGTTTTTCACTATTTCTTGTGACCCAGATGGCCGAGCGAGCTCAAATTTTGCAGGTTTTTCAGTATGTTTATGGTGGATTACATAAAGTGTTGGCACTGTCAGCAGCTGGTTTGTTAGCGAAAACCAATTCTGTAATGTTCCTTTAAAGTCTTTAATTATTGATCTACGTAACAACAATCTCCGACATACGTTTTAACGTATGTCGGAACTGTCATCGTGTGAATGGACTTGAGCCAGCTGGGAATCAGCTGTTTGTGGTCTAGAAGTATAATACCTGTTAATTGATCTATTTGCCGTACAAGGAGCAAATCTGTCTGGGTGAAAATTTCCCCTGAAGGTACTGCACACGTTTGGTAATTACTCAAAATAAATATTTCCTTGCAACGCGCAATGGAGGGAGCTGTTGATGGTATAAAACATTGTGAGAAACGGCTCCCCCTGAAGTAACGATTGTTTTCGAGAAAGAGATCATTTAAAGGCAGTGGACACTATTGGTTATTACTCATAATAATTAATAGCATAAAACCTTTCTTGGTGACGAGTAACGGGGAGAGGTTGATGGTATAAAACATTGTGAGAAACGGCTCCCCCTGAAGTAACGATAGTTTTTGAGAAAGAGGTCAAATCTAGCAGGTAAATTATATTGAATGCATCCTCATTTACAGTGAGTATGGAATAATGTCTCGGCCAAAAGACTTGATCTATACAAAAGGTATCAAAACCCTTTAAAGACATTTATGCTTAGCAACGCATTTTAAAATAACCAAAATATATGACGAGCATACAATGCGTGGAGATGTCTGCATCATTCGTCTCATTCATGTGAGATCGCAGCGCCAGATGTTTTGTCCTTGTGGAAGTTATTTTTAGAGATATGCTTCCTTATGAGGTCATTTTCTCAAGATTTTGTTCTGGTCAGTATGGATTTGGATTGATATTATATTTAATTGTTTGTTTACTAGGTTAGAGGTTTGTAATTACTCGACTGTGAATCCGTCTTCTAGATTTTACTTCAATCGTATGATTTGTAAAATTGCTTTTGGTACAATCCTTTAAATGCCAAATGATTGTTAATAAGATACTTTTCTCAGATCGTGTATTCGATACGGATACGCTGAACACAAAATTGTGTTTTGTCACTAAAGCCATTTCCACGCGGAAGCAATTTAACACGGGTCCCTTGCTTAATTTTAGCATGGTTCCGAAATTTCACCAAATGCCTCTCGTATGAAAGACCATGTTTAATAATAAGCAGCTCATAAAGGACGGCAATTTCCACTAGGTACCTTGGGGAACTCACGCATTGTTGTCCTTTCACACGAAGTGCAACTTCACATCACTGCTAACAATTAAGCAGGGGACCCTTGCTATATTGTTATCGTGTGAACAGCTACACTCCAATTCCACTCCAATAATTAATTACGAAACATATTGCGAGAATGATTCTTATACCGTTTCTGATCCGATTATCTCATCCTTGGACTCTCCTTAAACAGCTACCTGAGCGGAATGTTTTCAACAGAAATTGTATTTTCACTTGTTTATAATGCACTTGTTCACCATTTTAATGTAATTTTGATATGTGTACACTTCTGAACTTTTCGTAATTATGGAGGTAAAAATCAGGCCCCTACCTAAAGGTTTTTTGAAAAACTAAAAACACTTCTGCCGTTGAGAGCGGGCGTCAAAGGACAATGCCGCTGACGTCATTTGTGGGAGTTTGCTTTGTTATACATCCACGCTGCAACAAATCTACTTATGACGTTTTGAGAGTGATTACGTAACGGGGCTTTTCGCAAATCTCGCTGAAAAGCTCTGGACAAGGGCATACAAAATGATTGTTTTTTTACACAATTGAAACCTATTTATAATCATATGACTCGATTTCCTTATTCATCGAAAACATTTTAAGTGGAATTCAGCAAAGTTCACGACTTGACATTTTCGTTCAAGCAGGTCTTTAAGTTAATAGAATCGCTGCTACTTTCCTCCCAAGATTTAACAAGATTTCCTTAATTTGCACAAAAGAGAAAACATGTCTACCCGATATGGCTATTATACTCTTGGGTGTATACAATTTGATTATAAAGATATGGAGATAAAATAGAATTGAGATTTTAGCGTCCAGAAGAAGGCTAGAAATCGCTGCAGTAATTTTCTATTCTTGCAAATTGGAACCATTTAGGTTCCACCATGTGTAAATCTCTTGGGTGAGTGTTGGCTCTGAAACGAGCCGGTGTGATCTCGACGTTTCGAACATACTCTGTTCGTCTTCAGGAGAGTCTTCTGTTCGTCTCCAGGAGAGTATTTTCATCTGTTCTTTTTTTTGTAATTCGACTTGGGTTGTGTTTTTTGTAAGTAAAAATCTCACTGTTTATATTTCATCATTTTCGTCTCTATATGCATTTCTCTACGGTGCATGCACTGACTGTAGAGTGTCCATGGCATAAATATTTGCCGATGCTTTTTTGTGAAGCCCTTGGTAAATAATGATAAGGCAGGTTTGTCTAATACACATCAATCAATTATGCTGTACAAATAATCCTAAGACATTTTAGATAAGCTAGCTGAATTTAAAACACAATGGCTAATGTAAATCTATGATTTGTTTTTATAGTAAGACACAACAACTTTGAATTTCTCAAAGAAAGACAAATCCATGATTGGCACTGGATTCATACTCAACTTTACCTAGGTTTATCTGTGTACACACGTGGATGTGTGTACACAACAATTGATTATGTTGTAACAAGATTTCTAAGAAATTTTAGATGAGCTATCTGAATTAAACCACAAAGATTCATGTATAAATCTGTGACTTTAATATTCAAAAGCAATTTTGTAACTTTTGCAAAGAAAGAGACAAATCCATGTTTGACTCTTTAAAGACACTGGACACCTTTGGTAATTGTCAAAGACCATGCAATCTGTTCACTTGGTGTATCTCAACATATGCATAAAAAACAAAATTTGAACTCAATATTATTGGTTGTCCGAGTTGCGAGATAATAATGAAATACAAAGCAACCTTGTCACACAAAGTTGTGTGCTTTAAATTTTGCACGTTCTTGGTAGTTTATATTAATCTTTGATTTGTGGTGTTCCTGAGAAGAAACTATGAACTCGACGTTTCAATCAGCGCTCTTTGGTCGTCTTCAGTATTTCAAGCCAACCTACTAACCTACAATTTCTAAGTTTACAAATGAATCTTACAACACCGTGTATACAAAATTCTTTATAGCAATGTTTGTGGTTAACACCATGTAATGATAATCTCTAAATGAGTTGGGGTGGTTCTGAAAAGAACCGTTGGTTTCAACTCGACGTTTCTGGTCGTCTTCTGGACAAAATTCTTCCTCATTTGTCTCTGCTCGTCGCAAGACTGAACCACCCAGTCCAGGGGCCAATTTCATAGCGCTGCTAAGCATAACAATTTGCTTAGCATGAACTTTTGGTCTCGATAAAAACAGAATTACCAACCAAATTTCCACGTGGTTTTGAGGATAAACAAACAACAGTTGAGTACAAGTAACAAGCAATATGCAACAAATGGAAATTGTGGTTGGTAATCCTGTTTTTATCAAGGAAGAAATTTCATGCTAAGCAAATTTGTGTGCTTAGCAGCGCTATGAAATTGGCCAAGATTGCACGTAGGACACGGCTGGAAAACCAAGCGCTAAGTATGACGTCATCACGACACACCACAGTGGTTAATGATTCCCCCATTTTTCTATATTAATAACAACATGCCCGATTGACGGCGAGATAATTAGTCTGGCTCTACGGGAGTTGACAGTTTGGAATGACGTCATTGGGGTGCAATATGGTGTTTATAATTGGTGGTTTGGTAATAATACTGTTTTGTCATGTAGTTGCTATGGTGGTTGCAGACTTGCTGTAAACATAAACAAAGGCTGCCTAGATTGTGAATTGCTTTTCATAATTGTCTCGCTTCCTCAGTGCATGGTTCCTTTCTGGTTAAAATCCATAGACCGTAACAGCTATGGATTGGGTAAGATCATTTCTTTCAACAAAATGTTTGCACAAAGTATTTTCAATATATTTTCTTTGTGTTTATTTAATTTCGCTGCCCGAAATGTTAGTGGATATCATGGAAATTTAATGAAATTGTTGCCCAATTCAGTAACGGCCTACTTCAGTGGAGAGTTGAATTTTTTTATAGTGATCTGCACTATGTAACCCTATAAGGGTTACGTTCATGTCACAGTCTATAGCCTCAGTATGCAACTTTGATTGACTGGATATATCCAATAGACGGTTGATTAAAAACTGCTTGAAATCTTTAAAGAGACGAACCCTGTCTGCTGCTATCAGAGTGCCCACTATTCCTGACTTTCCTATTACTATTATGATGTCACACAACTCTCAGACCAATAATTTGTCCTTGTAGAATTCGGCGGCCTTCCTGGGGTGGATTTCACAAAGAGTTAAAGGCAGTGGACACTATTGGTAATTACTCAAAATAATTATTAGCACAAAACCTTTCTTGATTACGAGTAATGGGGAGAGGTTGATAGTATAAAACGTTTAGAGAAACAGCTCCCTCTGAAATAACGCAGTTTTCGAGCAGGAAGTAATTTTCCACGAATTTGATTTCGAGACCTCACATTTAGAATTTGAGGTCTCGAACTCAAGCATCTGAAAGCACACAACTTCATGTGACAAGGGTGTTTTTTCTTTCATTATTATCTCGCAACTTCGACGACAAATTTAGCTCAAATTTTCACAGATTTGTTATTTTATGTATACTAGTTGAGATACACCAAGTTAGAAGACTGGTCTTTGACAATTACCAATAGTGTTCATTGTCTTTAAGACTAGTCTTGTTTCGAGTTAGGACGAGTAACTCGTCATAACTTAGGACTACCCTTCAGTTTTAAATATATCCTATAGGACTTGTTCTGAGTCCAGACTTGGTTGGATTTACAAGGTGGAGTCTATAGTCTGTAATGAAAACATTAAGTCGTCACTCGCAATCGCAAAGCACGTCTAATTCATTTTTGTTTTAAAGAAAACAATGTGAACAAAATTCAGGATGATCATTGTTGTATGTGCTTGCCTGCCAGAAACTGCCCTAGAAAGACAATCTATAATTTTAACGAGATTTAGTAACTTTTTCCCCCTCTTTGTGTTTTTGCTCTGTCATTCTCAGCATGACGTCATGTGGCTTGCTTATTAATACAAAATGGTAATCCACGTTTCGAAGGTCTTTTCCGAAAAACAAGCGCTGTTTGAGTTTTCGCGGCATGATGAAATCCCGAAAGAAGATCAAGATATTAAGTCGGCTTCAGGGTTAATGGGAAAAAAAGTGAGGAATTAGACATTAGTAAAAGGAGCCGGCTGTTTCTCAATTTACTGCAAAAATAAAAAGCACACTCAGGGACGTTGACATCGTGTGTTACAAACAAACAACTTCATTTTGTTTACTCTCTGATGATCCTAGAATGAACTAAACGCCACATTTATATTTTCTCCTGCAATTTATTTATAAATATCTCTTTTTATTCAATGGACTTCAATTCATTGAATGAAAATAAGGGGTCGTTTTGTGCCGAAGCGAAAATGTAATCAAATTTCCATTTTGTTGTTGCTAAGTTTATTTATTCATTTTTATACATTTTTTCAATTTTTTTTTTTTTATGTAATGATTAGTATTAAATATAATCTGTAATGGTCACTCCAAGGTCAAAATTCAGTTGTGTAACGAACTCAATTTCCAATAAAAAAGAGTCCTTGTCAGGTGGAAAGGTAGAAAGTGGGGAAATTAAGTCTCCAACCTCGCATTATAATGGAAAATTTGAAACATTACGTCACTGGGTATCAACAACAAAATGTGTCTGTACATTCAAAAGAAAAAATTGTAAAAGTTCCTTGGTGTGAAAGTTAGTAAAAATCATATTTTTGTTTACAGTAAATCATTTTCAAATGAAGTAAACATGAAGTAAAGCAACAATATATGAAAACAAAACAAAACTAAGCCATATTGTGTTACCGGGAAGGCTTATCAGCGGTAAAATTGGACAAAGCGATCCGTACATAAAAATAACCTAAATAATTCATTTAACTTCCTAATTCGTAAGCTTCCTGGGCTTATTCCTTTCAAATACAGCATGTAAAAGGAAAACTAAATCCTCATTGACATTCAAAAACCCTTTATTAACCCCCTTATTATACAATTATAAGAAACGGAGAGCTTTTATAATCAAATTATCCACCAAACGGAAACCGATTTCACTTTGGAAGCAAACCGGTCGGCGGTGCAAATCACTCGGTTTGCCCCACTGATGTAACTCACTTAAACCGGAGGCAAGGGAGGGAACTCCGCGGACCAGTGACTCTTTAACTCGGTTAGCTGTCCAGGAAGCTGACCACTGGGTCCCCTAAAATCGTTAGCCTGGTTAGTGCCCTGAACTAATGTCCCCCGGAAATTCTGTCCCCTATGTTGAAAATTTACTGGAGGAGGAGGAGGATTCAAAAGAGGGCGATATCAGAAGAAGTTTGTACACAGTTCAAGTTTACACTCCGTCAAGGAGTTTCGAACAAGTTCCATGCTTCTCCTCGTTGAACCCAAATCTCAACACTCCTGGGCTGACAGTTTTTTTTTTCTTCAGCCGCGCCACGCATCTGGCACTCTCTATACCACTTAATCTTAGATCTTGTCTTTGTACCACAAAATAATTCATACCTTGCTCACGTATCTTATGTCATAGGCTTTCATTAACAATACAGTTGCTTTTATTTATTTGTTGTATTAATTTATTTTTTTGATGGGGGAGGAGGGGGGCCTTGCGTCTTGGACACACAGCAGGGTGGGTTGTAAGCAATACACGTCTTTATTAATACTAGCGGGAAACCCGCGCTACGCGCGGGTCCCGCTAGAGTTCCGCGTTGTTTCATTACCATTAGTTCGCCGTATGGGGGGTGGGGGGGGGGCACAGAATCTCCGGCGGTCAGAACCTCTTGCCACACCGGACAATGCACTGACCTCATTGCTCCCTAACACGGTTAGCAGCTGCCACTGAACTTCTCCTATAAAACCTTGTTAACCGACCGGGTCATCGCAGTCGAGTTTAAATCTATTTGGATGGGGGTGTTATTTAAATCGATTCCTTTGCATCGATCCAAGTTGGTGAGAAGATTGTGTTTGCTTTACGCCCTCCAGACTTTATTATGCGTTTTCAACTGGAAAACGAACAGTCGAAAAGGCTGTCAGATCTCAGACTGGCTTGATAGTGGCCAACTGCTGCTTACACTCTTAAAACTTCCGGAAATGGGGTCGAATTGGGATCGGGTCACTTGCGACCAGTATCCGGGTCCATTCTAACCCTGGAACTCTTGAAGACGTGCCAACCCTTTGACTAGTGGTTCAAAGGGAGCGGCGAGGGCCAAATTTCATGCAGTTGTTACGCACGGTGCTTGTTCTGAAGACAATCAGGACCGTCTGATCGAAACGTCGAGTAGTAAACACAACTGGTTCTTCTCGGAACCGCCTCAACTCACACAAAGTTCCGTCTTGTTCGTGGTGTTACCACGAAATTGGAAGATGGTCTCGCCACCATGCAAAGCTTCAAATCTATACTCGTGTAAAACTGTTTTGCTGCAAATCTTCCCAGATTGTCTATCCACATCCACCATGCAACGGTTCAAACCAACGTTCATGGTGGATGCACAGACAATTGCAAAGCGAAACTTGGTCACCACTCAATCTACACTACAAAATATCCCTTCTCATTGTTACTTAGCAAGAACATTTGCTAAAAAAACTGGGTGACACCGAACCCAGGTGGTGATTTTTATTATAACTAAAACAAGTACCGTAATAATTCACCTTGGAGGAGCTAGGAGGCAAAGTTGATGGGACAATTATTTGCTACTAGACCGTGTATAAGAATCAGTCGAGTTTGCATGATGTAGATTGCTTTCTACATTAAAGCAATTGCAGTGAAAGCGAGATCTCGCTTAAGAAAGCACCGCTTGTACAAATTTCTCAGAAGTGTTTCATGCAAGATTTGCTCTGCACTTGAAGTTATTGGGAAATAACACAGGATAGCTTGAGAGGGTATACACATACTAAGAATGCGCTGCATTACGGTTTGACTATAGTTAGTATAATATGACGTGAATTACTCTGTGTTTGTTAAACTACACTGTGTTTGTTTAATTGTTGACGTAGGATTTGAAGCTTTGCATGGCGGGAGTATAGTCGGGTAAAGTTTGTGGTTAGCACCAAGTGTTCAAATAACGTGTTTGTTTGTTTGTTTGTTTGCTTGTTTTTGGGGGTGTTTTATTGGTGCAAACTAATAATCATGGAACAGTACTTGAAGAGCCTATAAGAATGTATATTTTTAACGGTTCGAAAATAAAGACGATTCTAGAGTAAGTGAACAATTGTTGAGTATTTTTTTTTTTTTTTTTAAGCTAAAAAGCCGAACAAAACTTGGAGGGCTGAGAGCAAACTCGAAAATAGTTCCCCAAGGAGCACGTTGTTTTCGCAAGAGCCTCTGTATTTATTCTAGCCCCCCCCCCCCCCTCCCTGACGTGTCCCCCTGACCGTTTTCAAACTCCATCCTTGTTTGCATTCCCCCCCCCCCCTGTTTGGACGTTTGCAAAAGAACTAACTCAAATAACCAATACGGGTCATAATGCATCGATGCCTGAGAAAATCTTGTCGCATTGGAATAGAGGACGAGAGAGAGTTGTGAATTATAATAGAAACAAATATAGCATGACCACTGAATGAAGCTGATGTAATAAATTTCCCGTATACACTAAAGTCATTTCTTCGGTCAATAAAATCAATAAAAGAAAGGCACTGTGCTAGTAATTTGTAGGTCTGTTTTCTGAATGAGGGCTCTATTTTGTCACTTAATTATCTGTCAGAGAGCTAGGTCGGTATTGTTGGTTTATTTTTGTTTTTTTAAGTTGCCATGGACGTTCTTTGAAAGAAGATGCAAGTAGCTTTTATGGTAGAAATTGTTATGTACATGAAATTGGAGGCACTGTGGTGTTTCTATTTGCGAATTGTTCTCTGGGGAAATTAAAGCTCAATTGGTCGTCGAAGTTACGAGATAATAATGAAAAAAAAAAACCACTCATTTCTAAAAAAACTACAGCACCCCAGCAAGTAATATTTTCAGGGAAGCTTTCTACTATCACTATCTTCAAACTGTGTAAGTTTGATGTAAATCTGTGGCGGTGTGTTAAGTGTTACAACAAGTACCCCAATCCTTTATATGAGATGTTAACATGTTAGTTGTATTGATAAAATTGGTTGAAACAATCAAGCGGTTCCAAAAACCGAAGAAACTTGGACTTTAACTGTTTGTTGTACTATTCCTTTGACACAAATTGTATATATAAGATTTGAAGACCAAACCAAACCAAACATATGGTGCGTCTTGAGAATTTACAGTGCTAGGGGGAAACGAACCCCACATTCAATACAAACCTAATCATAACAACACCCCCCCCCCACACACACCCCAAACTGTCCTCAGTCTGCCCTTCGTATTTAGCCGGAGTTAATAGCGCACACCTCCGGCTATATATAGACTCGACACAAGTCGGACTTCAGTTCACCACTCCGTTTTGCCCCCTTACTAATACCACTACACACATATACTCTGACTAGAGTTTAGCAAGAGACCCGACTTGAAACCAAGTCTAAGGCCTCCGGCGTGGTCCGAAACTAAACAGCTTGCCGTTTTGCCAGTTGCTGACGTCACTGAATTACGTCACGATGTTGGCAGGACGTCGCATTGCGTGTGTGGTTGGACAGCACTTATTACTAGGAACGGTATATCGTGTGCACTGGCAATAGGGTTCAAAGATTGTTCCATATGGAGAAGTTCAGTACACTCAACATTATTTGCATTTCTGCGAGGCTTTGGTAATTTAAATTTCCTACTTGCTGTATTTTGCGCAAGGACATGCCTTTGATGTACAGAGCGTCCCTTGTCGACCATAAAACTAAATCACTTTACGATTAAAAAAAAATAAATAAAAAGAAAGAATAGACGAATCATTTTTTTTTTATCGCGCCTTCATTAACACAGGTAATATTTTGATTATATTATAAACAATAGTGGTAATTTTAGCCTTTGAGAAAGACTCTGTTAGGTTCGAAACGTGAGACCCTTAACATTTCTTTCCGATAAATATTTCCGTCTACTATTGTTTGGATAGGCTTTGACGTCTTTTGGTTTCGGAGGGGATTAGGTTTCGGCTTATGGGGGAAATATTGTTCAAAAATTGTAATCTTTGGGGAAACATTTATGATTGAGCTGCAGACTAGTTCGTTATCACAATCTAATAAAAATAACATGGGAGATCAGTTAACTGGAATTTCAGATCGACATTCACTCTATCAAGAAGTTAAAGGCAACGAAAGAAAACACACACAACTCAGTCCTTGAAAACCTGCAACAACCCTACGTTTTGAGAAGAAATTTGTATTTTGTGGTACAGAGACAACATCTCAGATCTTTGCGTTTGTTTGCTTGATTGTTTATATGATCTTCCCGTCAAAGGAACTCTGCAAACCCACAAGGGGGTATAAACACCAAGCTGGCAACAGCCAATCTCTCTGTAAATTGCACAAATCAATAATTTGTAATCCAGTAACTAGACGACAATATTTTATTCTAATATATTTTAAAATCAGTTAAAAAGAAAAATCACTACTGTGTGCAAAAGTACTGTGATTATATTCAATATAACATTAGCAATTGTTGATAGCTTGGTAGGATTTGAACCCACAATCTTGTGATTGCAAGTCATGCAGTCTAACCACTGGACCACATTGTAGTAAATTCTAAATTAATAACTGTGGAGGAAAATGATAATGAATTTCATGCCATCTGCTGTTGGATGGTATTGTTGGTATGGCGTGCTTTGGACATGGATTCTAAGAAACCCGTTGTATCGTGCACAAAATAATATAATGCATATCTTATTACATACGGAAGTCTACTAAAGTAATTGGTCGTGTCCTGTGCAGACGTCACATAAGAATTAGCCAAACGTGTTTGCTGTGGTTTAAAGGGTTTTGATACCTTTTGTAGATCAAGTTTTTGGCCATGACATGAATCCCTACTCACTGTGAATGAAGATGTATGTATACAATTACCCGTGGTGTGTTTGAGCTTCATTAGTTGTCAGGTTTATGAGAAGCAAAACAAATCACATAGCAATGTTTTCCGTTGTACATGCAAACATAAACGTCGGTCCGGGGTAGAACTGGGTCTGCACAGGTGAAAGGTATAGTAGACAAAATCCACTGAGCCAACATGCCTTAATTGTGTTCTGTTTATCGCATGAAATCTTAAAGGCAGTGGACACTACTGGTAATTACTCAAAATAATTATTATCACAAATGTGGAGAGGTTGATAGTATATATAACACATTGTTGGACAGCTCCCTCTGAAGTGACGTAGTTTTCGAGAAAGAAGTTATTTTCCAGACCTCAGATTTAGAATTCGAGGTCTCGAAATCAAGCATCTGAAAGCACACAACTTCGTGTGACCATGGTGCGACAAGGTATTTTCTTTTCTTTTATCTCGCAACTTCGACGACCAATTGATGAGCTCAAATTTTCACAGGTTTGTTATTTTATGCATAAGTTGTGATACATCAACTGTGAAGAATAGTCTTTGACAATTATCAATAGTGTCCAGTGTCTTTAAGTAGGATTTTAGGGGTACTTCGGTACAAGAGGGAAATGGTGTGTGGGAAAGTTAGGGGAGGTTCCCTCTCTGCCCCCATATTGCAATTAATCTTGTCCCATTTTGGTTTCACTGTGCAGTAGTAGTTAGGGTATGCAGGGACTCAGACATGACGTCAGCAGTCTCAGTGATTTCAAATTGGGTTTTTCATCAAGCAGTGCATGCGTCTGGCTCCACGTTAAGCCAAGTTCAGTCACTGCGCAATCAGAAGTGACTCGAGACGTCAATGAAGATTCGTATTTCGAGATATTTTGTCAAAGTTCTGAACTCAAGTATTGGGCGAATCTTAAAGGCAGCGTATATTGAGTAGTTACCAATAGTCCACTGCCTTTAAACTGTCAATTGTTACGTCATATCCATTACATTATTTGTCATGCATTTTCTAATGGCTTTTGAGGGTATAGTTTAGAGCGGCTCGCGGAGCGTAAGCCAACACTGAAGACAAACTCAATTCGGAAGCCGGATACCGGGTTTAAACAGCCCCTCTGCGCAAACGAAAACTAAGGAGACACTCGAAATATAATCCGTCGGGCACCAGTGAATCTATGCACGGCCTCATAATCACCAACTACCGTAGTTGACTCGCATAACTAATGAAGCGTTGGTTCCCGACATCGGTTTGTGACAGACGCCCGCAGCGCCAGGTGAGGCGTGACCTGTCACATTGGTTGGAATTCCCTCACTTCCGATCCTTCGTTTGGGCATGTGACGTCATTAGCTTCTTGTGAAAAAATATATATTTAGGCGTGTATGGGATGTGTAAATCATGTTAGACTATAGAGAGCAGATGTTTATGGGTTAAGGAAGAGGTGGGCATGAGGAGTTGTTTAAAGATATCAAATTTCTTGGAAAAGGTCGTCACTTACTTCTGAAGACGATGAGCATACTGATCGAAGTGTTTTGAACCACCATTTCTCAAAGGAGATTTTCACATGGTGCTACCGTAAACCTCACCTATACTCCCACCGTGGGCTACATTTTTTTCCCAGGGGCTGTTGCCACCTTCTCCTAGGGCTGAAACATGGTTACCCCCTTTGAAACAGGGTTTCCCCCTTTACAGTCCATACGTAATTTTGTAATTTTCACACATTTATTTTTTGTAAATGGCATAAGCGACCATGATACTTACTGCAATGGTGACACTACTGAAATGGTGATGAGATGTATTGGATTACACGATCTTCAACACCTTGGCAGTTTTTGGCACCCTCACCGAAGCTTTTGAAATGAACGAGGTGCGCGAAGGTACGAGATTTGAGTTATGTGACGCACTCTTTTTCCAGTAGATAGAATGGGGGAAAAGTAGCAAATTTTGCTCTCAAATAAAATGATGGTTTACACCTTTTTAAAGTGTGGTAGAGACGTGTAACATTTTCGTCGTTTTCATGAAGACTCTAATGGAAAATAGGTGAGACCGCCAAATTGGTGTGAAATACGACTAATAACAATATTCGATTTTTGGATAGTGGTTTATCACATCCCAAAGGGCCTATCGAAACACTTCTCTATTAATTTAATATATATATTTTTTTCTTCCGAAGAATATACTCAAGCCGGTTTTAAATCTTGATTTTTTTAACCTTAAATTTGTTGACACACAAAAAGAAGTTTCTGCTAATAACAAATCTTAAATTCTTAGAACTTAATGTTGTATTGCATTTGAGTGATTAACATCTGATTTATTTATTGATGAAATTTCTACGAAATGTAGCGTGTAACAAACAAGCTGAGAATTTCACGCAAACATCGTTTCATGTATCAAACAGCCACATAGGTCGTGTGCCCTGAAGCCATACAGCGCATATTACTTAATATGCATCAGCACGTCAGAGGGTGCTGATTTTTACAGTCGACACACCTCTCAAGATTATCGTTCGTGATAAAAATGTGAAAAACTCTCTGCTCGCTCTGCTGCAAAAATGGAAACAAAATGTAATTTAAATCTTCTGCATCTCCCCACGTGCAGAAATTAGCACGTTGGGGCATATGGTGCAATCGCAGTTATCGAATTATAAACTTGTGTTATATGAGTGCTTTCTGTGTGTCTTTTTGGTGGTGTGTATTTGTTAATTTAATAAGAGGGCACGGAGAAGCTGTGCGTTGAATTCCAATATGGTTTGCTAAAGGTATTGTGAGTCGCACCTTGGAGCAACTTGTCTTTACATCGTTATTTAAATGGTTAGGGTGCTTGCAAAAGACAAACACCCACAGATTGGCATTAAACTTGCTCAGTCTAGAGATAATGATGGTACAAAGCTTCCTTTAAAACATTACTTGCTGAGGTGTTGTAGTTTAGGAGAACTGGGTAAAACAAAATTCACAACAACTTGGCCTATTTTGTCGTCTCGGTGAGGAGACGAACATGTTTTTAACATGAACAACGGGATTACGCGACTCTCCTGAAAAAAACTGCTCTGTGATTTTCTTTTTTCTTTTTCTCAAAAATTAATGAAGAGTGTTGCCTTGTCCTTTGGATGGGGCATTAGTATTATCTTCAGTCACAGTGAGTGGGGATTCATGTCATGGCCAAAAACTTGACCATACAAAAAGGTATCAAACACTTTAAGAACAAGCTCTGGTGTTTCTGATCGGAAGAGTGTGGGTTCAAGTCCCAGTCTTGGCGTTTGCACCCTTGAGTAACATACCTTACCTTTTTCTTTGTTTTGGGCATTATTATCACATGCATCTTCATTCACATTGAGTTGATAACATTGGACACTATTGACATTGGTAACATTGTCAAAGATCAGTCTTCCCACTAATGCAAAAAATAACAAACCTGTGATGATCTGAGCTCAATCGGTCATCGAAGTTGCGAGATAGTAATGAATGAAAAAAAAAACCCTTGTCACACGAAGTTGTGTGCTTTCTTCAGATGCTTGATTTCGAGACCTCAAAATTCTAAATCTGAGGTCTCGAAATCAAATTCGTGGACAATTATTTCTTTCTCGAAAACTACGTTACTTCAGAGGGAGCCGTTTCTCACAATGTGTTATACTACCATCAGCTCCCCATTACTGGTTACCAAGTAAGATTTTATGCTTAAAACTATTTTGAGTAGTAAACAATAGTGTCCACTACCTTTAATGCACTGCCACACCATGTGTGTGGATTAGATAAACGCGCGCTTTGTATGCATGGCCGAACTCAATATCTTTACCTCTAGTGCAGCGTGACACCTACCCGGCAAGTTCTACCCCCGCGCCACACCGGACCGGGATGTCACGAACATCATTGCAAGTTACCATGGCAACGGAATACCCCTGTCGAGATGAATGTATCAAAACATCGGGCCGTTTAATATTGATCACAATTGGGAGTATTGCTATGGTTACAGAGCCGTGTGTGTGTGTGTGTGAGAGATGAAATAAGGGAAACATAATATTGATTGGTTTAGTTTGTTGTTCTATACTGATGTCGAATGAAGTCTGGACTTTTTTTGAGGGAGAGGATGAAGAGGGCAAGGAAAAGATAATAAGACATCTTGATTTGTTCCCCCCCCCCTGTCTCACTAGTCGATCTAGTTTCGGAATCATGTTGAGATTTGCCCATGACCTGATTGGCCAACCTCTCGGGAATGATGTCATGGTCATGCGCCTTGGGGCGTAACAAAGATGTAGTCTAAGTCTTCCTACATCGTGCAATTGATTTACTCGCTCATTCCAAGTCGTTGGATGGACTTTAAAGTGGCAACCTACTTAAAATGACAACCCACTTCTTTAGTTAACGAGGTGTACATGATGATATGTGGTGAACTTGTATTACTGTTTTTATTTTATGAGATATCCCCTTCACGTGCAATTGATTTACTTGCTCAAGTCGTTGGATGAACTTTAAAGTATAGCAACCTAATTTAAAGTGACGATGCTTTGCGGTGAACGTGTACTTTTAATGAGACATTTTAATGAGACTTTGAGAAGAAACTGAATGTCATCATATACAAGGACAGACTTTAATTTGATCTCATTCAAGATATCATCGTTCATCCCTTTTTCTTATTGAATTAGTCAAACCTCTTAGACTGTCTGAGCATCTTCCGTAATGTCTTTAAGATTGTATTGTGATCAACCCTCAAGTAGACAGGTAGCTGAACCAACAGCTGCGACCTGATGACTTGAGAGACGTCTAATGAATGTAATAATTTGATATCTAACTTAGAGTGAAGTAATCATCTTACTACTTTTTTTGTTTGAAGTATGTTCTTATAAAAGGGATTTATTAAACCCTTAGGGGTGCATCAAAGCACTCAGTATTTGTTCATGCTGTGCAGCTTTGTATGAGAACCTATATGAGAACCTATACTCCTTTTACTAAGCAATATGCTGCCAGTTAAACCAGGAACACCGGTTCCAACCCCTTTTCTTTTCGATAAGTGCACTAGTTTATCATGTGCGTTACACAATACACGGGACCAGCGGCTTTACGTCCCACCAGAAGGACGCATCATCATCTTGCTAAAAGAATCTTAAACATTAATTACAGCTCTAGCAATAGAAAAGATCATGGGTTCGAATCACGCCCAAGTTTTTTTTTTTTTCCACAAAACTCGGGGAGGTACTGAGTATGTGATAAATACACATCGGTTAAGGGTTTTAAAGAATCGGAAATACTAAAATCCATTACTTAGAACAAAATCAAAGCTTGCGTATAGTTTGGGAACATTAATTACCAAGAGAAGTACCTACGCCATAAACTTTCTCTGCTTACCAGCCACGTTTTCACCCAGCTCTCGGAAATGGTCTCTGATCGTTGAGTTTTTACGTCATGAACTTGTTTCTTGTCGGGGTCACATAAACGCGCCACAGAATGGCAAGTTCTCAACTGCCCTTAAAGGCAGTGGACACTATTGGTAATTACTCAAAACAGTTATTGGCATAAAACCTTTCTTGATGACGAGAATGGGGAGGTTGATGGTATAAATCATTTTGATAAATGGTTCCCTCTGAAGTGCCATAGTTTTCGAGAAAGAAGTAATTTTCCACGAGTTCGATTTCGAGACCTCAGATTTAGAACTTGAGGTCTCGAAATCAACCATCTAAACGGCACACAACTTCGTGTGACAAGGGTTATTTTTCTTTCATTATTATATCGCAACTTCGATGACCGATTGAGCTCAAATTTTCACAGGTTGAGATACACAAACTGTGAAGGCTAGTCTTTGACGATTACCAATAGTGTCCACTGCCTTTAAACATTCTCCTAAAGACGATCAGAGCATACTGATTGAAACGTTGAGTTGTTAACCACAAATACTATTTAAATCCCAAATCTTTGTTTATAACACGTCAAACGTTCAAAATGGGTGTTTAGACTCTTTCAGCTGCTGACGACGTCACCGTGAACGTCACTATTTATACAGATATTGATCTATCCTCCATTGTTTGTCTTGTATAACTGCGGGTACGGTGTCTCGTACATGCCAGCGGCAATTTCCTTGTTGAATGCCGCTCTTGACAAACGGGAAAAGACGTACTGGATTTCAGGTCTTGATCTTGTTAAAGGAACATGTTGAAGGAGTGATTACCCAGTATTTAACTCGCTTATCATGGATCAATGTGGGCTGATATGTCACGATCTGAATGGACAGTTTGACATTATAGGGTCGGTAAGTGTGCAAAGTTTATTCTTAAAGGCAGTGGACTCAAACTAACTATTAGCATAAAACCTTATTGGTAACAAGTATTGGGGAGCCGTTGATAGTATAACACACTGTGAGAAACGGCTCCTTCTGAAGTGACGTAGTTTCGATTTCGAGATCTCAGATTTGGAATTTGAGGTCTCGAAATCAAGCATCTGTAAGCACACAACTTCGTGTGACAAAGGTGTTTTTTCTTTCATTAGTATCTCGCAACTTCGACGACCGATTGAGCTCAAATTTTCACAGGTTTGTTTTTTGTGAGATACAGCAAGTGAGAAAACTGGTCTTTGACACTTACCAATATTGTCCATTATCTTTAATGGCAAGGCATGGTAGTTCTACTTTTGTCAGAAGTTTTGTGGGGAGAGGGGGGCTCAAGGTTTTGTTCATTTTAGAAGAAAAAAATCATATATTTAGATAGCCTTTGTGAAAGCCTAAAAAGTCTACCGAAGCCCATGTATTATGTAGGACAAATTGTACTTTGTATATTCTTATATATTTTTTTTATTCATGAACCAAATATCATGAATGTTAAACGTTTGAACGGGATTTTCAAAAAGGAACTTTAGCTTTTATAATGTAACAAGTTCAAACGTAAACAGATTTGTAAAAACACAAGTACTACACGTAAAAAAAACACAATATTAGTTAATTTATATTCGGTAGTTGGATAGAAACCGATTGATAGCTGAAAGACTTTTTGGGGGGGTTTTCTTCTTCTTTTGTCTCTTCTTTCCGGAGTCCTCGGGGCTGTTTTCACTCTGAACGAAATCTGAACCCCTCCTTTGAACGACTCTTATATCCCATTACTAAGATAACCCCAGACAAATTAATAACAAGAGTGGATTTATGTGAACAAAATTTGCTTGATTAAAAAGCCCACAGTCTTTTTTCGCCGCGTGTTTTTAAAGGCACTGGATGGACGCCTATCGGTATCATCACCATCATAATCACCAGTCGGCTGCACAGCAGGCGGGGTGTACTCAAAATAATTGTTAGCATAAAAACTTACTCGGTAATAAGCAATGGAGGGTAGAGCTGTTGACAGTATCAAACATTGTGAGAAACGGCTCACTCTGAAGTAACGTAGTTTTTGAGAAAGAGGTAATGGCTAACACTAACAAAATAAAAAAATTCAAGCCTAAAGCCTTTGCTTCTTAAAGCACACAAAGACGTTTAACTCCAAAAGTTAATCACCCTTAAAGGCAGTGGCCACTATTGGTAATTACTCAAAATAATTATTAGCATAAAACCTTTCTTGGTGACGAGTAATGGGGAGAGGTTGATGGTATAAAACAATGTGAGAAACGGCTCCCTCTGAAGTAATGTAGTTTCGGGAAAGAAGTAATTTTTCACGAATTTGATTTCGAGACCTCAGACATAGAATTTGAGGTCTCGAAATCAACCATCTAAAAGCACACAACTTCGTGTGACAAGGGTGTTTTTTCTTTCAATATTATCTGGCAACTTCGACGACCAATTGAGCTTGAATTTCACAGGTTTGTTATTTTATGCAGATGTTGAGATACACCAAGTGAGATAACTGATCTTTGACATTACCAATGGTGTCCAGTGCATTTAAAGGGCTTTGAAGTTTACACATATCGAGGGTTTAGTGTTGCAAAGCCTTATACAGACTGATTAGTGAGCCGATAGGGACAACAAATACCTCCCATTGACTGGGATTTACAAGGATTTTAAAGGCCTTTGATGTCAATCATTCAGACACGGGATATAAAGAGTAACCATGGGGTAATTCAGACTCTAAATATATGTGATAAATGGTGTTGAGGTTAGTATCTTTGGTGTCTATAACAAGTTCTTTCAGTTGTTGTGTTCTTGTTGTGGTGTATTTTCCGCACGTCCTCAGCATACGTGATGTTATAGTGTAAGAGACTCAACGCAGATACTAACATCGACAAGGTGGCTAGAATCCTGCATCTTGGACTGTTATACTCTCCTTAAAAGCATTGCTGCTGTCCTGGAGAGGGTGGGTTGCAGGCTCCATTTTGTGTTGTGTGCTTTTGCTGTCAAGATTGTGCTGGAGATGGTGGTGTTGTCAGTTTGTCTTGAGAGAGATTGGAAGCTCAATCGCGCTTATAGCTGGCAGTGCTACTTACTGGAACCCTGCAGATTTGTTGAAGTGACTACAGCTACTCGTAACCTGAACAGCTCATTGGAGCTTACGTTTGCGTTTACGTTTACGCTTTTAACTCGGCAGGATCCTTAAGTGACAGGCGTTTGAGCCAAGGGTACTGGTTGCTGGTGGAGTGCGGACCGAACACAAAAGTGCAACCATAAACAAAACTTGAAGAACTGATGAAGTGCTGAAGACAAGGCAACTGGAACTCAATTGGTGCGAGGAACCGAACTAGGAATAGTGTGAATAAATACTGGGCTGCCTCTTAGTCTTGATGCAACTCCTCCCCTGAAGGCCTCTAAGGTTGGGGCGGCCAACACCACAATTACTTTGTATGACCTTAAGTCAGTGATAAGGTGGTACCTCCTCCTTAAGATGGCTACCCTAGGAACAAACAGCTATCTATTATTCAGCAAGTCTATCTTGACTAGATTTGTGTCCCTAACGCCCCTCTTGATGACTAGATACCTTCGCCGGTCTTGGGAGCATGGGCACGGCGAGGTTAGCCCGGATGGCTGGTGGATGAATTGCCTGCCGGAGTTGACGGAAAGGAGGGAACAACCTGATGGGATTGATTCCCAAGACGAAACGACAACAGAGTAAGTCACCTTTTGTAGGAGGAGGCATGTCTGGGATGGTTGTGGATTGATTGATGAAATTATCTGCTTAATATAACATAATTTCAGTATAAGAATGGTAAAGGAATTAGCCCCTAAACTTCAGTTTGATGTAGAGTGCCAACATGCTGGACAAAATGTTGTAGAACACTTTCAGACAAGAGTGTTAGTTTCTTCGATTCATTCGATTGTTTAGTTGATCTCATTAATTTACAGGGGGTGGTGGGATTGTGGGTGGCAGCCCCTCCCTCATTTATGGTTCAACGCCAACTGAGTGTCAAGTCTGGTAAGGCAGTCAAATACGTCAAATCGAACACTTTCCGGGTAAAACACGTTATTAGCCCCCATGCAAAACATACGCATTGCGTCGGCGAGCCCCTGTTTGTGATGCGGACAATTGTAATGCATTTCCATATTAGCAAGGTGTCGTGGTTGTCGACAGTTCTGGGTTGAATAGTTTAGGCGGGAATAACTCAGCTGTTAGCTCCATGAGCAGTTGACTTTTTTAAAACGGACATGTATTAATCTCAGGTATCGGGGCTGTTTGACTGTTATCATTACTGTGGGCTTGTTCGGCATTGGAGTCTCAGTTGATAATCGCTCAATCCACGCTGTCAAAATACTACAAGTCTGTCCGTGGGGCTGTCGGTCTGGGCGAACGAGAGAAAACATTGTAGGGAGGTTTGTTTAAAGAAAAACATAAGCAATATTAGCATTGTGGTGTGCACCTCAAAATGTTTTATCAGGAAAAATTAAAGAAAAATATCATAGACAAACACTTGGAGAAAGCCAACAATGTCACTCTCCTATAAATCGTGTATGTCTGTTTGTCTTACCTTTCCTTAAAAGTAACTCGCCTAACTCCCACATGGGGATATAAACACCAAGCTGGCAACAGCCAATCTCTCTCATAATAAACATTGATTAAACGTCTATGGTTATATTGCATAACTCCAGTAACTGGGCGAAAATACTATTAGTAACTTTGAAATTAGCTGGGCTGGGGAATACAAAATCCTGCTTCTTGTACTAACTTTTTAAGGTGTCTGAATAATATTTGGAGTAATATAACCAAAAGGGAGTTACTGAACCGACCCGGTTGTGATGTTCCTCAGACAACCCCGCCACCTCCCCTTCATACTAACTATTTCATATCAGAAATCAGGCCATAAATAAAACAGTCGTAGATTATCATCAGCAAGTCTGCTCCTTAGTCAACTGCCTAGCTTTCTTTTCCTGCATGCACACTCCAGCCTGAGTAAACAAACATGATTTTCTTAGGAGTAAATTAGCCTGCGGCTGTTCCATGTCACGTGAATTTTCTTCATTAATTTTTGTCTTGGCCGGAAGCTGGCCCTATGGATGTTTTTGTTTGTCTGTGGTCTGTGACCGA
Organism: Asterias rubens; assembly: GCF_902459465.1. Lineage (NCBI taxonomy): Eukaryota > Metazoa > Echinodermata > Asteroidea > Forcipulatida > Asteriidae > Asterias > Asterias rubens. The sequence continues at coordinate 1,871,438 of NC_047075.1, forward strand.
AAATAATAACTGATATTTTGATTAGTAAAAAATAATAACATCATCCATGTTGTGGTGAAAGTGCTTTGCTCTCTGTTTGCATTATTACAATAAGATTCAAAAGGCTTGACAGAAGTTGTTGGAAGTGATTTATTGCTGAGTTGATTCATTATTCGTATGCGTGTCACAAATGGGAGACTTTTGGGGCGCAAGGTGGCAGCAGACTTATCAGATAAAGCCATTGTTCTCGGTAATGTGCGCATGTTCAGAACAACGTTCTGTCTGTTCAAGCGCCTTGAGTAGGCCTACCTATACGCACATTTTTAAATGGTCATGGGCGCCAACCAGCAGTGCAATGTTTGGTCGCTAGTTACTCAAATTTGCACGCGTGTTTGTGGAGAACTTTTTGAATCTCCAGCAATTACTTTGTTAAAAACTGCAGAGTTCTCTTAGACCTACGGGGTCGGAACGAAACTCATTTTCCAGGCATCTTTACGGGTAGATACGTGCGCTAAATTATCATTGCTATTATTAATCGTCCCTCTTTAATATTTGCATCATTCGAGGTAGACATGGATACTTTTAATGTACACAAAGCCACATCGTCAACCAACAGCGACTGTTCAAATCATCCACAGCTCCTACGAATTAAATTTTAAAAATACACCATGCGGTCTTAGTGTCTCTATTATAACCCACTTGCCGTAGAACCTGTCACTATGCAGCCTTCTAAAGTCGCACCTGGTCTAGGCACGGCCTCTTGGCTTTCACATAGAGACGTGTCAAAACCTGTCTTGTATACGCTTTCGTCTACCAAACCAAGCGGACCTAACATTCACCTGAACTGCGACGAGCGAGAATGTGTCGATTTACACTTTCCTGGGTCTGACACCTAGAGGTGTCATGCAACCTGGCGACATTTCTATGATACTCTGGTTGGCATTTCCTTCAGTACGGTGTAGCCTAGACTGGTCCCCTAAAGACATGCACTGGTCTTGCTGACCCAGTGATGTCATTGGATACAATGATTTCATTGGATAAACCTGACACAACGACGTAAGCGTTCAGCATTTAGGTGTTTATAATAATATGCGACTCTTTTATCACTAGCGCATTTTATATAGCACCTTGTCAAGGTTTACATGGATGGGATGTGGCACAATCTGTAGCTGCGAAACCATAGCAAACACCTGGGCAAATCTGATTTATGTGGATAACGAGATTCAGAGAGTAACTAACATCATAACGTGGTTTTTTTTAAATGTGTTTATGCTTCAAAACCTCCAAGAATGCATGATCAAACATTATTTATTTGGAACATTTTCGTTAGATACTTCAGAGCACTGCGCGGCACATTTTAATATAGAAAAATTAAGGCGAAATATTTAGCACACTTTTTCTCCTCTGATTACCATGACAACATCTATATTTTGAATACATATTCAAGGCAGCTTGAGACGATGCCGTAGAGGGGACAGCTGCTCCAGGAAAGTGCACGTTTGGCCAAGACTTCAATTATGGCTATAACAGCAGCTCCTTTACCACTCAGAGGCCATCATTCCGCTCACCTTACATTTCTTTTTGCTTGACACTTTTTGTGCAAAACTGAGCAGGGTGCCAGTCACAAATTCTTCATGTGACATGGTAGTTTCGCGGGTAACTTTGATGTGGTGAGCATAGTTTAGTTGTGTTTTTTTTGTGCTTAGCTACGGCACCCCATTCTGGCTCAACTTCTCAATCATTTTATGTCATTAATATTCCGATTTACCTTTTGCTTGAACATTTTCTGTTAAGCATAACTGAGCAGTGCCAGTCACAATGGTAGTTTGGCTGAAAAACCTTTATCCGGTAAGCATAGTTTTGTTGTGCTTACCTTTTGTGCGACCGCCCCTCTTTCCAGCTCAACGGTTCATTGTAACAGCACAACGATGCAATGCTTACAGTCGACAAGGCTAGTCTTGCATCAAGCCGTAGAGTGGGTTATTTGCGTGGAATTAGAAATAAAATGGCCGCCAAAAGTCCTATAACACAACAATAAGATGCAAGGGCTGACAACCATGCAGAATCGAGGTTGTCATGTGGCATAGTCGTGCGTCATGCCGCATTGTGTGTTATTTGCGGTGGTGTCAGAAACAAAATGGCCGCCAAAACTCCTTTATATAAAACAGTACTAATATACGCAGGGGTAAAACGACCGAAGAAAGTGTCACATAGCCGGCAATCACCTACCCTGACCTACACATCATCAGTGGTGCGGAATCGCTACGTGCTTGTCATGTTTTGTTGTGCGTGATAAGATGATTGAGAGACATTTTGTATCCGCCATTAAGTGTGGAATAGAGGTCGGTCACTGTTAATTAAGTGCAATGAACTGCTGTAGCAAGTGCATGGTAGTTTGTTTGAAATATTGCTTCTCAATCTGATTGGACGGACAGATTTTTGTTTGTTGATGCCAACTTTGTACCCTAAAAGTAGACTTAAAGGCAGTGGACACTATCGGTAAATACTCAAAATAATTACTAGCATAAAACCTTGGTGACGAGTAAATGGGGAGAGGTTGATGGTATAAAACATTGTGAGAAACTGCTCCCTCTGAAGTGACATAGTTTTCGAGAAAGAAGTAATTTTCCACGAATTTGATTTCGAGACCTCAGATTTAGAGTTTGAGGTATCAGAGTCAACCAATCTAAAAACACACAACTTTGTGTGACAAGGGTGTTTTTTCTTCCATTATGATCTCGCAACTTCGACGACCAATTGAGCTGAAAATTTCACAGGTTTGTTATTCTATCCATATGTTGAGATACACCAAGTGAGAAGACTGGTCTTTGACAATCTTCAGTATTGTCCAGTGTCTTTAAATGATATATACTTTGATTTACTTATTTAGACACGCGTTCTAAAGTACAATTATTCGTGGTGCCACAGCAGTAATTTGTTAATACAGATGTATATTTAAAAATTAAACAATGCTCTGACAAACTATGTACTGTACACATGATTGTAATTATTATGTAATGAGCCATGTCTTCAGTTCTGTTTTGAAAGTTTCAGAAAAGCAAGTTTCTCATCGATTATATTATCCCTATAATATGCGCATCGAATTTCTGAATACTAATACAATAGCCCCAGTTCTGACATTTCACACTGTATTGGCGCTCCAAGTGCAGCGTGCATTCAGTTAAAAAGTGCCATTAAAATTATTTCAACTTCATGAAGTTCCAATGGCAGTCTTGAACCCTTCCGAAAAACCGTCACCAAAACACTCTTAATGCGTTATCATTAATTTGAATTGACACATCGATTATAACAGTCGAAAAGAAGATTTTGATAAAATAAAAAACCTGACTGTAGAATGAAAGTCCGCCAACGGCTGTCATTTAGCGTCAATTGATGACATAATAATTGAATGAACATGATCGACTCACTGTACCATCCTTATAAGCAGTCACATTGGAAAAATTAATGGAGTTTAAAATGAGAAGCACGCTACCGATTGAGGCAACTCAGTCTCGATGGACGTGACAGTTTGGATGTCAAATTGAGCCTGATTTTGATTCTGTCCACGTTGCTATGTTCGATCCTAGACAATAACCTGGGAGAAAGGTTGTAAGTCTCGTCATTCCTTTCCGCAGTGAAATAATATCCCACGTGACTTGTAACTGTCTATGTTCGGAGCCCAAGTGTGTACTTATAGTTTTCTCGTTTTGTATGACTTGTTTACGTTTTTACGACATTTAGGCTCACTCTCTTTTCAAAATTAAGCTCTTTGAGCAAGAGAAAGTATATTATTCATTTTTTAATATCTAGATGTCCCCCCCCCCCCTATTCTAGAGGGTTCATGGCTGTGGCCATGCTCCAGATACTAATCATGGGGGGGGGGTAAGATCCATGGGGTGGATTTCACAAAGAGTTAGGACCAGTTACTCGTCCTAACTTTAGACTATCCATGCAATTTGTATATCTCCTAGGACTAGTCCTAACCTAACTCTTTGTGAAGTCGACCCCAGGAGTCGATTTCACTAAGATGATCCTCCTGACTAGTCCCAGTACTCTTAGGAGTTATTAAAAACTTAAGAAGTAGGACGAGTATCTCGAGTTGAAACTGGTCTTGACTCTTTTTGAAAACAAACCGCAAGAGCTCTCTGTGAGTATGTTGTTGTGGTTTTTACTCATCAGTATTTATTCCTCCAGAGAAATATTGTAATTTTTAGGGCTGATGTAGATTTGTGTGTGGCCAGCCTCGTTTTGATCCATTTTGGTAACTGGTTTGTGATTTGTATGCCGGGGGTGACCAGCTATTGCCGCCCCATGTAGTGTAAACTTAATGACTGGTTCCCCTCTATTTTTGTGCTGAGCAGGTCGGTAAACAAAGACTTTTTCCTAGTCGGAAATGTCCTAGTCAATAATCAGATTAAGCGGTCAATTTGAACCACGAGGGCCTAGTTCTGGTGAAGCACTCACCGACAGCAGTCACGGGGCTCGAGCTACGGCCAAGCCCGACATCTGGTAATCTCATTAAAAAAAACACGAGAAGAAGTCGTTGTGCCATCTCCTGCGGGCATGCCGACATCTCAAGATTGTTTCCAAAAGCATCTGTCCTCCCAAGACTTTATTCTCATCTTTAACAAGATTTGGGTATGGCACATCATATGGATGAGGTGATAAGAGTGGAGGATACCATGAGTCGGAGGAGCAGGGGATGTGTTTCAATGAGTTGATTATGGGGAGATAATTCCGGACATGGGATTTAGGAGGGTGGTGCATTGTACGTGCCGTGGTGGGGGTTTAACTCAATTTACTCCCCGGGGGCGACTGCTGCTGGACGCGCCATGGTAGCGTGCTGATTAGGGATAATTTGACCGTCTTGAAACGGATTTCCATCCGTCTGTGTTTGTTGTTTACGCTGCGGACTTTATTTGTTTATAAGTAGGTTTTATTTGGTAGTATCGTTATATGTTCGAACCATTGAACGTAGGCATGACCAAAGTCGCGTTTCACACACTGGCTCCGTATTTAAAGTGCATAGTATTTCCTTACGCTGGATCTATCAACAAACCGAATGAGCTGGGTATAATGTCTGATAAAAGAAGATAAAGAAACAAAAACTAGATATTGCAGGGTTTTTTTCCATGTGAATGTAATGGTCTGGAAAGAAGAGCCTTGTTCCTTGAGCTGATGCAAACTGCGCCAAAATAGGCAACTGGTGATTGTTTCAAAAATCAGTACTTCCATTTGTTTATTGTTCTTAATAGTCCAGGGGTATGTTAAAAGAAAGAATTAATGAAAAAAAAAACTCTTTAAAATTAGGGTTATGACTTTATTTAGACAAAAAATCGTAAAAAAGTGCGGCAAAACCGTTGAACTTAATGGGTATTTTAACTTGCGACCCTGAACGGCTCATAAAAGATAATGCCATGAAAACCGTGTCGATGGTTGTTTATAGTCCATATTTCATGAAAATTGAATTAATAATCAGTTTAATTTCTGTTTACTGTTAAAAAGGTCTGATAAATCCCATAAAATGCCTCCTAGTTTTCATTTATTTCAATCAGAGACATAGGAAATATAAAATGCCGCCGATTGCCGCTTTAATTCTAACTTTTTTCAGTAGCCTGAACCTCCAGGAACAGTCTAAAACCAAATTTGGTTGCGACATTTTGCGACTTTGGAAATTATTCAATTTTGAAGTTGTATACCCCTATGAGAAACGCCTGTTTTGACTCAACCACCTGTAACGACAGTGCGTGTGTCAGCGGTCATATTTCTCTGTTTAGCATCAAAGAAAGACCACCCTTTATGAGTACCGCTTTTAGAAACCCTTATGAAAACACACTTTGCATCGCAAAACATTTGTTCACAAACTGTTTCTTTGATATGCCTAGGGGAAAAAATGAACAAAACGATATTAGTAGTTATTAAATTCTTGCCGACCAATCATGATTCAGGACTATGATGACGTCATAGACCTTTAAAACCATGACCATCAAATTCTACGTATCAGAAAACCCCTTACAACCAACTTTCCATCATAAATATTTTTAAATATAATTTTCACCAAAAATATGTTGAGATATAATTTTGGCACACTTTGATTCAATTCTGGCCCACTGTGTGATGTTTTGCTCAGGTGATGGAAATATACAACAAAACAAAATAAACCACACACATAGGGCTAGAGTTGGTAGAGCACCGCCTTGTTTCTAGAGGTCGTTGGTTCGTCCATTCAAGTCAATTTCTCTTTCAACATAATCTGGCAGCTATTTGCTCTTTTTTATATCCGTTAAAACCACACAGAGATGTATAAACGTATTATCCTTTAAAGGGAAGGTACACGTTTGGTAATTACTCAAAACAAATATGAACTTAAAAACTGACTTGGTAATAAGCATTTGAGAGCTGGCGATAGTATAAAACATGTTGAGAAACGGCTCCCTCTGAAGTAGCATAGATTTTGAAATAGAGGTAATTTCTCAGTAAAATAATAAAAGTCTTTTATTCCTATCTGAAAGTACACAAATTCGCTCTAACAAGGGTCTTGTTTCTTTCATCATTTTCTCCCAACTCCGATGACCAATTGGGCTCATGTTCACAGGTTTGTTATTTTATGCATATGTTGAGATACATCAAGTGAGAACACTGGTCTTTGACAATTACCAATAGTGTACCTTCCCTTTAAACCAGGACACCCACCAGGCAGCGCAGTCCCGCACTAGTCTTTTTCTGTTCTTGATGTGTAACTGTTTGCCACTTACGCCTTGACTGGAGGCTAGTACAAAGACGTCTCCCGCAGTCATATTGTATTTTAAGTGATCCCTTTACAACGTCGAGACGAGAGATCTTTTAATAAACTCACTCTACAGATCCTTTTAGCAAGTCTAGACGGCAAATTGAAGCTGATTTTTAATTTCATAATTACGCACGCACTTAAGATCAGTGTAGCACAGTGGTGGTTCATTCCGAATAAGGCTAATGCATCATTGCATGTACCAGTACATGTACATGGATTTATTGCTATGTGAAGACTTTGCTTCAAATGTCCCTCACACACTAATAAGAGCAAACAAAATGTGAGAACACAAACATACAAGATTACACTGTGAGTACGTTACTATATTATGCTGTATATAGACGATGTGACCTATGTTTACATTCAAACCGCCCTCTGTTGAAAAAAACACTGTATACGTCATGTTTCGCCGGGCAAAAAGAGTCGTAGTCATGGTAAGATTGCATACACTTTCTAGCTGGCTGCCAAAACACAAAGGTTTTGCCCGGCGGTATGCGCGCGAATCATGTTTTGATTTTCGTGTGACGTCAGAGGTCACATCGTCTATACATTGTTCATTGTGTGCATGCTACATTATACGCTGACTGAACAGGGCAAAATTTCAGAAAACATGCAATACAAAAGCACAGAAAAGAATTACTTAAAAAAAAACAGGTTACAGCCAAACTTACATTATGTTTGAGCTTACCAAAGATATTAACTGCTTATTAACAACTTTATGAAAATGGACCCTGCATGATGACGATTAAGGGGAAAAGTCCAAATCTAGTTTGATTTTAGCGAAAACAGTTGACATTATAGTAATATCCCTGATGTTTAGTTGTTTTCATTTTATTCAAGTCTTCTCTGCTCGTCCCTGCGTCAGTATTATACCGTCCTTCACTTCCAACCATCAAGTACTCATAAGTGCGACTTAATAGCATTTATTCAACACGCACGCTGCAGACTGTTAAGCACACAGCACCTCGGAACAAATTAGCCCCAGTGTCGTATAACCACTTGACACCATGTCCGCTTCCGTACGCCTTGAATGAAGGCTAGACATCGGCATGGTAGAAAGACTTGTGTTGTTTTCTTTAAGTGTGCCTTCTTCAAATTTGCAAATGGCTGGTCGTGATTAAGTACTCAGGATTTGGCGAAACTGGCTCGTTTTAATGTTTGTTGGGACAGCCTTAATTGAATTGGGATTAAAGTGCTGTTGTACTATGTCACCTTCAATTTGCTTTCAATTTATTTTGAAAACATGATTAATTGAATGATAAGGACAAATTTATTTATTGTTTCTGACTTCTTGTGAATGGTTGTTATATCACACTGGTAACTTTTAATGGATAAATCCACTCCAAATAAAATGCAAGGTTATCTAAGCACAATAATGCTAAGAAAGTTTCCGTTTGTATAAGGTTTCAAACTACAACATTAAAGGAAAACATTGCCTCGGATCGGTCGAGTTGGTCTTTGAAAAGCATTTGTAGCCGTTTGTTATAAAATGCATATGGGTAGAAAGATGTTTAAAAGTAGAATACAATGATCCACACGAACATGCCTCGAAATTACACGGTTTTCCTTTTACCTCGTTGACTAACACGGTCGGCCATTTATGGTATAGTCAAATTTTTGACTCCCATAAATGGCCGACCGTGTTAGTTCGCACAGTCAAAGAAAAACCACGCAATTTCAAGGCATGTTTGTGTGGATCATTGTATTCTACTTTTACAACATCTTCCCAACCATATGCATTTTTTTTTAAACGGTTACAAACGCTTTTTATAGACCAACTCGTCCGATCCAAGGCAACGTGTTCCTTTAACCATAAACAGTAAAATTTACACCTTTCCACTAAATCATCATTAAAAACCGTTAACCATAAACATTCACTTACTGTGACATCACATGCCATAAACAAGATAACTTCAAACGGTTTATAACCACGAAGCCACCTTAAAAACGTCTTGTGAACCATTTATGATATCACGAACTTTATGAGTAGAAACGACAAATTTGACTTCACCAAAGTTAAACCATTAAAAAACAATACAAGCGAAACCAACAAACCATAATCCAGTTTGAACCATGAACATTACAGTTAAATTCATCAAACCACAAACCAGAACTATAAACCAGAACAAACACCACTAAACTGAAACAATTTTAGCCATGAGCATGCCTTTTATAGGCTGCAAACAAGCACATCCAACGTTTTTCATTTTCTGTACGTTTTCTTCCAAATCTGTCTTTTACCCTTTTTTTGTTAAAATATCCGCATATAATGGTCTTGACCAAGTGTTTACCTTTTTTCCGGCTGCGCAGTTGGCTGTAAGATATGCATACACTCAAATAAAATTTATTCACAGCAAATTTATTCTGAGATGTATCAGGAGAATCGGGCAATATCTCACATATTACGTGACCATCCATTAATTTTAGAAGACAATTTTGTTCTCCATTTGCTGAGCTTTAGATCACAATGCAGATGGGTTCTTCCTTTCCGTAACTCCAACCACATAAGAAATCAATATTGAATATTTTTCCGGAAAGGAATATGAGGGTCACTCTTTTATAAGAGTAGGATAAAAGCCCCGGCTCTTTTTATGCAGTAAGGCACTTCCCTTATTCTTGTATTAACAAAAATCGAAGTGGTTGATTTTTTTTCCAGTTCTTTTCTTCTTCTTTGTGGTTTTTTGTTGTCATTCTCCTTTTCACCCATTCGTCTATTTTTAAGTGCAATGTGTTTCGCCAAGTCTAAGAACTGTGACCTATAGCTCAAGTTGTTGATGAGAGTCGCGTCTTCTGGTGAATTGATTTCACATTGAGTCGACTTCGTTAATTGAATTTCGTAATGGGAAATTAAAGAAACTGTAACGGGAAAGTTAAGGTTTGAAACTGGTCTGTTTCTTTGTCCAAGTCTCGCGCGTTTTCAGACTTTGACCCCGCCAATGTGCGAAATTATATTTCCCTCTTTTGTGATAAGTGAGCTAGGGTTGGCTAGTAGGACTACACATTTTGTTACAAGACATTTTTCCTCGAGATTTTTTAAACTGCTTAATTTTTAACCTGCTTATTTGTAATTGTATCTTTCACTCATTGTGTATTTGTGTTGATCTCTTTTCATTGGGCGCTTTACAAATGTCTTTATTATTATTATTTCATATTATATATTCGGGCATGAATATTATGTATGATGATTGATCATTGCGATCATAAAACGCGTGGGATTCAGCTTTGCCGTGCATGCAAATCGATATGTCCTGACACAAAGGCTGGGTTTGAATAATTTGCGTTGGCACCAAAATTGCAAACAAATAACTAACAACAAAATATTCTGCTTCTAAGCAATTCCTCCACCGCTAATGGAAGTGCTCTAAATCGCGGTGATTCCAAATTTTAAAAATGGTATTATTATAACTTGAACAAGTAAACATCGCAACTCGCCCCACGTGTCTAAAATAAAAGGTATTTCTTTAACTTTATTTCTAAAAACGGTCTTTCTTGATCTAAAACTTCCCTTTTGTTTGCTTGTACCGGGGATTCACTTTGGCTTCACAACCAGAAAAAAAAATTGAAAAAAAAAGAAATATTCTTTGGCTACAATATGTTCAACCTAAAACGTCTACTGCCCCATTGTTGGTGTCAGACACATGGGCTAAAAATCAGTCAAAAGCCTAGGTGTCAGTCCCTTGTGTTGAGATCAATCAATACCCCCTCCCCCTCTCACTGTGTTCGTTTCCTGGTCATTAGTCCACACCCACCCCCACATTATTCAATGATGTCAGCATCAATGCCGCAAAGTGGCACACTCGTATGCCTGTTTTAAAGCAATCGCTAAAATTTTGTTCAAACAATGTTACAATACTTTGGATATCAATCACTACGGACGCCCACTTGTACCCGGAGCAATCAGATAAAGAAATATTATTTAATATTTCTCAACCACTCTTATCAGAAAATCATCACGAACGATACATCGTTTTGCAGACGGCCCTTTAAAGGCACTGGACACTTTTGGTAATAGGAGACTTTCCAACGCTAGGTGGCAGCAGACATACCGGGTAAATTTCCATTGTTTACGTAGTTCTGAACATGTGCATAATTCTGAGAACAATGGATTTACCCGGTAAGTCTGCTGCCCTCTATCGTCCCAGAAAGTCTCCCATTATTGTCAAAGAACAGTGTTTTCACTTTGGGTTACATTCGTAACGTAACACATCTGTGAATGAGTCACGTTGCTCAATATTGGTCATCTTGGTTGCAAGACAATAAAGAAAGAAAACATACCCTTGTTGCACAACATGTGTGCTTTCAGATGCATGATAAAGGCTTCAGGACAGAAGTCTTACTCAGGTTCGAATTTTATTTTAGAAATAAATTACCTCTTTCTCAAAACTACGTTACTTCAGAGGGAGTCGTTTCTCCCAATGTGTTACTCTATCAACATCACTCCATTGCTCGTTACAAAGTTCTAAACACTAATATTATAATATTTAGAGTATTGTTACAAAACGTGTCCGGTGCCTTTAATACTGTGGACACAAACTCTCGAAACGACGGTGGATTTAGCAAAGCTTAAACCCTCGGGCAAGTTTTCTTATTTATGTACGAAGTACCTTTTCTTGAAGTACCGTGATTTGTGCTCATTTTGACCGGGGTCTCGGACGCTATTCCTTGCCCAACCCTCTCTTCAGTTCACGCTTCGGGCTTTTGACATTTCCAACAAAGAGCACGTAATCTGATAATAAAATAATGCGTTTTTCTTGTTGTATGTTTTGTTTAGATAAGAGGTTTGTGGGGGATAGAGGTTGGAAATCGCGCCACAATAATATTCATGGGACAGAGATGGTTTTGAACTCGAGGTGGATGATTGATGTGCTGTCGAATTTAGCATAATATCTGTACGCCAATAATATGCATAGGGTGAAATAAACTAGAATAAATAAATAAACAAATCAATAAATATTAACCAATTAATGTAAGTTCATATGATGATTATTTTAAATTGAACCTGCCTGTATGTCAGACAGTTCACTATAAATTACAAATATGGGGTTTGTCCAGCTAAATTTGAACTGTAACGTTCAAAATTAACACGAGAACAAATAATTAAATAAATAGTACTATGTAAGTTCTTTTAATGATTATTTTCAATTGAACCTGCCTGTATGTCAGACAGTTCACTAAAAATATGGGGTTTCGTCCAGCTAAATTTGAACTTTAACGTTCAAAATTAAAATTAACATGAGAACAAATAAATCTTTGATTGGTAACTGTGTCTGGTTTATCAAATCGATTACTATCATGGTGAAAAAGAAGAATAAGTTGCTATGAATATGATGGTTTTGAGTGCTTTTCTTCTTAATTTTATGAGCAGTAAAGTAAGGTTCGTGTCAATTCTTGAGGAAATGTTCTTGTTAAATGAGTTATTACCAGGTTCATGGCCTATGGACTTTTATTGGACGCTTGAAAGTTGTACGTGTTTAGAATGAAATGATTTTCAATTTAAGATCCAGTTGGAAGAGTATAGTTCCTATTATACATGGCGGTATGGTGGTTCTGTCTGCTTGTCTTCCTAAATGTATAAGGACGATTTGTGTCAATGGTGAAACTGACAACTGTTTTGTCCGTGAACGTTTCTGTTGTCATGATCTATGGTCTTGGCCCTCACAAAGGTCTGGAATGAATTGATCTGAATGATTAGAAATTATTAATAATACATTGCAATACTTCAACCTATGCATCACTCCTGGTGCCTGGTCACGATGGCACATTGACTAGACCAATTAAGCTGAATGAGCTCTCTTTAATCTGTCCATCACCCATAAACTAATTATTCGCAATCATTCCCATAATTTAATAAATTCAAAGGTTGCAAGGCGCGTCATTTAAAGCAGCGCAGATGGGAATAAAGGCTTTACTTAAAGGCACTGGACACTATTGGTAATTACTCAAAAAACAACTGTGAGCATAAAACTAACTTGGTATAAAACGAGCAACGGAGAGCTGTTGTAAGTATAAACTATTGGGAGAAACGGCTCTCTCTGAAGTAATGCAGTTTTTGAGAAAGAAGTAAATTTAACTCACTAGAATATTTGAATTGAAATCGAGACGTCAGCTGAGGTGTCGAATTCAACGCATCTAAAAGCATACAACATGTGCACCAAGGCTGTTTTTTTCTTCCACTATTTTCTTGCAACTTCGATGAACAATTGATCAAAATTTAAGAGATGTTAAATTTGCATCGGGGATAAAGAATATAAATTTTGGTTTTACCCATACACCGATGTGTGTTAGCCAAATTTGTGTGATCCAGAATTGGTATTATGTAAATTATGTTGGGAAACACCAAATGAGAAGACTGGTCTTTGACGATTACCAAAAAGGGCAATCATGACGATTGCTCCAAAATTAATAATGTACCCCTCTATGAAAAGGATGGGCACATGCCAAAGCTTGTACAACTTATACATCCCATATACTTCTTGAATTTATGTGGAAATTATATGTCACAAACAGTTTCGATGCGACCAGTTTTTAGTATCTTGCCTGCCAGAAGGACCAATACAAAGACAATGTTTGTAAACAAATGTAATGTGGTCTATACTCACAATGCACGATGGCTTCTACAGTTCATTTTTTTTTTTCACAAAGATATTTATCATTTCTGACATAAAGATTAATGATACAAAACTGTAAAATTGTTGTGTCGCAAAATTGGAGGGAATTTTAGTTTGATCAATTTCCTTACATATTTTCTTTCCTCATTTATCATTCTCTATTCTATAATAACCTTTGCATTTCATTTGAGTACATGCATCACAGGAGAATCGAAAATATATTTATTCTCCGACATTTTGAGACCGTGAGACTAAATCACGGGGGAGTTTTAGTTCTCGTGGGAACACTGAAAGAAATGTATGTATACGACGAGGTTTCTTATTTCACCCGACGGTTGTTTGATGAGAGCTTGATATTTCCTTCGTTGGTAAATATTGTGAAGCGAGATGATGTAGTTTAACGTTAGTTTAAATGTCAAGAAGAAGTTTGTTTTGACATGAAACAGTTGTGATATTATATACAAACCACTGTGCTATTTGTTTCCGACGGATATTACATGAGACCTGTCTCTAGTGTGAATCTGAACCATTGTTTGTGCAAGAACTTGAGTTAAAAAAGTCAAGATGTACTTATAGTCTAAATGTGGATGAGTTTCAGACGAAATTAAATCCCAACCCAACTCTTGAGAATTTCAACTTATCATGTCATCTACTGCGTTTAGTCTTAATTCAGTGCCATGTAAAAAGCTTACACTGTAATTAAACTTAGGCCCTACAGTTAAAAAAAACTGTATTTGAACTTACATCGCACATGATGTTACCGGAAACCTTGGGTAATTGTCCACCATGCCAGCATTCAGCTGCAAAGCCTTAAACTTCCCGCCTTGCAATTTCCAAATCCTATTTATATCCATGTGTAATTACCTCCAATCTTATTGCAAAGTTTCAAATCATACTAGTATTCTTGATTTTTACTGCAAACTTCGCCGTATTTCATCCCCACCCTAACAAAGTTTCAAATCGTATGATGATTGTCCTATTGACGCTATAACAAAAACATTTGTACTCATCATGAACTAAGATAAAGGCCCATCCGAAAACTCGTTTATAAGACGCTTAAGAATTAGGTCATCCGGCCATGGTTGGCAATCTCTTTGATCCTTGCCTCACGAGCGTGTTCTAGTAGGTTTACCACATCAAGTTACCGCAGTCTTCATGCTCTCTAGTGACGTATTGCATCTAGAAGATTTAATAGAGGGACTAGGGTGCCAGCTCCTGGAACATTGCCCAGACTTCCTTCTCTCTGAAAATCTGAACTAATAAAACTAAAAATACTAAAAAAGATACCATGCGAATAACGGATGCCTTCTTCTACGGATGCGAAACGTTGGAAATGATGACTTATTGGCTGCAAATTCTTATTTTTAGGACTGCTTCCAAGTGATATTATGTTTATAGGGAAAGATATTTGATTAATATTTTTTTAAATTTGCCTTATTCCCGACTAACAATAGTGGGCTTATCTATACTCTAACGACTAAAGGCAGTGGACACTATTGGTAACTACTCAAAATAATTATCAGCATAAAACCTCACTTAGTAACGAGTAAGGGGAGAGGTTGATAGTATAAAACATTGTGAGAAACGGCTCCCTCTGAAGTGACGTAGTTTTCGAGAAAGAAGTAATTTTCCACGAATTTGATTTCGAGACCTCAAGTTTAGAACTTGAGGTCTCAAAATCAACCATCTAAACGCACACAACTTCGTGTTGCAAGGGTTATTTTTCTTTCATTATTATCTCGCAAGTTCGCAGACCGATTGAGCTCAAATTTTCACAGGTTTGTTGTAACGTTATGCGTCTGTTGAGATACACCAACTGTGAAGACTAGTCTTTGACACTTACCACTAGTGTCCACTGTCTTTAAGTGATTTTTAATGGTCAACCTTTTTACATATTGCCGTCTAACCCTCCTACAGGCAGGATGAACTGTACGTGCTCTGGCAGAAACTACGGAACGATGAACCGGAACTACTCCTGGTGTTCCAGAACTTCCTCAAGAAAGCTGTCCTGGAGATTCAGAAAGTTCACGATAGCTGCGACACACTCGTCAAAACGTTAGTTAAATCTCACTTTTGCAGTTGATTTTATTTTAATTATATTTATTAATCTAACTCAGTAATTTACTTCAATGCTGTCATTCAAAACACTAACACACATTATATTGAATTCAACTATTTCGGCTCGTATACATTCTATTTGCGAATCTTACACGTTCTCGTACATTCTCCTTAAAGGCAGTGGACACTATTGGTAAAAACTCAAAATAATTATGAGCATAAAACCTCACTTGGTAACGAGTAATTGGGAGAGGTTGATAGTATAAAACATTGTGTGAAACAGCTCCCTCTGATGTGACCTAGTTTTCGAGAAAGAAGTAATTTTCCACGAATTTGATTTCGAGACCTCAGATTTAGAATACGCTAACGTCCAGAACACGCTAAGTCCATGTTGGAAGTATCAGTGAACAGTATATGAACATTAAACAATATTGTTGGTTTCCTTTTCCTCTCCAGGAAAAATGGCATCCTTACGGATGAGATGCATCGGTTGTATGAAGAGATGGAACAACTCCTCATGCAGGAAAGGGATTCACTCAAGCTAAAAGTAAGAGTCGATGCCGGTGTCAGATACAATTGTGTCCGCCATGCAATACTGTCCACTCCGGACACTTTTTCACATACAATCGTGTCCGGGGCTATGCAAAAACCGTCCGGCGGACATGTACCTACATATGAAGCATGAACATTCACGAAAATATGATTGCAGTGAATACCCAATGGCCGAACATTTTCCAAAAAAAACGGCGAACGTGTTCCGTCGACCAAGGGCGTTGAATTTACTGCAAGGACGTTGAATTTACTGCAAGGACGGTTTTGCACGGGGGCGGACACAACTGCATATGCAAATGTGTCCGGGCGGACACAATTGCATTCTGCAGCAGCGTCCGGGTGGACATGATTGCATATGCAAATCCGTCCGGCGGACATTATTGCATATGCAAAACTGTCCGGCGGACATTGTTGCATATGCAAAACCGGCGGCGGACATTATTGCATATGCAGTGCAAGGACGGTTTTGCACGGGGGCGGACACAACTGCATATGCAAATGTGTCCGAGCGGACACAATTGCATTATGCAGCAGCGTCCGGGCGGACACGATTGCATATGCAAAACCGTCCGGCGGACATTACTGCATACATTATTGCATACGCAATAATAGTAATAGTAATATGCAATAGTATTGCATAGAGGCAGAATTTCATGCGACACCGGTCATTTGGAATTAATACCAATCTGTCGGTACAAATCCTCCAAAATCCATGTACCATTGTGTTTGACTTTGTCTGACTTTGGATGACTTGAGACTTCAGGTCCAATAAGACAATCACTGATCATTGAAAATGTTGATATGGTTAGCGGTAACATCATGGGTCGATTTCACAAAGAGTTAGGGCTAGTCCTAACATAGGGCTAGTCATAGGAGATATTAAAAACTAAAGGCTGGTCAAAGTTAGGACGAGTAACTCATCCTAACTCGAGATAAGACTATGCCTAACTCTTTGTGAGATCCAATCCCATTGTATCTATACTTGCTGGGTAGATTGTGTTTTTGAGAACTTGTCCTGCTATAACTATACTACCGTGTTCTCAAAAGAATATCAAACAAGTAGATATACATCTACTACACATGGGGTTACCGCAAACCAAATAATGTTGATAACTTACAATGCAATGCCTCAAATCCCATAGAGGAATATTTTGTGTTATCTTTGCCAGAACTCAATGGTTCTTGAGGAACCGTGTGTAAAGCGGACACTTGTTAGGTTATCTCTATCACAGATAACCGGGGAGGAGGAGGGTGTGGAGAGGTGACCAACCCAGGGCCTTCTTGTCAAACAAAAAGAGGTATTAATTTGTGTGTTTTTTATTTTCAGTATCAAGAAGAGTTGCAGGCCGAGATGGATAGATGGCTTGAGGAGAAAGAACACGAAATGCAAGACATTCTCAGTAAAAAGAAAGAGGTCGGTATAAAAATGTGACTTTTGTTTTTCCGTACTAACCATTTAACCTAGACTGGTTTAATTGCCATACTAATTATTGAGACAATGCATTTGGTTTTACTCTGACGCCAGATTGTCTTATACACAACAAGTAAATCACACTTTTTTAAGCCTTGGAAAGATGGGCGACAGAAACATCCTCCAACTCCCATGAGTAATTTACTAGGATCCTTCCTCACTCATATGGGAACTCAACACCCAAACTGTGGTACTCTACTTTTGTTGGTACACATGTATGCCTGAACCCATGTAAAGCATAATCAGTTTGCCAGTGCAGTCCCCAGTCCAACAAAATCCAACAAAACTTGCTGTTGGAGATTGATGGGATGGGGAACGTTAGGGTGTTGAGTGAATGGATTTGGTTGTACGAATATTCGTAGATAAATAAATCAATGAAACAAATGTAAATGTTTGGTTTTTGACTTTCTGTTTCTACAGTTGGAATCGTCATTACACGCTTTAGATAAGAAAGAACGCGCCAAAACACAACAAAACCAACAGGTAAGAAATTAAAAAACGACATTACTACAACGAATTTTAATGCAAGTCGCCTGACACACGAGGTGTGTGCTAGAAAATCAACTCTTTTCCAGAGGCCGTTTAAATCTGTAAAGTGTTACTGTCGGTTATAAAAACTTGCTTTGCAGTACCAGCTTGTGATAGTTAGTTTGAAGCATTTTGAGAAACATTTCTCTTCGAACTAGTGGTTTTGGAAAAAGATATCAGTTTTCATGCCTTAAAATTTGAATCTGTAAAGCTTTGCTGTCGGTGATACAGCAAAAACAACTTTTGAACAACATTTGAAAATAGTCAAGAACCTGAAGACAGAATGTTGACTTGTTTGCCATGACTTCAGACGACCATCAAAGCAACGTTTGACACGTACTTCCAGACAGACAAACACTATCGTGGGCGTACAAGAAAGGGTCAATACAACGTTGTACCCCATTAAACCCACCCAGAGACCCCGTAATTGCCTTTAATTGCCTGGTGTGAAGCTTCAATATCACACAAATCGAATTACGTCGACATGTTACCATCGATCGCCAACGGGCCCGATGGCATTCACTTACAGATTGCATATTAAAGAAGCAGAATGCCTCATTTAATAGCGGACTACGCTATAATCTGATTTTATGTGCTCCATACTGTTTTGTTAATAACGATATTGGACACTATTGGTAATTACTTAAAATTAAAACTTACTTGGTAATGAGCAACGGAGAGCTGTTGGTAGTTTAAAACATTGTGAGAAACGGCCTCTGAAATATCGTAGTTTGAGAGAAAGGATAATTTCTCACTCAAATATTAAAATACTTCAGGCCTGAAGCCTTTTTATACAATCCACCTGAAGCCCACAAATTTGTGTAACAAGCGTGTTTTTGTTTGATTATTCTCTTGCAACTTCGATGACCAATTGAGTCAAAACTTTCACAGATTTGTTATGTTATGCATGTGTGTTTGCTCATAAACCAAGTAAAAAATACTGGACTAGACAGTTACCAAACATGTCCAGTGCCGGATACGAAAATGAGCACTTGGTGGTGGTGATTTATTGTTTGCAAGATTCTTCGGCCTCACTTCCTCTTGGTGGCGCTGTTTATTCTGAGATATCTATGACTGTGTTTTATCAACATCTCTCATGGGAATCTTTCAGTCGCCAATTATCGCTACCATAATCCGATTTTGATCAATTTAGACAAGCTTTTGGTAGACACAATTTCGTCATCGTGTACACTTTTACAGATGTTTCTAAAACTAGGGCGATACTTTAAGCTTGGCCTCGGGCAGGTGTATATAATGTTATTAGTGAATTCAATGTTTTCTTTTAAATCATCTTATTTTCAATGTGTAAAACGGATTAAAGATGCTCGGCCAATTTGTTGGCCCATTTGATCCGTAATTTAGCTAGGCCTACTTTTGTAGGTTCGCAAACTTTTTGGCTTTCATGGTATTACACAAGATTTAAAGCATCATCGAATGGCTAAGTCATCGGAGTGTGGGTTCGAATCCCGGTCGTGACACTTGTGTTCATGAGGAAGATACTTTACGATAATTGCTTCTTTTCACCCAGGGGTATAAATGGGTACCTGCGAGGGTAGAGGTTGATATTTTGTATGAAAAATCCTTTGGAGCGCCACAGCAGCCTGGGGCTGTACTCCCTTGGGAGCTGAGAAAGATCAAAGAATAACATGTAGTTGGCCTAATGACCAGGGCTCTAATGTAAAGCGCATTGATACATTATCAATGCGCTCTATAAGAAGTTATTGAATGTTTTTGGTTTCAAGACAGCATCATCTTTCAAACCTCGCTCACACAAAATAAAAGTACATATTATTTTACAAACGTAAATCGTGAGATGCTACTTTAATACGGAGCCGAAATTCATTGCAATTTCCACAAAAAAAAACGATGCTAAACAACAGTAGGCAGATTGTAGGCAGTAATTGGGATGTAAATACAACACGTTGGCAACTGCCTGAGTTACCATTGCTATGCAGGGATTTATGCGAGCACTTTGGCACGGCGCTTTTGAAGTGTGGCTTAACCAAAAGTGGCCCGGATTAGGAACTGAAAATTTAATTAATTCTGAATTAATAGTTAGCCTCAGTTACCCAGAAACATCGTAAGGATGCCTAATGTGTGTGCAGCCACAGCCGTGTTGCACCCTTCAATGCACTCAGCACTATTGGTAAATAATTACTCAAAATAATTGTTAGCATACAGAATTACTTGGTAACGAGCAACGGAGAGCTGTTGGTATAGTATAAAACATTGTGAGAAACGGCTCCTTATGAAGTATAACATCGTTTTTGAAAAAGAATTGACTTCTTAAAATAATTATTTGAATTCAATAGGAGACCTCTGTCAGCTGAGGTCTCGATTTCAAGGCATGTGAAAGCTCACAACTTGTGCGACAAGGGTTTTTTCTTCAATTATTCTCTCGCAACTTTGACTACCAATTGAGTCCAAATTTTCACAGGTTTGTTATTTTTATGTTTATGTTGAGATACACCTTGTGAGCCTGGACTGGTCTTTGACAACTATCAAAGGTGTCCAGTGTCTACAGCACACTATCATTGACATAACATACTCGTGTAATTTTGACAAACAACTCTTTCCTAAACATGTTCCAGTCGTTTGTTATTGAAAAGTGAGGAGAAGAAGAAGAAGTTTTTTCTTCAAAAACACTCACATGAAATCGTAAACGAAACTTAAATCTCTAAGTTTTCGACTTGGGAGAGATAAATCAATACATGCTACGAATAGATAAATACTTTGTGTAGGATAAATTACACGGCCGTGTACAAAAGTCAGTCCTCACATATGAAATGGGAATATATTCCTAAATAAACCGTTACTCTTCCAAGCTCAATTTATATTTATTACCTTTCCTACTCCCCTTGTAATATTCAACCGACGGGGAAAAATCGAACAAGATTTCTGCCTAAGTAGCCCACCGTGTACGTTACATTATGCCGTAACTGGACTCTGATATTGTTCGGAATAAAATGTAAACAATATTCGTCGACGCTAGAGGGCGTAGTGTCACAGTTGTCTGGTCATGATTTTATTCGCCTTGGGGTGTGAACTTTATCTTAACAGCAGATCTGTTGGTTATGGTACGTGATAAGGCAAAGAGATCTTGAGTTTCTGATAAGACCGAAGCCCTTTTAGCTCCGAAAATGAAAGGATTGTTTATTCTTTTCCTCCGGAATCAAACACTTAAACTCCCATTGGCGAACTGCACTTCGGTTTCAACTAAAATATTGCAGAGGTTGAAACTAAAGGCCACATCCAAATGAAATCCAAAATCATCTACTTTCGCGGTTATTTGTCTTTAATCCAACGATGCATTTATTTTTGTCTTGATGTTTGTTTTCTAGCTGGAAACCATGGTGATGGAGTTAAGTCGACACGAAGCGAACATAGTATCAGAAAATGAGGACCTTGTAAAGGTAAAACCTTCAAAAGAATAGAAGTCAATTGGAGATTTTGGAACGCTAGGTGGCAGCAGACTTACCAGGTAAATTGTCATTGTTTCCGTCGTTCTGCGCATGTGCACATTACCGAGAACAATGGATTTTACCTGGTAAGTCTGCTGCCACCAAGCGTTCCGAAAGTCCCCCATTTAATATGCACACAGTGCGAGAAATCTCCATTAAAGAAAGTGGTCAGAAAGATACATCTATTTCCTTTGGCAACTCACACCTGTTATCGTTATGTTATTCTAAGTATATTCAATCTGCACACCATACGGAAAGCTCCATTAATGAAGGTGGCCAGAATAGTAACATCCATTTTCCTGTAAAACCCACACCTGTTATCTCCATGTAAACCCTTTTTAATTAGTGGACTTCATCGGGGTTAACTGCTCGTCCATTTACTCCAGTGAACGGTTTTGAAAAAGTTAAAAGAAAAGTATAAATTTAAAAAAACAGACAGAACAACCAACAACCGTTTTTGTTTTTCTTTTTTTTCTGATTGCAAATAATTATCGATTATCTTGGGTATCATTCCCAATGTTTTTAACTTTATTTTGTTTCAGGAGAACACACAACTGCGCTTGCGCCTCGACCAGTCTCTGGCGGGTCTTAACGAAACGCAGCAGCTTTGTCTTCAGCTCCAGGACGAGACTGAACGAGAACGAGATTTCATCGAGAGGTATGTTGGAAGGTATCTATCCCAGACGGCTGTTTCCTTCTCTTTCCATGGGCCAAATATTAGTAAAAATTACAAAACAGTTGTAGGCATATAAGGAGCTTTTGCAAAAGAACACTGTTTTAAAAAGCTGAACTTTGAGGACAAATAATAATTGCATTGTAGACCAAAATCATTTCTGAGACAGACATTTACTCAAAATTATGTTCGCTTTCGTGTTTCTTTAAACATGTCAAAGCTTCATCCAATGCAAGATCTTTTGGGACGCTAGGTGGCAGTAGATTTCCAGATTAATCAAATATGCGCAAAAACAGCTACTCGCTACCATGGGCAGCGCGCAGTATCGAGCGAGCAAGGCATGCTGGGGAAAAATGGCGGGGCGAGATCGACCACCCTTAGGATTGAGGTTGGGTTTATACTTAATTTGGACCGAAAAATTGCGTCCTCCTAGCGTTCCATAGTACCCTGGCCTTAAAATGCCAGGTTATCACAACCGCATCTTGCCAATAATCAGGCATCACTTTTTGTTATTTCATGTTAACACATGCTGCTTCTTACGTGCCGCAAAAGAAGAAATTTACCTGCTTTGCACATCTTTATTAATGTTTCCTCTTTTACCAAACAATTTTGTTTGATTTTTTTTTAAATTGTTTTGGCCCTTGGGAAGTACCTCCCCCCTTCCGTTATACACTGAGCATATTGAACATGTCCATAATTTTGTGCAAACATTTGGCATCATAGACCAACATAGTCTGGTAAGCCCAACATGCAGTTAGACGGAACCGGAGGGTTCAACAAAAATCTGTAACTTCAACCATGCAACGGTTATTTTTCAATAAAAATAAAAAAACATAATGGAAAATTTATAAACCAGTCACGAAGCATCCAGACACATCCGGGTGTACTTCGTCACTCTATGATCTCATTGGAGACTAAATAATGCAAAGAGTCAGTTCGAGACGAAGGCAATTATTATAAATAACTCATCTCCATCCATGATTGAAAAGCTTGCTGCCTCAAGGGTTTCCAGAGACAAAAACTCCAGAAAAAAACTCCAGAAAATTACAAAGATTAAGACGAGTTCGCAAGCGGTAACATTAAAGCTGAATTTCCATGAAGAGAAACAAAGGACATCTTCAAATTGCTCTGAGCATGATATCCACAAGAGGCTTAGCAAACTGTAATCTCGCAATCTTGAGAAAATCTCGGAAATTCACGCGGGAGTCGAGCCCCACATGGCCGAAAGAGTAACATCAATAGTTTATACGACTTTGAAACAAAACAAGAACAGTTTGCTATTGCCTCGTTCCCAAAACCCACAACCTTCTTTTTCTCAAGCCGTGAAATTATATTTTTTTTTATAAACTGTTTCACACTGGTCGATCTGCGTTTCACGTTCATTGTCCACCATTGTTGAACAGTAAGATTATATTTTGAAATGTATAATTCCATTGATATATTTTATTTTATTTTAATAAATCCCATTTCATAGTCTTGTTTCATTGTGTCACGCTCCCCCATAATAACTTCACTCATTACGCCAAACTCACAGCTCTTCGTAATAATGTGCTAAAAGTCAGGGTCATAGATAATTAGAATAAAGCAAGACAATTCTCTAAGAACAAGCTCTGCCTGGCAAGTAGATACACACATGGTGTTACCGCAAACCAAATTATACATCGATACCTCACCATGCAATGCCTCAAATCCGATATAGGTCTTGCTTGGTGAACATAATGCAGATTTTAGGCAAAGTTACAAACAAAGAAACGATAAACGTATCATGTGAGATTCAGTTGAATACAGGGTCAACTTGATGAGAGAAAAAACACAAAAAAAACGCACGGTATAATGTTCGCAACAGCGACGAATCCAACCGGAGCGCGGATACCAACCGCATATCTGGCCGTTGCTTCGCGAACGGACACCAATTCTTAGAAGTCTAAGAAATGAGTAATGCTTGAATTGTTGCTCACAGTTAAAGGAACACGTTGCCTTAGATCGGACGAGTTGGTCTAAAATGTTTTAAATGTAGAATACAATGATCCACACAAGTTTGCCTCGAAATTGCGTTGTTTTCCTTTTACTGTGCGAACTAACACGGTCGGCCATTTCTGGGAGTCAAAAATTTGACTCCCATTTAAAGTGGCCGACCGTATTAGTCGACGAGGTAAAAGGAAAACCGTGCAATTTCGAGCCATGTTTGCATGGATCATTGTTTTCTACTTTTACAACATCTTGCTAAACCCATATGCATTTTATAAATAAAAAAACGGTTACAAACGCTTTTCAAAGACCAACTCGACCGATCCAAGGCAACGTGTTCCTTTAAATGTTTCTATGTAACAATTAATTTTAAAAACCATACTTCTCAAGGCAGTTTATCCTGTTATCAATAGCTGCAGTACTATACGAAGGAGATTGGTATGGGCACTTTTGGAGTACGGCCCGATCTATGACCCTACCAATTAAGCACAGAAGTTTGAAAAGTTTCTTGATTTTCAACATTGTATTATTTTGCAATCCTGAGAGTGCCCCTCAAACCCAACTTCAAAAGTCTGCAAACCAGCACGACAATATGTATGTTTCAGAACATGGGGTTTCAAACTTTGAGGTTTCAAACTTTGAGGTTTTAAACTTTGAGGTTTTAAACTTGGAAAGTCTAGAAATATTTAATTGATGATTGATTTGAACTTGTGACTGAGCAGAGAATACGCAGAGGTCATGAAGGAACAGGAGAGGAAGTCACGTGACCGACAGAGCCTGGAACTTCAGCTAGAGAAACTCAGGTTAGCGAAACTTAAAAAAAAAAAATAATAATAATAATATTTCAAAATTGTTTAAATGTTTTACAAAAAGTCTTGCTTTTTTTGCACTTTTGCAAACTTATGTTTGGGTCTTTTCACTTATTTTTGAGCAGTATTTTGGGTTGTTTCCAAAAGCATCAAACGAGGCTTGGGGTGGAGCCTAAGCCGAGCCTTGGGGGATGGAAACAAACTGCTACATTGTTTTTGTTCATGAAAACTTCACTGTCTACTAATAATTGAAGGCGTTTTAGTTTATTGTCGAATGTTTTCAATTGCTGTACATAAAAACAAATGTATTCGGCAGTGTCTCATGCATCGTAGTGTTTCAAGAAATGTAGGTGACTGCCTCTAAACAACAATGAGTATAATTCAACGTCATCATTTACTGTGTACTACCTTCACATGGTTGTGCTGCTTTAAATTTGGAGAATGATTTTGTAATCGAAATGGACGGAAATTGTACCCATTGAATGAGTAATTTAATTGAAATTATGTCTTTTGAACCTGCTAAACAACACAGTTTATGAGTTGGTGTATTATAATCTGTAATTCATCATTGTGTAAACTTGTTGCATGTTCTCTCTTTGGAAACTAATTGTATATCTTCACAATTGTTTCTTCAGATAATTGTAATTTTGAATTGTGTCTTCCTCATTTTTATGTAGTTAAGTTTTCAATTTTGAACATAATACAATAATTGTAACGTTTTAAGCTTCAATAACCAGTGTCATTTCTTTGTAAAATTTGGTTCAGTGCCGAAGAATAATGATGTTTGTATGATTATAGGTGTCTTTAAAATGGCGGTATCATTATTATTGAGTGCCCTTCCCTTGTCCTTTAATGTGTCACGATTGTC
This sequence comes from Asterias rubens, assembly GCF_902459465.1. Lineage (NCBI taxonomy): Eukaryota > Metazoa > Echinodermata > Asteroidea > Forcipulatida > Asteriidae > Asterias > Asterias rubens. Next base: position 1,897,203 of record NC_047075.1, read on the forward strand.
TGTGACGTCATCGACTGTGACGATGCTCTATCAATTGTTAATCTGTTTAACATATTGTTATAATGTTCTGTGTACTATTGTAAACAACTGTATTATTTGACATTGTATCCATTATTAATATCTTTAACAGATTTATGGGTACTACGTCACCAACTGTGCGTTTGACGCAGTATAAATTGTCAATCTCCTTTTCATGTCATCATTTTCTGTGTACCACGTCACAAAAAAAAACAATAATTTATTTGACGCAGCATCCACTGTCAATCTCTTACCTTGTTCATCATATTATGTGTACTACGTCATCAACTGTGATATTTAATGCAGTATCTATTGTCAATCTCCTAACCTTGGCATCATTTTCTGTGTACTGCGTCACAGGGAAAAATACGAAAATCTGGTGGAGGAAAACTACGAAGTTCGCCCGAGGAGGGTCGGCGTGATGCAGATGAGTCGTGTCAGTAGCTACAGCGACTGCGAATGCGATCAGCAAATGCAGGTAACAGAACCAGAAGTAAGAAACGCTTTGCTTATTTGGAACTTGCAACGCATGCCACTCGTTATGCATGGCATGATGACTTTTTCAAAATGGCGGCGCCCATGAGGACCTCCAAAGGAGCTGAGTGACAATATGGCGCACCAGGCAAACATGCACCTTTTATGCACTTTCATCTTCGATTCGTAGAGTGAAGACTCTTTGGTTTAGTGATGGTGGTTCATTTTGGTGATGAGGGCTGAGTCTGTTTTCATAGTTTACTTTCACACTACAATCACATCATGTGCACAATCTGTCTATTGTACATCAACATGTGTTAGGTCCGGGCTATTAACCCGTTTGACACAGAGATCTTTTAAAGTTCATATCTATTTACATTCGAGTCGGAGATACCCCCAATAGTTCAGAAATTTGCTGGAAGGTTTCACTATTAACTGGCACCCCACCAGTATGCCCAAAACGTTTCATTTGGCAGGGGAGGGTGGGGCTGTGGGAAACCTCAGAATATATCTCAGGCTGTAAGCATGATAATTGGAAGCATGCTTCAAAGAAAATGGTTCCACTTTATAGAGGGTCATCTTTGTAGATCTGTATGTCTGTACAAAGAATCATATATGAAGTGGAAACAAATTCCAGTCCCCCGAAAAAAAACACCCTCACAACTCTGGGATCTGACCCCCTCTCCCCTCTTAGGTGGTATAGTCCAGTTTAGGATATCAATTACTTTGGTTCCCCCGGCCTGCACTTTGGAGATACTAGAGATAATTTATGTTATTTAATGCATATGTTGATATACACCAAGTGTGAAGACTAGTCTTTGACAATTAAAGTGTCCACTGTCCTTAAGTGACAACCAGTTTCATCGCCCAAAAGGATTTGATATAAATGTGCGTACCCTAACCCTAACCCCAACCCTAACCCTAACCTTTGCGATTATTGTAACCCACAGTTTTTACAGCTACGGACGCCAGATAGATGTTTCAAAGTGGTCATGTGCGGAGACTCTGGAGTGGGAAAGACAAGCTTCCTTCAAAGATTCTGCCATAACACATTCACGGACAGTCCACAAGTCACAATAGGTATATAACAATTAAAAATGAATGTATCTGTTAATATTTATGGTTCAAATGTAAATTGGTTACATTGTTCCTTGTTCAAGCTCATATATTGTCAACCTTGTCTCCTTTTATTATTTTATTATTATTAAAGTTGTTTTGTTACGTGTATTAATGTTTTGTTGTCCTCTTTTTTTCAGATTTAGCAGCTGCCGTAAATGTTTTATTTTTTATACAGGCCTCTAATATAAAGGCTGCTACAGGTCTCTTAAAGAATAAGTGTTTATTATGTAAAACAGTTCCTTTCATTTTGCTTAATGTGTTTATTTAGAGTAGGCCTATTCTTAAAATTACTCAGTAATACGTTTGGTCTTATACAGACCGTCTCTTAATTAGCAAAATATCTTATTTGCAATTTTTACATTATTAAAGCTTTGTCTGTTAAAGACGAACTATTTTTTGAAACTAACTTTCTTTTCAACTAATTTGTCTTGCAAGAAATTGGTTTTCACATGAAGTCACTGGTTTTGGATAACAATGTCGTCTCGTTACAAATATGGGACACTGCCGGGCAGGAAAGGTAAAGTATACGCTTGGTTTTTTTTTGTTTTCCCTTCAAGAAAGTATGGAAATAAAAATGTGAGTTTGAATTGAAATTGAATTGGAGACTTTTATGACGCTTGGTGGCAGCAGACTTACCAGGTAAAATCCATTGTTTTCGATAATGTGCGCATGCTCAGAATTAGTAAACAATGGGCATTTACCTTGCAAGTCTGCTGCCACCTAGAGTTCCAAAGTCTCCCATTGAACTAAATACTCTAGATGTATAGGCGTTGGAACATAACGGGAAATTTCTTTTTTCGAAATGTGTTCATTGCTCGTAATGAGGTAAAGATTAGACTTTGCATCGTACAAGTGGTGCCTTGAGTCTAGAATCTGTGCTTCAAACTGATTCAGATTTTGTTTTCTTGACATTATTAGGTTTCGAAGTATCCCACACGCGTACTTCAGGAAAGCAGATGGCGTCTTGCTGTTATATGATCTGTCGTGTGAGAAGTCTTTCCTAAATGTGAAGAGTTGGATTGAAAGCATAAGAGTACGTGCCTTAAAACCATTATGGTTGTATAAAGATAACATGTACTTTTAAAGGCAGTGGACACTATTGGTAATTACTCAAAATAATTATTAGCATAAAACCTTTCTTGGTGATGGGTAATGGGGAGAGGTTGATGGTATCAAACGTTGTGAGAAACAGCTCCCTCTGAAGTGCCATAGTTTTCGAGACAGAAGTAATTTTTCACAAATTTGATTTCGAGACCTCAGATTTAGAACTTGAGGTCTCGAAATCAAGCATCTAAACGCACACAACTTCGTGTGACAAGGGTGTTTTTTTTCTTTCATTATTATCTCGCAAGTTCGATGACCGATTGAGCTCAAATTTTCACAGGTTTGTTATTTTATGCGTATGTTGAGATACATCAACTGTGGAGGCTAGTCTTTGACAATTACCAATAGTGTCCACTGCCTTTAATTTTACTATAGAATCATTCTAGTAATAAAACTAAGAATGCTTTACTCACTAGTGAACTTATCAACAGTTGACTTTGTTTGACCTAATTGCAACTGCTATTTAGCTAGTCGTGTAACTCATTTGTCTCTCTGAATAAAAACGCAAAATGTAATAAAATAATCTAATAAAACAAAGTGTTTTCTATCAATTTGCTGATAAGTGAGCCTCATGAAAATATTTTATAATAGGGAAACCTGTGCAACAATGCTGCTTGCTTTGTGAACCAGAAACACCAGGATTATAACACCTATGAGTTGAAAAATCACTTTTGTTTTGTTGTTCTTATAGGAGGTTGATGATACAGCAACCATAATGCTTGTAGGTCATAAAGAAGACTTAGCCGACTATGATCGAGAGGTGCCTAAGGAGTTAGCGCAGGTTCTGGCGCAGGTAGGATCAACAATGCATTTTTTTCTGTCTTAAGTCTTCATTTTCAAAGTTCAGTGCCACTTTTATGAGTTGGTGCAAAAGTACTGAGTTGTGTAATATTCATTTCTTCATTCTGCATAAAACTCCATCTGTTATTACTTGTACCTTATTGTATTGTTATACTTTTATCATATAATTTTTGGTCAGCAAATTTCCCTTTTTGATGAACTGGTATGATCTTTTGTTTGTGAATTTGTATTTTGAAGGGGGAATTACATAACAAAATGTCCCCATATTTTCTTATCTATTACAGTAACATTGTTTTGTTTTTTAATCACCACTAGATGTTCTGTGAACCTAATAGTTATTCTAAACTTGTTTATTTTTCTTAATTGTTTCCAATTAGGAAACTTTATGTCGAATTTAATTGATTTTAAGTTGGCGTTTGTTCATACTGTCCAGAACATGTGTAATGTGTATGTGATGCGTCAAATCCTCGTTACCTCAATCATTCAATAAATCAGTCAACAAATTAATCGATTCAATCAATCAATCAATCAAAAATTATACAATTGCCTATTATTATTAATATTTATTTATTACTTTTTTTGTAAACGTTCCTATTTTTTAAATGAAACTTTTGTTTTAAAAACAAGTAAATATATAAATTAATCAATCAATCAATCAATAATATTAGGCCTATTTTTATCTCGTCTATTAATGTTTTTTTGTTGGTTTTTTTTCTATTCTGTGAGTTGTAAATGAATAAAGTGTTAGTTCTCAAAATGTGATGTTAACCAACTAATACACAAAATCAGTCAACCAAATCCATCAATTTATTTTCAGGAAAACGGTGCCCTTTTTATTGAAGCGAGTGCCAAAACAGGGCTCAACATCTTCGAGACGCTTGGTAGATTAGCGAGGTATGTTTCAGGCATGCAACGTCTCGGCTGATTAGCTGATGTCCTTTTATCTTTTCAAAACAGCGCCAGAAAACTGAAAAACACTGTACAAAAATTAAGTGTGATCGTGCATTTCCTCTCTTTTTTTTGCCATTCGAAAGTTGCATGTCTGAGTTAGGGCCCAAACCCTTTTTTAAAGAACTGATTTTTTTTATTGTCTTAAAGATACCATGATCATTATTGTTATGACCTCTTAGAAAAAAACGTATTGTAAATTGCCTATAGCCAAGTATATTTGTATGTCTGCTAAGTTAAAATAATTCAATATTCAAAAATAATTATTTTATTGGTCATCAGGTAGCCTTTTGCTAACTCCTCCGTCATGTAAACAGCAATTTTTGTATAGTTTAATTAATATTGTCTCTAGTATTCGAACTGCCAGGCAATCTTGGTGCTAGTTGGCATGACACTGCACTAGAATTGCAAAGGTCGTGGAATTGAATCCCACCCAAATACTGTGCATGTGCATTCATTCACAGAGCCCAAGAAAAGTACTGAGTATACACAGCTAGGAGACATACGCCTTTTGGCGATAGTTATTTTTATTTTATTTTATTACTTTTATGCTCTCCTGGGCACCCCACTGTTGTTTTACTTTGTTTTCTTAAATACTTTTAATATTTGTACATGTCCTTGTAAATGTGATTGCCCGAATAAATATTATTATTATTGACACACAACGGAATAAGAGTTAAACCAACAAGAATATTAAATGTTGTTGTAACCTTCCCCCGGTGTTTTCCTTTTTGGAATAAAACAAGATATCTGTCATTCAAATAATTTAAACAAAACATTGGATTTTTATTCCACAGGGAGCTACAGAAGCGAGAAGATGATAATGTCAGTAGGGTTTATGTGGTGGAACTGAAGGAGGATATTGAGTTCGCCCCAACAAAGAAAAAGTGCTGCTCCTCTTAAAGAGATAACTAATGGGAGACGCTTGGTGGAAGCAGACTTGCCGAGTGAATGTTCATAGACCTTTTCGCAAATACTGGGGCGCGCGCGTAATTGGAATTAGGTGCATTGTGGTCTAGCTAGTGTCCAAATATCCATATCTATCCCACAATGCACCCCATTCAACAGTCTGCACTTGCGCAAAGGTATTTGCGAAATGCTCACGTAGTTCTGAGCATGCGCACATTAACAAGAACAATGGATTTAACCTGGTAAGTCTGCTGCGGTGAAAGTCCCCAAATTGAATTCATGTCATGACGGCCATCTTGAACTTCAACTGTTCAACCTCGAATGCAATATTATTTGGTTGTAACTCTTTTCGGGAAAGCCGCTCCATTAATTAAAAAAGAAGCTATAATAAGACATCATTTTCGTCTATCAATTCACACCTGTTATTTTCATGTATCAGTGGACTTAATTGAATCATGCAGGGTTCCTGACATAAAGTTGTACGACTGAAATAATTCAACGAAAAGGATGTGGACTGTATACTTTCCGATTTTGGGATGGCCAATTTGGAAATTCAATGGACTTTTTCTAATAATCTAGACGTGCATTCCGTATGAATAAGTAACAGCTCTAACGTTCATCAACCAAGATCGTATAGTCTTGTTTCAAGTCGCAGTATGTCCATTCGCTCTGGATCAAAACGTAGACGTCATCGATCAACTTAGCTGTGATAAGGATGATTTCTGCGAACTGTTGTCTGCTGCATGGTGGTTCACATAAATGATACGCGGTAGCATAGGGTAGCACAAAATGGCGTATACGACTCTACACGTTGTTTCTTTGGTTTTAGTTTTATCATTTTTAGTTTTATGATGTAGTTGTAAAATTTAACTTTGAACAGAGTACGATCATTTTAAACAGACCAATGTTTGTCTTGCAGTTGAAGGCACTGGACACGTTGATTACTAATACAAAATACTTGGTGATGAGCAAAATTCAGGCCTTAAGCCTTTTTTACTATTATAAAAGCGCACAGATTGTTGCAAAGAAGTTGTTTTTTCTTGAATTGTTTTTTTATATATTTTTCGACGACCAATTTCACTGTTTGTATTTGTATGCATATGTTGGGATACACCAAGTGAGACTACTGGTGTTTGGCAACTACGAAAGGTGTCCAGTGCCTTGAACAATTACTCTATCTTACCGTAGGGATAACACTGTTATTATTAACAATAGTATCGTCATTAAAGTTACTTAAGAACTTGTTAACTATATAGTTATATATAGTTATTAGTTAACTATTGAGTTCTTTATTAGCAACAAATAATAACGTTTTGGATCAAAGCTTTTTTAAAAGCAAATTATACCTTGAACCAGGTAAACAAAAATGCCTTAATTATTGCTCATTTTAATTAATAAATGAACAATAATCCACATAAGAAGTGGACATGTAAATACGAAACTTAAATATTGTACATAACGAATGTAAAGCTTAAAGCTCCTTTTAACAAAAACGCTTATTATTACTCAACTGAGATGCGCATGCAGTTGTGAAATGTTTAAACTGATGTGTTACCCTCTGTAAATAGTTCAACAACTAATTATTATGAATAATAATGTGACAGGAAAATTTTTCGTGCCTTTCTTAGAAACGTTTGAATCGCAACTCTGCCGCTAAATTGTCGAGTTCTGAATCATGCAACCTCGACCCCATGGGTGATCGATCTCGCAGCGCCATTTTTTTCACAGCACGTGCCATGTCATCGATACGGCGCACCGTCCATGGTGGCGAGGTTGTGAATCTTAGATACCGACTCTTATTATTCAACATGCAGGGCACCAGACTAATTTTCACTTCCACCCTCGGTTTGATGTCATTAATTGGAATGCAATAATATTAGAACTGCAAGATGAAGTGTACACGAGTGGCTATCGTGGCTGCCTGACATGTTCCTCCTTGCATGGACAAAAGAACTGCTATAAGGAAAAGGTATTGGTGACATTAGGCCGCCATTTAATCCCAGCATACCCTGCTCGCTCATAACTCAATGTTGTTAATTCAAATGTGCAAATAGAAAAAGGTGCAATACTCTTTACGCGCCCTCAATTGTATGGTAGCCCGAAAAAGATGCAATAATGAACAACGGGTACCTTTTCAGGCTTCGTGGATCAAGTGTAGCCCTATGCTGGCTGTCTCCCATCCTTGTCAATATTAATTATGCGGGTATAATTGATTGGTAAATGATCCCTTCGCGGCTGTCAGGATTGGCCAATGAGCTGCTTTCCAATGAGAGGGCGCCCTACTTAAATAACGTCATTAAATGGAGATCGATTGGTATAGAGGTATACGTAAAGGTGGGGGATGGCACACTGGCACACACCGTGAAGATCTTTGGTTCCGAAGTAATTCCCTTTAACCATCTTGAAAAAAAGTCCCCAGAACATTAGTGACCACCACTACATCCATCCCTGACATTACCAGAGATGTTCACTCCTTTGTCAAGACGAAGATTTTTGATAATGTTGGTGAGTGAGCAATGGAAAATCGTGTTAAGTTATTTTTGGCAGTTGTGCTTAAAGAGTTGTGTACAATGTCGCACAAAAAGTTGGCCTTCAAAAATAATAATATGAAGAAAACATTGTTATGGTAAAAATAGCATGAATAATCTTGTAAAGACAGAAATTAAAAAATTGTATATAGTGTATAAAAAACAACTAATTATTCCAACTATTTTGACCTATAATGCTAAAAGGGAATGTATAAACAAATCTATGTATTATTGTTGTAAATACTTCAACTTCTTGGAACGCATGCAGTCTGTATACACTGTCAATAAAAGGACATCCGTCCAACTTACCCCAATTAGGATTTCACAGAATATACGTTTTATTTCTGAGGCGGCCATTTTTGGTTTCTTTTTCTCCGACGCTGTTTTTATGTTTGATGACGATCAGTAAGAAATGGTCTGACGTCCCGGTGTGGCTACAGATTCTGCCACTGTCCCGCCCCGCCCCCGCCCCCCCCCCCCCCCCCCCGCCTCCATCAACCCATATGGCGAAATGTGCACAAACAGTTCATCTGATGGCGCCCTTTTTTGAATCACCCTCCTTCAGCCCATGTGGAAGTCCCATTATGGGGTATGGGCAGAATCTCCGGGGACAGATTTCCAAATGGCACGGGCCCGGCCCCCTACTATTTCAAACACCATTTTGATACATATTTATAGGTCTTCCATAGGCTTTGTGTAATGATAACAAGGATGATTTATGATTGCAAAAGGAAAAGTTTATAATTATTTGCACACATAAAAGCTCATAATGGAAACGAGGCACGCATTACAATGATAATTTGCAGGGTGAACGAACTACTGCATCCATCTTGTACACGTCTGTATTGTAGGTGCATTGAAAAGAACTGGGGTGTTCAAATTGGCACCAGTGTGTTTTCACATTAAAGATACACCGAGAGAGTATCAACATTAATCATCGTGTTAAATTAACACCAACGTGATTATGTTAGCAGAAAGTAATATTATTTTAAAGGCAGTAGACACTATTGGTAATTGTCAAAGACTAGCCTTCACAGTTGGTATATCTCAACATATGCATAACATTACAAACCTGTGAAAATTTGAGTTCAATCGGTCATCGAACTTGCGAGATAATAATGAAAGAAAAAATACCCTTGTCACACGAAGTTGTGTGCGTTTAGATAGTTGATTTCGAGACCTCAAGTTCTTAACTTAAGGTCTCGAAATCAAGTTCGTGGAAAATTACTTCTTTCTCAAAAACTATGGCACTTCAGAGGGAGCCGTTTCTCACATGTTTTATACCATCAACCTCTCCCCATTACTCGCCACCAAGAAAGGTTTTACGCTAATAATTGTTTTGAGTAATTACTAACAGTGTCCACTGCCTTTAACGGCAGTGTAAATTTTGATTATATTATCTTCTCGGTATCTATAATGTGAAAACACATTATGGTGTCAATTTTATCATCCCAGTTTTTCCAGTGTGGCCCCCAGGAAACAATCTTCTTGTTCATGATCAAAAGTTGCCCAAAATATACAGCTCAAAGACATAGAAGATAGACATACCAAAATAGCTCCATCAGGCAATATCAATATTTTAATTTCCATCAACTTCTTGTATTTATTTTGTTTCTGTTGTAACAATACTGTCCCTGCCGGGAATACAAGTTCAACTGTCAGCCATTAATATGAAGAAGAAAAAAACCCATCCAATCAAAAACATGTAACCTGCAGTCTCTTCAACTCCATCCATTTGCTGTAAAGGCACGTTTCTCGATTAAAGGGAAGGTACACCTTTGGTAATTGTCAAAGACCAGTCTTCTCACTTGGTGTATCTCAATATGCATAAAATAAAACCTGTGAGAATTTGAGCTCTTTTGGTCTTCAAAATTGCGAGATAATGATGAGAGAAAAAACACCCTTGTTAGACGAACTTGTGTGCTTTCAGATGCTTGATTTCGAGACCTCAAAATCTAATTCGAGGTCTTGAAATCAAATTTGTGGAAAATTACTTCTTTCTCGAAAACTACATTAATTCAGAGGGAGCCGTTTATTACAATGTTTTATACCATCAACCTCTCCCCATAAGTCGTTACCAAATAAGGTTTTATGTCAATACTTATTTTGAGTAATTACCAATAGTGTCCACTGCCTTTAACTTTGGTTGTAACAACCGAATTAATCTGTTTCATTTTCTGGAGTACAATTTTATTTCAGAGGGAAATAATTCACAAAAATTTGTTGTAGCGTGAACTTCATCATCAGTAAGCTGTCATACTAAAAATGAACAAATTATGTTGTATCTTTACTAATCCTGTATAAACCTTTTTAAAGCCATTGGACACTTTCGGAACAGAAACAAAAAGTTCACAGATTTACAAATAACAAGGTAATGGTGAAAGACTTCTCTTGAAATATGATTCCATGAAATGCCTTACTTTCTGAGAAAACATTAGAACAATATCAATTCTCGATATCGAGAATTACGGATTTATTTTAAACACATGTCTTGACACGGCGAAACGTGCGGAAACAAGGGTGGGTTTCCCCGTTAATTTCTCCCGACTCCGATGACTGATTAAGCCTAAATTTTCACAGGTTTGTTATTTGATATAGAAGTTGTGATACACGAAGTGTGGCCTTGGACAATACTGTTTACCGAAAGTGTCCACTGGCTTTTAAACACAAATCGGGAATAAAGTTATGTTCCTGATCATAATGGAACAACTGTATATAAATTAAACCAAACTAAATGGTCTGTGAACAGCACAATCTGTGGCAAGATATAACGGGTAAATATGACAACCAACTTTTCAAAACTAGTTAATGAGGTAAATTAGTACAAAACTATATAATGTGTGACTAAAACTAAACGATGGTTAAACATTTTGTGGCGTTAAACTATAATACTCATCAAGGATCTTGGTTGAATTGCACAAAATAAATATATACCTACATGTTTACATACAAAATAAATATTTTCTGGAATGTGGAATTTGGCAAATACATTTTAAATAAGAATTTATGTGAAATGAACTTCCCCGCAACTAAACTTGCTAAGCCGAAGACTTTAGGAGTGGAGTAAGAACTGGTTAAAGGCAGTGGACACTATTGGTAATTGTCAAAGACTAGCCTTCACAGTTGGTGTATCTCAACATATGCATAAAATAACAAACCTGTGAAAATTTGAGCTCAATCGGTCATCGAACTTGCGAGATAATGACAGAAAAAAACACCCTTGTCACACGAAGTTGTGTGCGTTTAGATGGTTGATTTCGAGACCTCAAGTTCTAAATCTGAGGTCTTGAAATCAAATTCGTGGAAAATTACTTCTTTCTCGAAAACTATGGCACTTCAGGGGGAGCCGTTTCTCACAATGTTTTATACCATTAACCTCTCCCCATTACTCGTCATGAAGAAAGGTTTTATGCTAATAATTATTTTGAGTAATTACCGATAGTGTCCACTGCCTTTAAAAGAGTAAACAATTTTAAAAGAAAACTTTGTTGAACAAAAACTATAAAATACATCTCTCATATAAGATTATACTTTCTTTTACATAAACTATTTCAGCCTATGTCAGTTTTACATTTTTATTACAACAAATATTTTGAAGTTCAAATTATTGATTTGCTGAGCTTTTTGAAGTACCAACATTGATTAAAGGGTGTATGTAACTTTTGTAGGACAAAAAAACACAATGTCCACAGATTTACACTAAACTTACACAGTTTGAAGATAATGATAGTAGAAAGCTTCCCTGAAAATATTACGTGCTGAGGTGCTGTAGTTTTTAGGAAATGAGTAAAACAATGTCATAAAAAATAATTTTCGTCTCATGAGACGAAAATTATTTTAATCATTTACAAACGTATTTTCATGACATTGTTTTACTCATTTCTCAAAAACTACAGCACCTCAATAAGCAATATTATTTGAAGGGAAGCTTTCCACTATCATTATCATCAAACTGTGTTAGTTTAGTGTAAATCTATGGACATTTTGAAAAAGTACCCAAATCTTTTAAATGTATTGTTTTGAATTGTAAGGTTTTCAAAGGTCGGTGTTCGATGAAAAATAATACTTTTACCAAAATACTTTTAAAATAATGTGCATTACATTTAACACAACTTTAACACACAAGTAATCACCTTTAAACAAATAAAAAATGCACGCAGTCACTATATAATGTTATTTCTTATCAACTACGGAAAACAATCACTGGAACTTTTGAATACTATTAAGATAACTGTTATTTCATCTTACCCCGTCAAAAAATCAAGGTAAATTAATAATACTGGCTTCTGATACACAGTTTTAATTATGATAACCGTAAGTATGTAGCACCTTCTAAAAGTACTGCAGCGCATGCAGCAGCCACTGCCAGAAACACCATGGCAAACCTTGGTACGACGCAGAGAGAACGCCTTCTATTGGTTGAATAGCTCCCCGCAGAATATGCACATGCCCATTCTCTTTGCGTCGTGATCGTTATCGTTTTCGTTACTGCTGCAGTGTGACTCGGCCTTAAGTGGGTTCTTTTAACATACACGACACATAGGACCTACAGCTTCACTTCCCACTCTTGGCTTGCTCAAGAGTTATCTACAACGTACAGTAAGTACATCACTACAGCTCGACACTAAGCTGCTTTAAACTGTTGTAAACACAGATGCATAACAGGCTGGTCTACATTGTTCAAATTTGTTGAGCGTTATATAGAATTATATAAACCCATTTACACACACAATATAAATATAAGCAGTACCACACACTGCCTTCACGAATCACAAGGCAACTCAGCTGTAGTCGTCTTTGCCCAGTTTCATAAAAAAATGCTAAGCATAAAATACTGCTTATCAAATGTCTGCTAAGCAAAAAATGAGTGAGGCACCAGTCACAAAAGATGCAAAGTTAAGGTAGTTTTGGCCTGTAACCTCTTTCTGCTGAGCAATACTGTTTTGTGCTTAGCAATTTGTTGAGCTTACAACCTTAAGGAAATTGAGCCCAAATTCATAAATTATGCTCATAACAATTGTCTGGATACCAGGCACATGTGATATTTTATTTGGGCTGGTAACCTTAATCTGGTAAGCATCAATTTGTTGTGCTAAGCTACTTGTTGTGCTTAAGCAGCTCTTTATGCCATAAATATTCCTTTCTCCATATTGTTGAAATGGCTCAATAAATAATAATAATTATAATAATAATAATAAAGTCAAGGATGTAGGCCTACACTTTATGGGTCTGCTAAGTTGAGAATAACTTTTTGGAGGAACCATTTCGTTGAAAAACTAAGATCATGCGACAAAGTAAACCCATTCCTACAGTTAGGCCATTCGATCCTATTATTTGCCAATAGGAACAACTACAGTCACAAACTCGTACCTGACGGTCTCCTCAGAGAATGTGTAGTCTCCGAAGACCTGGACGACGTAAACGACGAATGCGGTGGCGCTGCAAACCCAGACTAGGAGCCCGACGCCCAGACCGGCGTAGAGAAAGCTCTTGGTACGATAGCTGGCCTGGTGGGCACCAAAGGTGTCACCCATGGCGGCTCGTCTTCTTACCTGAAGATTCAGAGAAGAATATAACAGAAATTATTCAAAGTGATCAGTGGCCTGGGCCCGAAACCATACATTGTGTAGACCTGCTTTAAAAGCAAAGATTGTTTAGGCAAAGTATACCTTTGGTTTTTGGAATCGTTTTGACTGTTTTAATCCTCATGTACTGCATAGATGTGTACACACATCTGAAAGACACTGGGCACTTTTTGGTAATTGTCAAAGACCAGTCTTCTCACTTGCTGTATCTCAACATTTTATACATAAAATAACAAACCAGTGAAAATTTGAGCTCAATCGGTCATCGAAGTTGCAAGATAATAATGAAAGAAAGAATACTCTTGTCACATGAAGTTGTGTGCTTTCAGATGCTTGATTTCAATACCTCAAATTCTAAAACTGAGGTCTTGAAATCAAATTCGTGGCAAATTACTTCTTTCTTGAAAAGTGCTCCACTTCAGAGGGTGACGTTTCTCACAATGTTTTATACTACCGACCTCTCCCCATTACTCGTTACCAAGTAAGGTTTTATGCTAATAATTATTATGAGTAATTACCAATAGTGTCCACTGCCTTTAAATGTTTCTGAGATGGCCAAGGATCCAGAGTGGTTATGTCCATGCAGAAAGAATAATCCCCAACAGGAAAACATAATCTGAGAAATGTTACTGTGCACAGTAATTATTCTCAAAAACGAATTTTGAGGCATAAAAACCGATGTACTTTTAAATAACCACATTTACAATGTTTCTCAAAATTATTTATACAAGATGATAAAGCTGCTGTTGGATTGGAACAACACGTTATATTGCCTTTAATTTTACGAGTGATCCTCAAACAAAAACTTTACTTTAAGCTATCATTTAAGGCCAGGTAACACATGCACAGGAGATAAGACTTTTTGAGAATGAACGAAAAACAAAACTTAATAAAAACTACATATTTTGATCAAGCGTCCAAGTTTTTAAAATTATTATTATTATTATTATTATTATTATTATTTATTCAGCCATTTCAACAATACATGGCAATACAAAAAATACTTCCAGATGGGCTAGGGGAAACAAAAGCAAAATAACTACTGTGGTCCATAGACCTGCCTCCCCACATCTGGTTTCTCTTCACTCACCTCGCTGGACTTGAAAATTCCCAGGACCCCCAGCGGGAGACAGCAGAAGAGGGTGACGAAGATGGCAAAAATCTGGTAGTCCTTAGGTTGGGTACTGGAGGTGATGATGGTGGTATCGGCTGGTGGGAATGATGGAATCTGAAAGATAATTGAATAACGTTACATGAAAGTTTGAAAAACAGTGTGTCGATGACACGTCTCAACTCTCAAAAGAATGATGTTCAATTGTCAGGCATGTGAGTAACTATTCATGAAAAAAAGAGAAAAAGAGAAAACCGGGCAGGAAAAATAGAGTAAAAGATTATATTCCTATATTTTTGTACACAGAAAGTAAAGTCAAAAAGAGGAAAATCAAAACCAAAACAGAGGAAATCAGCTGAAAAGAGGAAGTCTCACATGCCTGAATTGTTCAGTTTGAGTCTAACCATTACCATGGTCTAACAAATAAATTTCAGACCTGCCATGTATCACCCGCCAAACAGAGATAAATCTTATCTTTAGTGTTTGTTCAAATAAAACAGTTTCAAGATGATAAAACTGTGTTGTTATTTTGATTCTAGTCTCTTCTCATTTTTGTTTTGACAAGTCCGGCTATGCGATCTTGTTGACTTTTCCCTTTTCCCCCAAGTCTGAGCCTGGGAGCTTAGTGGGAATCTGCTTAGTGTTTTAGACAGGATAAGACTTATATAGGAAACTTACTGATAATGACGTCTGCCCTGGAAATGACTGAAACAACATCTCTGCACTTTCCACTCCATCGTCGCAGACATTATGAAGAGGTTTGTAAGCTGCTAGATAGAGATAAACAAAGGTTGATTTTGTAGGATTTGATAAACAAAGGTTGGTTTTGTAGGGTTTGAAACGTTTTCATGTGCTAATAGTGGGGGTGCAAGAGGGTTTCTTTGTTGATAATAATTAATTTATAACTGCCTAAAGCCAAGGTATAAACCCAGTTACTGGGGCACTACTCCTTTTTTTGAAATTTGTCATTCTCGAGCGATTATGACAAGTTTCGAGAGAGAAAAAAAGGAGTACAGCACCCCAGTTACTGGGTCTACCTAAGCAGTAGCTAAACAATTATTAGGGCTAGGCTAGGGCCTAACCATAGCCTAAGCTAGCAAAGGCTCAAGTCAAACTCAAAGCCTAAGCTGACAAGAACGAAAAGATTACCCCCCCCCCCCCCCCAAAAAAAGGGCTTTCTACATTGTGACACCGTTACCTTTATCATGTTTATTATTTATTTCAATCACTGAACCTGAATCCGTGAATTGATAAAATCGAACACGAATGGGACCTTTTCGTTTATAATTGTGAAAAAGTGGTGGCGCCATACGGAAACTTTTCCTTTTATAATAATAATAATGGTTTATCCATGGCAAGTAATAGTCATTTTGACAAGATCAGATCAGATTTTGACAACTGCAGATAACATGATCGGATCAGTTGTTTTCTCCACAAAATGTGTACAAAACGGCTGTTTTACTTACGGGACGACATGCTGAGTACCGGTACCTGGGCTCTGGCCGCAGTCTATACTGTAAAGCTACGTGTAGATCATTAGTAGATGAGCAAACAAAATCTAAATATACAACAAAATGACGTTTTTTGTGCAGGAAGTGGGACTAAATTTATTATCTTCGGACTGTTGTCTGGTTATCGACTCTGCATAGAAGAAACAGTGTAGTTGTTTCTGTTTAAATACTTGTAAATATTGTCTGTTAGCCAGACTACTCTGACAGTAGCGACGGCTATTTGATGTTAGCTAATTGATCTACACAAATCTGTAGAGTTTGTTTTCAATAGATGTATTTTTATCCATTAACCACATCCGATGTTAATTAAGCCCTAATCATGTGTTTTTTCAATACAAATAAGTACTTTGTTATTCAGTTACAGTTCAATCGTTTTTTTAATCACTTGGAGTCCAAGTTGGACTAAAATGTAGACCACACAACGGCCGTAGCTCAGTGTAGTTTGTGTAGCGCCCTCTCTTGAGTAAATGTGCTCATTTTGTTTTCTTTCAGCGGTGGCTTCGTTCTGCTAGTTTATTGCTCCATGGTTCTGTCAACAAGCGGAGACGGCTTTAAAGTGAGTATTCTGTTTCAACCTTCGTTTGTTATATTATGTCATGTACAAGTACTCTATAGCATTCTTTGTCTTAGGATTACACAATTTAACTGGTAACTTTGGGCTTTTATAAACGGAAACAGACACAGTGGAACACTTTTCAGTAAGTGTGCGTGCACTGACGGGCAGCATGGGCAGTGTGGAACGACCGTAGTCGTAGAGGGCACTGTATAAAAACAACTTTAGTTTCAAGTGTAAAAAGTGGGTGTGTTGTTGAATTAGTTTTCAAACTTTGGGAAAATTTTCCGCTTACGCCACCACTTTTTCATTCCATATGAAATGAATGGTAACTTATAAATTTTCCTCAATGAGATACATGTACCCCTTTTTCTTGTTTTGGTAAAATTAAAATGAGTAAAAAAGTGGTGGCGTGACTGATATGAAAAGTTATGCCAAACTGTTGTTGCAAGATTTTAATATTCAGAATGTTGCTGTTGCTGGAGTAATCTGCGAATACCCACACACAGCCATAACTAAGGTTTATCACGATTCAGAAACGCAAATGCATCAGTCATGGGTAGGCAACGCCCCGGTGTATGATATTGCTGCAAGCACGACGTGCGCACGCATGGCCTTTATCTCTGTTTGCGTTCAACAGCACCCTCTCTTGATATTTTGCTACCCGCGATAAACCTTATAGTTAAATATAGACATGTAAACATAAATATTGACTGCCCAGGCAGGTGGTCGTCGAAAGGAAAATGCCTGGTGTTCTCGTGAGATCTGGAGCGAGTCCCTTTTTTGACACTACTTTTAAGTTTTATCAAAGCAAGACGCTTCTTTACAAAACTGGAAACCAAATTCTCATAAAGGCGTCCCTGTGCCCTGTGAGCCTTGCATGATACAAGGTTTCATGCGGTAACTTTTGTAAGATCGACAACCTTTTGACATTTTCAATTTCACATCACTATAAAAACATGAAAATTGCTTTCCAGTGTGCATCATAAACAAACACAGAATTTTAAATATATAAACATAAATAAAAACTACAGGTGAAAAAATGTTACACTAAGTACAGTAACAAAATGTTTACGGTCATTATTTTTTGTATTGACTACCAAAGGTATATACTCCTAGAACTATGATGAGGCTCATTCCACTATCGTCTCGAACAAACAGAGACGATAGCAGAACAAACGTCATAGTTCTAGGAGTACCTAGGTAGGTATACCCATTCTCTAAAGACACTGGACACTATTGGTAATTGTCAAAGACCAGTCTTCTCACTTGGTGTATCTCAACATACATGCATAAAATAACAAACCTGTGAAAATTTGAGCTCAATTGGTCGCCGAAGTTGCAAGATAATAATGAAAGAAAAAACACCCTTGTCAGACCTTAAAAATCTAATTCTGAGGTCTTGAAATCAAATTCCTGGAAAATTACTTCTCACTTGAAAACTTCTTTACTTCAGAGGGAGGGAGCCGATTCTCACAATGTTTTATAAATACTATCAACAGCTCTCCATTACTTGTTAGGCCTAACAAGTAAGTTTTTATGCTAAACAGTATTTTGAGCAATTACCAAAAGTGTCCACTGCCTTTAATGAAAATTGTTTTCATTTTCCCAGAATGTCCAATCGGAGTCTGTGCCGTATTGATGTTGGTCGGCAGCCGTATTTTCTACAAACTACTCTGAGAGAAGGAGGGAAGGATGGATTTGATCTGGTCATCACTGACACAATCAACTCGTGGGAAGGGAAACGTAAGGTTTTGTTGGTTTTACATTTAACACACCACACCCACATGCCTGGAACTTGCCTAACTTTTGACATGTTTAAGATGTTCCCTCACTGTCCATACTAAAGTTCCTCTCAAGCGTCAACTTTTAATTTAGCAGTTTCTCTTTGTTTTGATTTGGGGTCGGACAAAAAATAACTAGATCAGTATTTGAACCAATGGCACTCCACCAACTGAGCTACATGTATCTAGCCCTATATTGGCGGTGTCCCTATTTTGTCAATATCTTCGCTCAGGTGTGCCAGTCAGATGCCATGCAACCATTAACTGCTGTGTAGCCATGGATCACACCCAATAATAACATCTTGGGAAGTCAGCAGCCAGGGGTCCCAGTCAGTTTCCCTTGTAGTTTATTCTGTGTCTCTATGTTTTAGCAATTGCATACAAAATTAGTATTACATCTTCATGTAGCCATAAAGTGGTTTTAAATCATACTCTTTGTTCCCTTTACTTTTCAGTTTCCTTAAAGAGACTGGAGAAGCTTGCCAAGGAAGTCAACATGGATCTTCAAGAATTCATTGAGCAAACGAAGAAAGCCCTGACGAGACAAAACATAGGAGACCTGGCATTTGAGTATCAAGTAAGTAGACAGGATCTTTCAGTTTAAAAAAAGTACTTTTACTAAAAGAAAATTGAAATACAGTGTTTAATCATGGTTGTATGTAGACAAATGTACCATTTGAGTGTGCTGGCAAAATTACCAGGTTTAACTTGTCCGAAATTCAGAAGTTATCTGGGCCGAATTTATGGCTCTGCTTATCACCATTCATCCTTATAAGGCAAGTGCCAAATATCTGCACTAGCTGTGGCTGTGTAAGCGAAGAATGCCCAGTTAAAGCCATTGGACACTCTCTGAACAGAACAAAAAATCAAGTGCACAGGTTTAAAATTAACTTACAGGGTTTACAGAAGGTAATGGTGAAAGACTTCCCTTGAAATATTATTCCATGAAATGCTTTACTTTTTGAGAAAACATTTTAAAAAATTATAAATTCTCGATATCGAGAATAACATTTATATTAAACACATGTCATGACACGGCGAAATGTGCGAAAACAAGGGTGGGTTTTCCCGTTAGTTTCTCCCGACTCCGATGACCAATTGAGCCTAAATTTTTACAGTCGCCACTGGTTAAAGGAACACGTTGCCTTGGATCGGTCGAGTTGGTCTTTGTAAAGCGTTTGTATTCAATTGTTATAAAATGCATTGTTTAGAAAGATATTTTAAAAGTAGAATATAATGATCCACATAAGTATCACTCAAAATTGCGTGGTTTTCCTTTCACCTCGTCGACAAACACGGTCGGCCATTTATGGGAGTCAAATTGGCCAACCGTGTTAGTTCGCAAAGTAACAGGAAAACCACGCAATTTCGAGGCAAACCTGTGTGGATCATTGTATTCTACTTTTAAAACATCTTTCTAACCATATGCATTTTATAACAAACGGTTACAAACGCTTTTCAAAGACCAACTCGACCGATCCATGGCAACGTGTTCCTTTAACGAACTGCCTTTTTATTTAAAAATGGTTAGTAAAAACACAAACAAAAACATTTTTCAATTGGTGTCTTTTTCCAAAAATGTTTAGGGAGTATTTCGGGCTTTTGAAAGTGATCAATAAATGATTTGTTTTGTAGATGAAACCGTCTGATGGCAGTGGGTCAGAGTTCTCCTGGAAGAAAGTCATGACAAGTGGAAACATTAAGGTAGGTTTTTCCAAAGTAAGTCAGTGAAAGTTCAGCAACCCAAGTTGACATCAATGCAATTTTGTGTCACTTTTTTTCCTAGAGCAATACCATTTCTTCCATTTTAGTTTATCTGAAAAGAAGCACTTTATTTTTAGGCACCTTGGAGGCAAACAACTGCCCTTAAATCAAGGATTCTATTATAGCAAGCCTATATCTGTCACTCAGTGACGCTCAATGGGGCTTCAACATTTAGTATTTCCTGCAAGGTATTTGGGAATACGTTTGAGTTGTGAGACCTACTCAGTGCGGTACTATTTTCTGAAGATTTTAAGATAATATCTAAGTCTTATATGGCGCACGTATTTACCAAACAAGGTACTCAACGCCCTGAGTATATACAAACTTTCAGAAAGATAGGTAATTGCAGTGATGAATTTTGAGACCCAATTATTTAGCACCTACATAAGGGTTTACAAGGTGCTACGGCGCATACAGCAGCCACAGCCAGGAACACCGGGGCGTACCCCTTCTCTTTTCGAGAAGTGCACTGGGTTCTTTTACATGCGTTACACAACACATGGGACCAACAGCTTTACAACCCATCCGAAGGACGGAGCTTAAGGACACAAGTGTCACGGCTGGGGATTCGATCCACACTCTGCTGATCAGAAACACCAGAGTTTGAATTTGGTGCTCTTAACCGCTCGGCCACGACACTTCCACATAGGATAATAACTATTATTATATAACTTATTTATTGATAACTAATTTTAACTAATTTATTGTGTATTTTTTAAAATTATTATTATATATTTTTAACTAATTTATTGATAACTAATTTTAACTAAATTGTTGTGAATTTTTTTTCTTCTTTTTTTTCAGTTCCAACTTTAATGTGTATTGTTTTGTAATTCAGCCAGTAGGCTGAAATGAGCAGCTTTTTTATAAACCATAATAATTAAATTAGTTAAATAATTAATTATATATATTTTTGTTTTCAGTTCCAACTTGGTTCGTTAAGTCTTGAGGTTGCTGAAGACCCTTCTGAGGCCATCCAAGAATTGTTCATCTTCACAATCCAGAATGCCGCTTCATTAAGAGAGAACATTAACGTCTTAGAAGGAGAGAATGAAAAATTGTCCACTGAGAGGGCAAATGCTCTGAAAGTAAGTTTCTTAAGGGTTTGGGTACTTTTTGTAGGCCAAAATATTTATTGTGCTTTGTGCATTTCTTGATTTCTTAAATGACTCTTTGTGTTATTTTATACGTTTAACTGTAAAGTGTCTATAGATATGTCTTTTTGTAGGACAAAAAACACAATGACCACAGATTTACACGTAACTTACACAGTTTGAAGATAATGATAGTAGAAAGCTTCCCTGAAAATATTACCTGCTGAGGTGCTGTAGTTTTTGAGAAATGAGTAAAACAAGTCACAAAATAAATTTCATCTCAGCGACATTGTTTTATTCATTTCTCAAGAATTACAGCCTTCTAATATCATTATCGTCAAACTGTAAGTTTAATGTAAATCTGAAGCCATTGTGTTTTGTGTTACAAAAAGTATCCAAACCCTCTCAGAAATTGTATGCATATAGTCTGCTTGTTTTCTTAAGAATGTGCAAAGAACATATTCAAAGGTTGAACAAAAATAAAAGTTATATACCTCTTGCTTTTTCTGTGTGCTTTCTGCCCCCCCCCCCCCCCCTCGCCCTCTCTATCTCATTTGCGTTTGTGAACCAGTGTGCTTTTTTTATTTCAGAGACTGGAAAAATGTGTTAATTTGCATAGTGAAATGGAACAAGAACTCTTCTCAAAGGTAGGTTACTTTTGAAAAAAAAAATGTTTTCCTATTATTCAGGATCGCACTCGATGCTCTTGAGTAATTGTTTTTATACGTCCTACTTGCGGGCACTCATCAATTTGGTCAATCAAAGATCTTTGTCGATTTTCTTTTGCAGTTTCAAGTTGTTCTGAATGACAAGAAAGCAAAAATCAGACGTCTCAAACAAGAAGGTAAGACTTTAAACATGTCTTTGCACTGTACACAACGATATATTATCATGCATTCAATATATGGAACGTATTACTTACATTGTTTTGTTCTGGCAACTCACACCTGTTATCTCCATGTAATTCCTTTTCAAAACTGAACTTAAATGGAACAAGAAAGGTAGTAGCAACACTTAAATACACTTGACACTGTTGATTATTGTCAAAGCATATCTCGATATCACATGGCTGTTTTCGCTTCAAATGTTTTGCAGGAGTAAAGCACATTTCTACTGATGCAAATAATTCGCTGCGAAATTGTGACGTGAAAATTTGTATCATATATGCATTCACAGGAATTATGAACTAGGCTATATAGTCTTTAAGTGCTACTACTACCTTCCTTGTTTTATCTTTCATACTAAAAAATATCTTCAATTATAATTTATGGGCTTCCATGTATTAAATGGATGAAACTATTTCCAATATACAAATGATGCCTTTTGTTCATGTTTCCCTGCATTGTATGTAATACCTACAATGCATTTACCACTTTTATGGTCCTCACCACTTTACTCCTATTGGTTCATAGGAAACTTTTTTTGGCTATAATTTCCCCGCTGTTTCTGGATCCTTCTCATAATCCCTTCCCCTCTTTTTTTTTCTACAAATGGATATGTATTTGTTTGTACTTGTTTTATGCCCCTGATGAAGGTCTGGTTTGAAACGAAAGCTAAGGCCATCTGCCCTATTCATTATTGTTATCCTTTTATCACTGGTCCTTTATGTTATCTTTGATCCTTTGCTTTAGGTATTCATCCTTTATACTTGGTTTTGCCTGCTTGGTTTTGCCCAATATGTATGGTTGTTGCCCTGTGTATAATATTTCTTGTAATTTTATTGTTTAAAACCAAATTCCTAGTCTTAGACTTTGTATTTAGTGTCAATGTATTTCTTAAAATAAACAAATAATTATTTGAATTGAAAAAATATGTATATGTATATTATAATGTTTTTTTTTTTTTTTTTTTTTTTTGCTATATTATGTTATTTTCTCTGGTATTAATGGTTTGGCCCTAGTTATGGCTTTGCTCTTGTATTTTGTAAAATGCTCATTTTCCCTCTTTATTTCCTCAGTCAAGGATGCAATCTCAAATGCAGAATCTGCATCCAGTCATCTCCCGACAAGAGATACATCTCATCCGTCGTTGAATTCCTCAGGGGAGGAGAGTAATGAGGATGATCTTGAAGACGAGGAGCTGGAAGACGATGAAATCAGCACAGATGAGGAATCCAAGGTGAGATAATGGTAGGCGGTAATAGTGCATTGAATTCAAGTTAACAATGGTCGAGTCGTCGGAGTATCTTTGAATCCTGGGCAGGACACCTACTTAGGGTGTCGTGGCCGAGCGTTTTAGAGCATTGAATTTGAGTTATGGTGGTTAAGGCTTCGAGATCATAACAATTGTGTCCTTGAGCAAGACGCTTTTCTTTTCCTTCAGCTGTGCCACGCATCTGGAACTCGCTACCACTTAATCTTAAATCTTGTCTTTGTACCACAAAATTCAAATCTCTTCTCAAAACTTATCTTATGTCACAGGTTTTCAAGGACTAATTTTGTTGTGTCTGATTTTCTTTGTTTTGTTTTTGTTTTGTTTTTGGTTTAACTGCACCTTGAACACCCAGCAGGGTGGATCATTACAAGTCTTATTATTATTAATTATTATTATTATTTGCTTTTCCTCACATGGGTGTAAATGGGTACCTGCGAGGGTAGAGCTTGATAATGTGTTTGAAGTAGCCTTCGGACCACCACTGCAGGTCAGGGCTGTGTACTCCCAAGGGAGATGAGAAAGATTACGGAAATGTTATTGGCCAAATGACCAGCCGTCGGTTTCACAAAACTCTTCCTAACTTAAGACTAATCTTAGGACTTAGGACGAGTCCCAACCCTGCACTGTAGCATGCAGACTTTAAGACTAATCCTAAGTTAGGACGAGTTACCCGTCCTAACTCGAGATAAGACGAGTCCTAACTCTTTGTGAAATCGACGGCAGGACATTAATGTAAAGCGCACTGATACATTACTGTAAAATGCACTATAATGGTCTAAGAACTACTTACTATCACTATTGTTACATTGCTAAAAGACCTGCTTGAACGAAAATGTCAAGTCGTGAACTTTGCTGGATTCCACTTAAAATGTTTTCGATGAATAAGGAAATCGAGTCATATGATTATAAATAGGTTTCAATTGTGTAAAAAAAACAATCATTTTGTATGCCCTTGTCCAGAGCTTTTCTGCGAGATTTGCGAAAAGCCCCGTTACGTAATCACTCTCAAAACGTCATAAGTAGATAAAGCCGCTTTGTTGCAGCGTGGATGTATAACAAAGCAAACTCCCACAAATGACGTCAGCGGCATTGTCCTTTGACGCCCGCTCTCAACGGCAGAAGTGTTTTTAGTTTTTCAAAAAACCTTTAGGTAGGGGCCTGCTTTTTTAATCGATAAGTACGAAAAGTTCAGAAGTGTACACATATCAAAATTATATTTAAATGGTGAACAAGTGCATTATAAACAAGTAAAAATACCATTTCTGTTGAAAACATTCCGCTCAGGTAGCTGTTAAATGTATATGACTGTAGGCACAGTGTTGCCAAAATTCCTGTGGAAAAAAACTAGGTATCTAGAGTGTAACTTAAAAACCAAGCCCTTCTCTATTCCCTAGCAAATGTCTAAAGGTTTTGTTAGATTTATAAATATAAACAAGTTTTAATTTAAAATTCTTTTTTTTGTTACCACTTTCAGTCGAGACACAAACCGAAAAAGAGAACCGTACAATCAAGTAGAGTGGAGGCAGACACAAGCTTGATTCTAGGCGATGATGAACCAACCAATGAAACAGCAGCTCCTATGGGCAAAAGGTATATATCGCCTAATCTGATTGGTTATTGATACATCAAAGTAGGCGGGGATTGGCTGCTAAAGGTCGAAGGACCTCACAAGATTTTCTTTTTGGGGGGGATTATGAAGCAACCAATGAAACAACAGCTCCTAGGGGCAAAAGGTATATCGTCTTATCTGATTGGTTGCCAAGTCAAAGATTGTATTGAAGCAGGCATGTGAGACTTCCCCTTTTCAGCTGATTTCCTTTTTTTTGGGGTTTTGATTTTCCTCTTTTTTCCTTAAAACTTACTGTGTACAAAAGTATAGGAAAATTGTCATTTCCTCTTTTTTGCTTGCCTGGTTTTCTCTTTTCCTCTTTTCATGGCTAGTTACTCATACATGCCTGATTAAGGGTAAGAAGTTGCGCAAAGTGAGTGCTAGGAAGGAACAACGAGTGAGAGAACCTTACTTTTAGATGAAGAACCTATAGAGGAGGCTCAATGAGGAGACAGAGTGTCTTACAGGATTTATGTTTTCTTGCAGGAGAAAAAGACGAGCTGTAACGAGTAAACAGACGCCATCTAAACCAGCCATTCCAAAAGTGTTATCTGGCAGGACAGAGAGGTGAGTTAATTTCTTGTTTAATAGTAGATGTTAAAGACAGTGTACACTATTGGTAATTGTCAAAGACTCTCACTTGGTGTATCTCAACATATGCATAAAATAACAAACCTGTGGAAATTTGAGCTCAATCGGTCGTCGGAGTTGCGGGATAACTATGAAAGAAAAAAACACCCTTGCTACACGAAGTTGTGTGCTTTCAGATGCTTGATTTCGAGACCAAGTATTAAACCTGAGGTCTCGAAATAAAATTCGTGTAAAATTACTTCTTTCTCCAAAACTAGGTCACTTCAGAGGGAGCTGTTTCTCACAATGTTTTATCCCATCAACCTCTACCCCATTAGTCGTTACCAAGTAAGGTTTTATGCCATTACTTATTTTGAGTAATTACCAATAGTGTCCACTGCCTTTAAACTTGCACCAGTGATAAAGAATATTAATTTTGGTGTTACCCTTACACGTATGTGTGTTAGAACCTTCCTGAGTTCCGTGAAAAAAAATCACAGGCATATTACTCGGTTACCTTGTATGTTTTGAAGAATCAAAGTGAAATGTTGCAAAAGTATTGTACTAGATATACACTGTACAAATTATTTTTTGATGTTGAAATTATTTAATTCATGGTTATTGTGTACACCAAAGCACGGAAAGAAAAACATAAGAAACCTAGGAAAGACATAAGCTAAGATGGCGTGTGGTGTGGCGCGGCCAAGCTCACCGGACCCAAGTTCTGGTGTTGCCAGCAGCAGATTATGGGTTGGACACCCTGTAGTGACACTTGTGCCCTTATCATTAAAATATTGTTTTAATCGCACACCAATGTGGATGTTTCTCTTTGAATTCCAGGAGTGCTACCCCATCTACACCCGGAACATCTGAAATCAGTCGCCTGTCACAAAGAACATCGAGTAAATCGTCAAAATCTGATCCCGATCCCGACATGTTGTTTGATGAATTGTGAATTAGAGTCTTGTAGGTAAATCTTCATCTTCAGTATACCATTACTAGATTCTTGTTAGTAGAGACCGTTTTTCAAGTGCGCAGAGTTGTCACTTTTGGGTCAGCCAATCAGCATTGCTTTTCATTGCTTCCCTTCAAGAGGTTAATGACAAGAGGTATCGAAACGGCGCGCCGTCCGTGGTCTCGAGTCTGAATGAGAATTTGTCTTGCCAAGTTGAAACTAAGATGTTCTGATATTGTTTTTATCATGTAAAGTTGGCTCACTGAAACTACTTCTCAGGTGAGATTTGCATTGACGCCATGTGTTATATGGTTTTTGAGTAGTAGTACTTCTTAGAAGAATTGCTGTTAGAAAATACGATGTTTTGATCAGTATGCTCTGATCGTCTTCAGGAGAAAGTCACCTGAGAATAGTTTTAAAGGCAGTGAACACTATTGGTAATTACTCAAAATAATTATCATCATAAAACCTTTCTTGATTACGAGTAATGGGGAGAGGTTGATAGTATAAAACATTGTGAGAAATAGCTCCCTCTGAAGTGGCGTAGTTTTCGAGAAAGAAGTGATTTTCCACGAATTTGATTTCGAGACCTCAAGTTTAGAATTTGAGGTCTCGAAATCAAGCATCTGAAAGCACACAAGTTCGTATGACAAGGGTGTTTTTTCTTTCATTATTATCTCGCAACTTCGATGACTGATTGAGCTCAAGTTTTCACAGGTTTGTTATTTTATGCATATGTTGAGATACACCAAGTGAGAAGACTAGTCTTTGACAATTACCAATAGTGTCCACTGTCTTTAAGAAACTAAACATATCAACTTGGCCTGATGTTTCTCACCCAAGACAATTTCACTGAAACTAAGAGTGTTATTTAACTTCTTTACAGTTTTATAGAAAACGAAAAATGGAAACCTTAAACAAACACAAATAAAACAGGTTGCTACAATAAAATCGAGTTTCCTGATGCACTTATTTTCCAATAGATAGAGGTCTTTATGATAGTCGAACAAATTCCAGTCTCTAATTTCACGTTAAAGACACTGGACACCTTTGGTAATTGTCAAAGACCAGTCTTCTCACTTGGTGTATCTCAACATATATGCACAAAATAACAAACCTGGGAAACTTTAACTCAATTGGTCGGCGAAGTTGCAAGATAATAGAGGAAGAAAAAACACCCTTGTCACACGAAGTTGTGTGCTTTCATGCTCGATGAGGTCTCGAAATCAGTTCAAATTATTTTACTGAGAAATTACTTCTTTCTCGAAAGCTAATACTTCAGAGGGAGCCGTTTCTCACAATGTTTTATACTATCAACAGCTCTCCATTGCTTGTTACCAAGTAAGCAGTTGCCAATAGTGTCCAGGGCCTTTATAAACTGGTGTAACATTAGGTGCGTCACCCATTAAAAACAGACATGAGTTTATCTATGAAGGGTCCGTACTTTCTGGTTTGGGAAACAACAGTTTTCAACAGGATCTTTCTTATCTGATCAATGACAAACGTTCACAAGGCCTAAAACAAATGGTTTAGGATGCCACTGCATGTGAGTTTACTGGCAAATAGGTCAATTTTGTTGACTACATGTATTTGAAATTAAAGATGCTATGTCAGATTGTTGGCCCCAAACATTAAAAACTAGATTTTTTTGAGTGAATGGTATTTCAAAGAGTATCACCCGCTCTAACAATTTTTGTTTTTACTTTTACTTTTAATGGTCAGGAACCATGACAAAAATTTAAAACGTTTCTTATAAAACACATAAGAATTGGTCACGTGATATATTGTCGGGATCCCGACAAAAACTAATTTTTAGCACTTTATTTCACTGCTACTAATAACTTGTGGACTTTTTCGAGCAATGGCTCAAATGAAAGCTTGTAACTTTCTCGACCCCCATCAAAATACTTATTGAATTTTAAATCAAAATTTTGGGGTCAAATCGGCCAAAAATCTGATATAGCATTTTTAATAGCCTGATTTTATTTACAAACGCTAGGAGTGAACTTTGTATTGGTTTTGGTGATTGGATAAGTCAATGTTTACCCTAGTCTTGATGTCTAGAGTAGCAATTGTTTATCTTTACAAACTATTCTTTGGTTCACCCATGCTTCACCAAGGATTGGACCGATGCACTGTTTGTATTATCAAAATACGGCTGATCATCAACAAAGCCCTTGTTCGTTCACATGATCTGAATGGGAACGAATTATCATTACAGGAATTGGTAAGAACAAAGCTAGTCTAAGATCACAGATTTACATCAAACTTACACGGTCGAATGATGATCGATAGTAGAAAACTCTCATATCTCATGCATGTATGTTTTATGATGATATGTTGTGATATTTTGAAACAAACAAACAAACAAATATTATTGGAACCAGGTCGACACACTCTGCTGCTCATAGAATCACCGGAGATTGGGTCCATTGAGCTTGACCGCTCGGCCATATACATGCCAATTCATCAGTACGGTGCCGTCGATTATAACTAAGAATTTACTATTAAACTCCGCTCGTCAAACAGTACTTGTGGGTACAAATATAAAATATAGTGTTGGCTCTGAAAAGACCCCGTGTCGTCTCGACGTTTCGAACAGTATACTCTGCTCGTCTTCAGGAGAAAGTTTAGCTGTAAAAAGTTACTGAAGAGTAAGTAGAGATAGTTTATGCCAAACTACCATGGCCCATATAGACACTGTTGAGAGCTGAAGACCATGAATATAAAAGTTAGGCACCAAACTGTGTGTGATAGCCATTAATTCTGTGGTACCGGTAGGCCTCAATGGAGGCATTGGGGGTTAAAGGCAGTGGACACTATTGGTAATTGTCAAAGATGAGCCTTCTCACTAGGTGTATCTCAACATATGCATAAAATAACTAACCTGTGAAAAATTGACCTCAATCGGTCATCGAAGTTGCGAGATAACAATGAAAGAAAAAAACACCCTTGTCACACAAAGTTGTGTGCATTTAGTTGGTTGATTTCGAGACCTCAAGTTCTAAATCTGAGGTCTCAAAATCAAATTCGTGGAAAATTACTTCTTTCTCAAAAACTATGGCACTTCAGAGGGAGCCGTTTCTCACAATGTTTTATACCATCAACCTCTCCCCATTTCTCGTTACCAAGTAAGGTTTTATGCTGATAATTATTTTGAGTAATCACCAATAGTGTCCACTGCCTTTAAAGGGACACGTTCCGAAAGTGTCCAATGGCTTTAAGTTCACTCTGCGGCAATGTGACAAAGTTTACAATTATTTACGAGGGGCCATCGTTTGGTCTTTGTCAACGTAATGCTACATTTTGACTGATATTATGACACTCACTTATGACAGAAGTTTGACTGCAAAAACTGGGATGTTAAAATTGACCCAGTTGGTGTTGTCAAAGTCATGTAGATACCGTGGTCAAGTGGTTATAGACTGCAGGACTTCTGCAGTCACAAGGTTGTGGGTTCGAATCCTCCAGCAACCGCTATTTTCACAATGACTGGAATAGATATTGTCGGACTAAATACCATTTTCTTGATTTGTGCATTATTTATAATCAACAACCAATGTTTGTATGAGAGAGATTGGCTGTTGTCGGCTTGGTGTTTAGATCCCCCTCTGGGAGTTTGCAGAGTTCCCTTTATGGGAAGATCTTCTATCACAAACAAACAAACAAACAAACAAACAAACTAACAAACAAGGATCGAAGAAAGAGTAGATGGTGCAAATTTGAGCATCCCGGTTTTAACAGTTATATTGGATGTGTAATTATAATTGACTTCTATAATGGTGATGATGTTCGGCAAATTCTGTTGAGAAATTCTGCCCATCTGCAAAAAAATGTGTTAAAATGTACGCCATGGGTGCTACCACATAGAGACCAAAGAGGGATTCCAAATTAACATCAAAATGGTGTTAAGATAACACCACGATGTAAATTTGGATTTTGTTTTCAGTACCTTTATGTAACGACACTGTCAATTTTAACACAACAGTTTTATGCATGGGAATGGGAGTCAATGAACCAACGCAAAAAAAAGGATTAAAATTGACATGAAAGATAATAATAAAAAATAATAAAAAAATTATGCGGGTGGCACTCTAAAAATACATGCTATCATTAAACTTTATTGGTAACAAGCAATGGATATCTGCTGATAGAATTACCAAACGTGTGGTAATTGTCAACGTCAATCCCTGCATAATGCATGAAAAGAACTGTGTCGTCGAAATCGCGAGAGAATAATGAAAATAAAAACACCATTTTGAATAATTGTGTGTGCTATCAGATGGCCAAAAAAAAAAAATTCATGCCCGAAGTATTTTAATATTCCAAAGAAATAACCCCTTTCTCAAAAACTACGTTACTTCAGAGGGAGCCGTATCTCACAAAGTGTTATACTAACAACAGCTCTCCATTGCTCGTTCCATGTAAGCTTTTATGCTAACAATATATATTCAATATTTCCCAGTGTCCAGTGCCGTTAAGTCCATCGACATACATGATGTATTGCTCAAGGACACTCTTTAATAATTACTACTTCTCCGATTGTAGTTGAAATTGTCTTTCCTTTTGCACATAGTGGTTTCAAGGGGATTATATCTTATGGTCAGTGGTTTTATTCGTTTGTTTGGTAAATAAATTGCCTGCGTGGCTTTGTTGCAAAACTTTCCCTTCAAACTTATTCACAGTTTTTGACTGCATGATTGCGGTTTGGAAAATCAAGATGTCTGTTGTTTGTTGTTTGTTGTTGTTTGATGTTTGTTGTTTGCTGTTGTTTGTTGTTTGTTGTTGTTTGTTTGTTGTTTGTGTGTTGTTGGTTGTTTGTTGTTTGTTGTGTGTTGTGTGTTTGTTGTTTGTTGTTGATTTGGTTAGCAGTTAAAATAATCATTAGAAGAAGAAGAAGAATAATATATGTCAGAAACCCTGAGGTCTCGTGGTACACTACAAAATTATAAAAAGTATCCAATAACATTCAAAAACAGCATATGACATCAATATCTTTTAAAACTGAACAAACCATAATATATACTAGCAATAAATGCCAGCATTTACATAATATATACCAGCAATAATATACACCAGTAATAAATGACTGTAAACTTTGAAGTTAACAAGAGGTATTTAAGTGGGAGCTTATGCCAAAGCTAAGGACAATGTCATAAAGTTTGATTGAAATGTATACATGTACTGTCTACGGTAGATGGATTGCACATGAATTCATCAAACTCCATGTCGGGGCCCAATTTCATAGAGCTGCTATAAGCACAAACATTTGCTTAGCATGAAATATCTCGATAAAAACAGGGTTCAAACAAATTTCCATTTGCTGCAAATTGCTTATTACTTGTATTCAGCTATTGCTTGTTTGACCTGAAATTCACGTGGAAATTTGGTTGGTAATCCTGGTTTTATCGAGGCAAACATTTAATACTAAGCAAACGTTTGTGCTAAGCAGCTCTATGAAATTGGGCCTTGATGATAAACACTGGAAAAGTGCACGGGCGTAAACGCGTACACGTGTCATCAAAGACGGCGGTCAGTGACGTCATGTGCAATCTATAATAGGCTGAATGGGTGCGCGCAGCTACTGTGTGTTTATAAAGCTCTGTTTGTTATTGATGAAGGAGATATCATTCGGGATGGACGTGATACGTGGGGTAAGTGTGTGTCTAACTGAACACTAACAACCATTAGAACACTTTCATCTGCTTACAACCGGACTTGCACATTATGTTGCTCTCCAAATGTGGAACAACCTCCCAGTATCCATTAGGAATTGTAACTCTTTGCCACTTTTTAAGAAATCTCTTAAAACTTATTTGTTTCAAATGTTATAGTGTACTGTACAGTTCCATTGGGTTGCTCACTTTATAGCGCTGTTGGTCTTCCGAGAAAGCGCTTTATAAATGCTCCGTTGTATGTATGTATGTATACATGTGTATGTAGGCCTACGTGTAAGTGCCTTGTCACATGCCGAGTCGAGCTTCAGGCAACTTGGAGGCAGCGAACTGGACACCTTCGGTAATATTGTCAAAGACCAGTCTTCTCACTTGGTGTATCTGAATAATGTGCATTAACAATCCTGTTAACATTTTGAAACATTTGCGAAAGTAAGAAAGAAAAAACACCCTTGTCGCACAAGTTGTGTGCTTTCAGATGCTTGGATTTGAGACCTCAGCTGAGGTCTCGAACTCAATTCACTTGTTACTATATTTTTTACCACTATATTTTCCAGTGACTTTCAACAAACATTTTCAGAAGCGGCTCAAAATGAAAAGAAAGAATGACCAACCAACGGTAGCAATAATAGACGCAGATGGCCCTTCTCCTTCCGGAGGGGAAACAAGGACAGCCTCTGATGAAAAAGTACAATTGAGAAAGGAAATTGGACTGATCAAAGGTATAAGCTGTTTATAATTAGAAAGAAGAGTTTATGCGATGAAACTAGACAATGTTTGTTCTTACAACATGTTTTACAACAAAACCCCGAACTAGGTTTATCGAGTTAGTTTGAATTTAAATAGTATTTGAAGCTTTGCATGGTGTGGAGAATAAGAGTACTTTTAATTGCAACTATTGATATTTTCAATGCATTTATTTATGTTGAAAATAATTAACAGCTGCACTTGCCAAAATAAACAAATGCAGACCCAAAAAGGTTGCTAAAAACACTCAATTATTTTGAGTAATTACCAACCGTGTCCAGTGCCGTAAATTGACAAAAAGTAACTTAGTTATGCATCTGAAAGACTGTGTGATCAATTTAACCTTGAAGTTAATGACCTTTCAAGTTGGCGCTTTTTTTTTTGCGTTGTTCGTCCTTGAACAATTGTCTATCTGTTCTGTTGAGGGGGAAATTGCTCCAATGTTAAACGGTTAAGGGGCCCTTGTCCTTCGAATCTCTCAAAGTTCTGCTGGTATACAGTGGCCAATTTCATAGAGCTGCTTAAGTAAAAAGAAAAATTGGTTAAGCACGAAAATAGATTGCTTAAAGTTATTTTACACACGTTACTGGCCAAAATTTCATGCCATATACATTGCTTGTGACTGGTATTTAGCTGTTGTTTACTTAGCATAACAATTGAGTGGAGTCTTGGCCGGTATTCTGATTTTGCTAAGCATGGATTATTTTGCTTAAGCAGAATTTTTGCCTAAGCAGCTCTATGAAATCGGGCCCAGGAATTTCCCCGGATACTCTTTGAGAGTTGTTTTTACGCACTAAAGGTATTTGTTACTTGATATTTTGTCATCATAATAAGCAACGTACAGTGTGTTGAAACTGTTGAGTATGGATCAAACAACATAAATGTCTCTAGAAATATAGTTCATTTGGTTTCAACATCTTGTTAAAAAAAAAAGATTTTTCTTTTTTATATGCAAGTCGTTAGACACACTTCAATGTGTGGACTACAATTATTTTATTTCAGAGGTCATTGCCACCTACCCCTATAGGGCTGAATACAGTACTTTTACAGTACATACGGATGTAGGCTTGGTATAGTAGTTGGTTATTGTTTCCTTTTCTTTTTGCAGCTATTTCTATCATCATGGGGACCATTATTGGGTCTGGCATCTTCATCTCCCCTCAAGGTGTACTTAGCGGGACTGGGAGTGTTGGGCTTAGCCTGGTCGTCTGGGTGGTATGTGGGTTAGTCTCTCTAGCAGGTGAGTTGATCGTTAGGTCTCTGTGTCGGCGTGTGGGCCCCTGTAAAACAGGTCTCTGCTAGTCAGATCTAGTGATTCCATTGAATGGATAATTATGATATCATTGAATAAACGTGCAGTGTATGGGTGCGTTCGTTTAGCTTCCCTGGGTCGACCCCGGTGTGTGGCGGGTTTTTTTTTCCATGACAAATGTGTGCAGATAATTACCCACGTTCGTCCTAGAAACAAAAACCGCCACACACCGGGGTCGACCCAGGGGAGCTAAACGAACGCACCCAGTGACATTAGCTTTCCATTTGACTGCGTATCTCTATGTGAAATGAATGTAGGTCAAAGGTGCATGTACACGCCGGCTGGAGGCCGGTCTCTGGTGTTATTCATGAGCCTCTAAGTGTGACGTCAGATGTTCAGGCTATGTTGGGCGGGCTGTTTTCTGGTAATCAGTTTTGGGTCCTGTAGTGCTGCTTTACATCGAAAATATTGCTTAATAGTTGTTTTTGCTTAGCAGAAATGAGTAGGATACAACACATGTGCCATGGCTGATAATCTTACTTGGTAAACATGTGCTTTAATTTTCTACTGCTTAAAGCAGCTTTATAAAATTTCAGTCAACTCTGTGTTATAGAAGAGCAACATCTTCTGCTTAATAGCAGAAAATGATGCTCTTTTCTGAGATTTTACGGTGGTTTCAAAGCACATGTTCATAGTGTTATCGGAATGTAGGGTTTTGTACCTTTGAGCAATCACCCTTCTATGCAATTTGTAGTACAACAATTTAACTCTTTCATTCTATTGGCCAGGTGCCTTGTGCTTCGCTGAACTGAGTATCGTAACAGGGAAGTCAGGAAGCCAGTACATCTTCCTAAAGGAAGCCTATGGAGATATCCCAGCATTCCTATACTCGTGGACTTCCAGTCTGCTCATGCGTCCTGGGGGTATGGCTCTCGTCACGCTAGCCCTGGGGACGTACACAGCAGACTTTGTGGTCCCTGGGGTTTGTGGGGTGCCTGATGTGCTCATCAAATTGTTTGCTGTACTCGTAACGTGTAAGGCCATTACAAACTATGAGTTGAACCATATATGTTTTGTTCCGTATAACGTGTCGTATCCCTTACTTATAAATAACAACAAAATGCGAAAACTTGGGCTCAATGGGAGAGTTTGGAACGCTAGTTGGCAGCAGACTCACTAGGTAATTCCCATTGTTTCATAGTTCTGAGCGTGCGCACATTACCGTAAACATTGCATTCTGATTGGTACGTGTGCTGCCACCAAGCGTCCCAAAAGTCTCCCATTGGTCATCGAAGTTGGCAGAAAATATTTAAGAATTTAAACATTAACAAAAAATAGTCTTCTTTCAGATGCATGAAAAGGGCTTCATGCCTGAAGCCTTTCAAATGTTTTGGTGAAAAGTTACGTTACTTTAAAGGGTGTCGTTCAACAATGTTGATGGAAACTTAGTGCTCTTCAGTGCTCTGTATCGAGTATTTTTTTATGGTAATTCATTGTTTTCATAATTACCAACCTCCCTTTAACCCTGTTCTGACTGTAGTAAAAATTGCAAACGATTATTAACCCTTTAACTGATCCTTGCTTTACCAATGTTACAGTATTTACGTCATTTATCAATGCGATAAGCGTAAAGTGGACTACCAATCTGCATGTAGTCTGCACGGTGTCAAAGGTCGTGGTACTGTTAATCATTAGCGGCGTGGGCGTAGTGAGAATGTTTCAGGGTAAATATTAGTCTTTGTTCGAGTCTTTGTTTATTTTGTTTTCATAAAGTGACATGTGAATATAAGGCCTGGCCTCTATATATAACATCAGACATGAAACATGGCTGTTTGCTATTTAGTGCTGGGCTGATGCTCTTAGAACAAGACGTAGAAGAGTAATAAACCTTTCGGGACTAAGGCAATATATGTATATATCCCACCGCTGCTACCAAATGTGACACTTAAATGCATACAACAAGGGTTGCTTCATAACAGTATAGCTAAAAAGAAGATAATATAAACTTTCTTTGAGTAGGCTTTACCACCAGCAGCTGGTATATATGTAGTTCAGTGGTCGATTTCACAAACAAGAATATGGTCCTAAGTTAGTACTAGTCCTAATTAGGTCTAGTCCTAACTTTTAGGACTAGCCCTATTGAGATTGTAAAAACTTAAGGCTAGTCCTAAGTTTTAACAAGACTAGTCTTAACTCTTTGTGAAATCCAACCCATGGCCTGGTATTCTAAAAACAGAAGGTATAAAACAAATTCCTTTTAAAGGGCAGCTAGAACTCTTGATGATCTGGCTTCGTTCAACAACTCATACACCATGTCTATTTCTTTACACGATGGCAGGACATACTGAATATATCAACCCTGCAGTCTCATTCATCGGTTCAAACACCGGGTTCTTTCAACTATCCGATGCATTCTACCAGGGTCTGTACCCCTACGACGGCTGGTGAGTTTGTGTATTATACATAAGGCCGTTTCGGCGGCGGATACGGCTGCGGCCCTACACTAGTGGGGCAACCTAATTGCATTCTCCGCTTTGTGATTGGGGTGAACCCCAGACGATGCGCCGCATGATATTTGACTGCCCACTCTCTCACCTTCATGGTGGCATCGAAGCCCTTCACCTGGCTGAGGACCCAGCTATAAACTGGCTTACGGACTTTAGAATGAGATCAGAATAGCATTATAGACGACATCATTATCACGCCTGTGGCTAAAACTGTTGCTAAGGGTTTAATACTAATTTTAGTCTTTTGGCGATGTTTTGGTGACCACTATAGACGATGTGACCTCTGACGTCACACGAAAACCATAACATGATTCGCGCGCATAACGCCGGGCAAAACCTTTGTGTTTTGGCAGCCAGCTAGAAAGTGTACGCAATCTTACTATGACTACGCAACTCAGTGCCTGGCGAAACATGACGTATTAGTGTTTGGTCAACAGAGGGCGGTTTGACACTTGCCCAAACCTTACAGTGTTATAGCATTGTGTCCACCATATTATTTTAAAATGGTCTATGACGTCATATAGCTGTAGCCGCCCTTTTCGACACGACCCTCTTTACAAAGTTGGAAGGATGAGTACACTCAAGACAGTCTTGAATTTTGTGTTCCATGGGCCTGACCATTTTCGAGTCAGTATGACAAAGAGTCTGCCTTTAGTATCCATAAAATGAGGTAAAATAATATCCACAAGTTTTTGGAGGATTACCTACAGGAAATGGTTCCCTTCTCGATGACAGACAAACGGAAAGAAACAAAGTCCAAAACCACACATGTATACGTATAACTAAACAAAAAACATGTAAAATAGTAACACTGAGGGCGCACTTGGTATCCTTACAATTGGAACGGCCCCAATCGACTAACTGTGTTTACACATTTGTAAATAAAATATAATATCTTGAGTTAAAGATAAATATAGATACAAACTGGCAGTCATTGGAATTACAATAAAACTATCCATGTGGCAGACGCATTTTTTAAAGCTTGTTGTTTTATTCGATTTTCTGACATTATAGGGGTTCGTTGAGCACAGTTTACGAAGAGGTTTTCAACCCTAAAAGGTAAGCTTTATAAAGCACGTGCTTATACCTTTATGTTTATAAATATTGTTAATGTTATGAGCATTAAATTGAGTTGTGTTGAATTGACGTACGGGTAAAGAGCATAATATAAGTGATTCATTATTTTATTTTCATTCTCTAGAAACGTTCCATTGGCCGTAATAATTAGCATTCCTATTACCATAGTGATTTACATCTTCGTCAACCTGTCGTATCTGACTGTTCTGTCCCCAAATGAGATGATCGCATCAAAAGCAGTTGCCCTGGTAATGTATTAATAATATTAACATATAGTGCACTGCAGTGCACTGGTAATTGCTAACTGTTAGTTAACTGTTAATCGCATTCGTTGCCTCTGTGAAGTATCAGGTCTGTATGCATTAAATAACAAGTCTGTGAAAATTTGGGCTCAATTGGTCATGCGAAGTTACAAGAGAAGAATGAAAGGAAAAACACCCCCATGCACAAATTTGTGTGCTTTTAGATGCAGAAGAAAATACTTCATGCCTGATCAAGTCTTTTGACGAAAAAAAATGATTTCTCAAGAACACGTTTCTTTAAAAACTGTCTGAATCTTGGTTATTTTTGTGTGACCAGGATTTCTCTGAGGTATCGCTTGGTGTCATGTATTGGATCGTACCTCTAGGTATCTGCATCTCAGTCTTCGGAGGAGCAATGGGGTCGTCTCTTACAGATTCCAGGTAGGACATGATGTTCATTTTAGCCTGAACACCATGGTGTCAAATTTAACACCCTGGTGTAAATTTAAACACCCAGGTAGGACATGATGTTCATTTTAGCCTTAACACCATGGTGTCAAATTTAACACCCTGGTGTACATTTTAAAACCCAGGTAGGACATGATGTTAATTTTTAGGTGTATCTGTATGCCCTATGTGACAACACACAGATCAATTTTAATACACTGCATGGAGTACATTTTAAATGTATTTTTATGTTGTTAAATATTGTTTTGTCTAGGCTTCCGTACGTTACGAGTCGTGAGGGTCACATGGCCCAGGTGCTGAGCATGATCAGCATAAAGAGGAGAACACCCCTCCCAGGAATCTTTCTGGAAGTAAGCCCCGCCCATTATTATTTCCCCCATAATGTCAAAGACCAGTATTCTCACTTGGTGCATCACAACATTATGCATAAAGTAACAAGTCTGTGGAAATGTTGACTCATTGGTCATCCAAGTTGCGAGAGAATAGTTGAAAGAAAAACACTGTTGCACAACAATGTGTGTGCTTGTCTTAAGATGCAAATTCATGTGCTTTCATATGAAGTCTTATTAATCGAGTGAGAAATAATTACTCTTTTCTCAAAAACTACGTTACTTCAGAGGGAGCCGTTTCTCACAATGTTGTATACCATCAATAGCTCTCCATTGCTTGCTACTAAGTAACTTTTATGCTGACAATTATTATTTTTGAGCAATCACCAATAGTGTCCATTCCCTTTAATCAGCCCTATGAAACATTTTATACTCTGCTTTCATTTCTTCACCTATACCAGGCTATTATTGCGGTCTTTCTCATCGCCGTTGGATCTTTCGACACGTTGGTCTACGGACTGAGCTTTGCTGGGTGGATCTTCTACGGTAGTGCCGTGCTGGCCGTCCCGATACTCCGGTACCGTCTACCGGATCGCCCGAGACCCTTTAAAGTACGCCAACGAGTAGGCCTTTCTCGTAGTTAGGAAAGTTCTTTACTGTATGTATTATGAGCTGCCTCTAAACTCAGCAATTGGTTTCTGTTTCATCCAACCCGAATATGCCTGTGATTTATTTTCACAGAGCTCGGGAAAGTACTGAGTATACAATGCTAACACACATCCGTGTATAGGAGTAAAACCACAGTATTAATATTCTTTATCCCCGATTGCAAAATTTCCAACCGCTGCTAAATATATAGGATTCAAACTGCCTCTAGCTACCGGGCAATTTCTTAGCATGTTTTGTACCAATTAAAAACAAAAAGGCATAAGTCAAGAGCGCTTTTCCTTGTTTCCCAGCTACCAATGATATTCGTGGTTGTTGTCTTCATCACCGCCTGTT
Organism: Asterias rubens; assembly: GCF_902459465.1. Lineage (NCBI taxonomy): Eukaryota > Metazoa > Echinodermata > Asteroidea > Forcipulatida > Asteriidae > Asterias > Asterias rubens. The sequence continues at coordinate 1,937,093 of NC_047075.1, forward strand.
ACCTTGCCGTGTCTCCCTTCATTAATGGTCCAGGAATGGAGACCAATTACTTGCCTCTCCCTGATCTCAGAACTCACCCAAGTTGTTCCTTAATATTCCTCATGTCAAATTTACTTCGCACAAAAGTTGTTCCTTATTCCCCATGTACCAATGATCTTTGTCATTGTTGTCTTCATCACCGCATGTTGGTGTTGTAATAATACTTTGTGTGTGGAGGCACACACGTTTGAGTTGGTGATAAAATACTCGAACTTCATGGTGTCAGCGGTGGGATATGAAGTGACTTCATGGTTGCAGCGGTGGGATATGAAGTGATCGTAAGATAGAGTATTTTGTTACCAACTTTAACATGTGTGCCTCCGCACACAAAGTAGTATTACAACAGTTACCTTGTCGTGTCTCACTTTATTATTGGTCAAGAAATTGAGACCAACTTGCCTCTCCCTAATCTCAGCACTCACAAAAGTTGTTTCCTTATTTCCCCCAGGTACCAATGATCTTCGTGGTTGTTGTATTCATCACCGCCTGTTACCTCGTTGTGTCTCCCTTTATTAATGGTCCAGGAATGGAAACTATCTACGCATGTCTCTTCATCTTCTCTGGTCTTATCTTCTATTTCCCTTTCGTCCACTTCAAATACCATCCAAAAATAATGGGTAAGAAATTAAGTTAGTATACTGCTAAAAATAATTTTGATTTGTTTGACTTGTACTTGTTTTGACTATTTTTGTTGAATTTATACCTATTGGTCCTATTGGTTGGCAAGCAGTTTGCAACGGCTAATTAATTTCTCAAGAAAAAAAAATCTGTGACAAATCTATTAATAATGACAAAAGAAAATACCTATTGAATTAAGATTTGAAATTGTTCATACCCAAAGCAATTTGTTTAGCAGAGTGTTGTGTAACGCATGTAAAAGAACCCAGTGCACTTTTTGAAAACAGAAGGGATCGCCCCGGTGTTCCTGGCTGTGGCTGCTGTATGCGCCGTAGCACCTTGTAGACCCTTATAAGGTGCTAAGTAATTGGGTCTCAAAATTCATCACTGCAATTACCTATCTTTCTGAAAGTTTGTATTTATTATTCTCAGCGCCTTGAGTACCTTGTTTGGTAGATACGTGCGCTATAATTATAAGACTTTGATATTATTATTATTATTTGAGAATACTTTTAGTTTGAAAAGATTCTTGATAATTATTCTAGGACCATTTTTGTTATGAAATCACTTTATGCAACCGTTTTACTTGCTCTACAAATCCTACACAAGACCTTTAAAAGTCATGGCAAAATTCACAGATACTTAACTGTTAACATCTCGTTCACTGTAACATCGTAAGTAACTTTTGACTTGTATCCTGCTCATGTCTGCTAAGCAGAAACATTTTTAAGTGGTATTTCCTGCTTTAAAAATAATTGGCACCTGAATGTTTCAATCCATCTTTCTGATTAATTTGTTTTCAGATCACATAACGATGTTTCTTCAGAGGCTTCTTCAAATTGTAACAGCGCCTTATGAGGAACCAGACTAATACAGACTCACCTTAGGATCATGTGGCATTAAGACAGGATACATGACTAAAATCAACTTTATTTATCTCAAAAAAAGAATTTGAAATAATACACAAAAATCAAGAGTCAAAAAAAAAAAAAAAGCAGATACAAATTTGTATGAACCAATTCTCGGGGATTTACCTCTGTCAAGCCATGTCAAGCGATAGACAAAACAGAAAAATAGTATAAAGGGATTAGATTTAGTCAGCTTGAAGGCCTTAAACAAGATAATGGTTTACATTATCGCATCAATACACTTCATTATTATTGCCCTGGGGTGGCTTTCACAAAGTGTTAAGACTAGTCTTATCTTGAGTAAGGACGAGTTACTCGTCCTAACTTAGGACTAGCCATACGTTTTGTATACCCCCTACTAAGCACTTGTCCCAACTCTTTGTGAAATCGACCCCCATGCCATGATTTGCCAATAACATAGCCTATCTTGTTTAGTTTACTGTGGCAATAGGTGGCCTTGTATACAACCATTAATTAGTGACGATAATTTCGTAAGTTGTCTCAGGAATTCACATGAGTGGTTACTAGAGTAAGCAAGTCATTGTCCAAGACATTATTCAAATCGAACTTGCAATAATTGGCTGATTGGTTCTAAAGTATTCTTTTTCTGCTTCTTCTTCTCCTTCTAGTTTATCTTCTTAGATTTAAAGATTAGCTTAATGGTTAAAATGACCTTAATTATATTAAATTGTAGGGTCACTTTTTGAGCCGTTTCTCAGAATGTTTTTTTTTACTCTCAGCTGCATGCTCTCCATTGCTTGTTCCCTACAGTATACTGAAGTTGATGCTAAAAATTACTTTGAGTAATTATTACCATTAGTGTCCACTGCCTTGAAAGCTTCTGGTTCTTCTCAGGAGAACAAATTAATTCACATTGCTATTATTTTTATTTTTATTTTTATTTATGTTAGTCACAAACTTATATAGAGGCTAGGAAATCAGATTGAATCAGATTGAATCAGATTGAATCAGATTGAATCCTTTGTTCTTTGTTAGAATATGGTATTAGTGTCATTATTTCATAGAGGCTACTTTAGGCAAAGAGCAGTCCGTATTAACCTTCAGAACTCTTGCATGCATCATCAAATGTTAATTCGCAAGAAACCCAGATGTGCCAGAAACCTTTGTGCCTTGGGGTGACCCCTTTCGGGTTTTAAAAACTAGATAACGGTGTTTTGTTTGTTGTTTATTATATAAGGACCACAAAACAAAAATGAGTAGCCTATGATATTCAATATGGAGTAGGCATATTAAATTAAATTTGTAAGGTGTAACCTTTAATTGACATTGAGAAATATTTATTTTGTTTGAGGCTAAGTTTTTTGTTGTCTTTGAGGAATTTGTGGACAAGGGAAATTCACGGCAAATCCTCAAACGACAGGAGATGGGGGGGGGGGGTCATCTTTTTTCGTGGGCTGGTGCCATGTTGTGCCAACGATTGAGGGCGCTGTGTTTTGTCTAAACCTTTTGTCGACACCATTTTTTATGAGCGAGTGACTTTGTTACGGTTACGAATGTTGGGTAATAAAAACGACCTTTCTTGAATCAAAGGACGTCCTCAATCCAGAATGTACCTTATAGTGTGAACACGCAGTAGCAGGTGAGTAAATTTATCTAGCATTTCCTTCAACAAAGAAGCTATACATTTAAGCCCAAAGTGACAACTATTGAGTTGAATTTTGAACATGTTTGTTGAAATGTCCCTCATTAGACTAGAGCGCCACCTATCGGCAGGAGAGTAGGAACGGCATGTACATTTATTTGGGCGCTTATCGTCTGGGCCCCACCATGGCTCTGTTTACCTTAAGCATAGAATCGGCGCTTACGGAAGCAGGGAATTCTGTGCTTAAGTTACGGCAAGCGTATTTCACACAGTAGCGGCGAATTTTGGCTTCTGCGGTTGCGAACTGCACGTTATACTAGCAGTAGCATGCATTCTAGATGCTTACAAAACATTAATTTTAAATACAATTTTACAAGGCTAGTGCAGAAATTTGGGGAACCGTGATCGTAAGCACAGAATTCGGCGTAAGCAGAGCCATGAAATTGGTCCCTGATCAGCATCACAGCAATGTAGTTGGACTGTGACGAGAGGGAAATTATCCTATCTAGGCAATAGTCGTCACAATTTGTTCACTTGGTATAGTATTCTATACATAATATTTAAGATTGTCTCTGCCAAAAAATGCGCAATTTGACTAAAATTCCATACAGGATGTAAGCGGTATGAACCGGTATCGATGAAGTTCATGATACACTCCAGGCATGACAGGTTTTATCGATCCCCATGCTTTACCAATCATGGCCTTGAAAGAGCCCGTAAACAACTCGTTTTTGATTTGCCCTTTGTGGCCAAATGATTGCATGTAAACTTGCAACTTGCTCACTTGGTTTATGAATGTTAAGGCGTTGCTTACTCAAGTTCCTTGATTAGTTTCAATAATTATTGAAATTTTGTGCAGGTGCATGTTCTTCCAAAGTTTGTCATCACACGTTTGGTCTCACAGGAATTGGGCGCGCAATCTCCTTGTGTAATTAATGCACACGCACACTTTTGCACAACAGTAAAAAGTGATGGCACCCTGTTTTGCCCAGTCACGTTAAGGAATGAGACAACCAACTCAATATATGCAGGTTGGCTGGGTGGTTTCTGTCCGAGTCATAGAGTTATATATAAGAACTAGAGGGCGCACTGGTGATGCTGTTTGCACAAACGCAGTGGGACAGCAAGGAGACACGCACGCCATTCTATACACGCATTGAATATGAAGTACACGTTGGAGTTTGTGTTAATTGAACGCTACGCGATGCTGTTTTGTCAATTTACAAAATAGCCGCACGAACACACGCTGTGCGATGCTGTTTTGTCAACTTAGAAAATGGCCGCATGCGCGCATGCCGGGCCGTGTGTATTGCGCCAGTGTGCCCTCTAGTTGTTATGGTCCGAGTCCCCTCCTGATACCTCTCTGTCTGTGCACCCCGCGGTTTGATACCCAGGCCCGGGAGCCTAGGCCTGGTATGTGTTTGATGGTTGTTTTTAGATATCTGACTCCATGGGTTTCCCTCATTTGGGTTTTCCTCCCACATCCAAAACTTAATAAATTCCAGGCCTACATGTACATGTATATACAGGCCTAATATGAATATTTTGGAAAGCGTGGCTGGCATGATTCATTGATTGCTACAAGAGTGTGCAAAAGGCTGGAGAAAGTGCCAAAAATCACTTATTGCGGTTTTCCTTTTTAAAAAATATTTTAAAAATTATAAAAAAAATATTCTTATCTATTGCGCATATCACCATGAGGTCCCTATCCGCTGTAAAAGGAAATCAACAATTATTGCACAAAGTAAACAGAGATGTCTTTAACCAGGTTTTGAATTGTTCTGATGTCACAGCCTGTTCGACAACATTTGGAAGACTGTTCAATAACTGAGCTGCTGCATATATATATTTTTTTTTTGAGAAATTTGCACACTAACGAATCGATACACTAATTCCACATCACATGTGTAACCCTGCAGCCTCCAAGGGCTACACTACATCACTCTGCTTATGAGCCACTGCATATTACACCATCCGCACGTAGGCCCAGCGGTGAGACTTTTCACACACAATAGCGCCCTCTGTTGGCTCCTCACAGTGCTCCGAGGCATGCCAGCCATGTTAATCTTTCTGTTATCTGGGAAAGACGATTAAATGCGCAACTTTCCCTTTTAGACATAGTCCATGTTCTACAGCTCCCTCAACCAGAGGAGCCCGCTGGCGTCGGATATTATGTCCTTTGAATGGCGCAAGGGGTGGAGAATGGAGTTATCCCGGGTTTCCTTGAGTTGCCCTTGATCTGGTGTCCATAGAGCACATCAAGGCCATTGCCAACTTGTAAATCTCAGGGAAATATCATAGCTAGGCATTTGCTTCCAATGTGGAGTTGTCCCTCGATCTGAAGTCCGAGGATCACATGAAGGCCATTGCTATATAGTTCACAGCGTTGAGTGCTCTTTACAATCTGCCTCAGTCTCGGGTGTGTTTTTAAGTTGGCGATGAAACTGGAAGAAGAAGTCAACCTGAAAGACCTCTGTTCAAAGCAAGAATCATTGTACTATCATCTCCCCTCAGTGGATTTTGAATTGTTTCACACGGCTACTTTTACTGGACTTCGCCAAGGGTAAACTGGCACTCAGACGGCGCATGCTCATCGGCCCAATCTGCCTTCTCGAGGATACCTAAAAAAAGGTAAATCAAGCCTCTCGCTTCAGCATGAGTTCTTCATCATTCCTCTTTCTTTCTGAGTTCCTGCTTCTCGCTTCTAACCAAGGAGTTTTTATTGTTGAGAATGTCATACTAGTACTTATATAATAAGAATGCTTCCCCTCAGTGCATTTGCAAATTGTTGCGCCCAACCACTCTTACTGGACCCCGCCAAGGAACTGGCACTCGACGGCGCACGCTCATCGGCCCAAAAAGCCTCCTGGAGGAAACGTTAAAATCATCATTCCTCTTTCTTTCTGAGTTCCTGCTGTTGGCTTCTAACCAAGGAGTTCTTATTGTCGAGAACCTTCTACCTTTCAGTAGATTTTGCAAATTGCTTACAAACAACCACTCTTATTGTACTCCGCCAAAATAACTGGCACTCGGACGGCGCATACTCATATGAAACAAGATGATTACCTTAAAAAAGATAAATCAAGTTTCTCGCTTCGGCATGAACTCATCATCTTCTCCTTTTCTCTCTGAGGTTGTGGTGTCCATTTGTCAAAAGGTCTCTTCTTTCCTAACTGACTTACTGATTACGACCTTCCACTGCCTCAACCTCAAGCTTTGTGACAGTTCTTGAAAAATTCTTCCGAGTACTGATGCTAGTGTACTCAAGGCATATTTTTTGTTTAGTTTTCTCTCCTGACTAACTTACTGATGACGACCTTCCACTGCCTCAACCTCAAGCTTTGTGCAGTTCTTGAAAAATTCTTCCGAGTACTGATGCTAGTGTACTCAAGGCTTATTTTTTGTTTAGTTTTCATTGTAATAGTGTCCCGAGCACAGGTGGGATACATGTATGTGCTCTTTGTATAACATAGGCCCTCTGTATTATTATTTTTATTTCCCTCTCTATTCACCATTACTTGAGGCTTATTTCCCACTCTATATTCACCAGTCCTCCATCCCCTTCCATGTCAATAGGTGGCCCATTTCATTCCAAAGCTCACCCCCATTTCATGTAAAACACGTCACACACGTTCCTAGGCTAATAATAATTAATAATAAAACCATTCTTATAGCGCATATCAGCGAGAGGTCGCCATGCTCTGTAAAAGGAAATCAACAATTATTGCACAAAGTAAACAGATGAGATTTTAACCGGGTTTTGAATTGTTCTGATGTCTCAGCCTGTTTGACAACCTCTGGAAGACTGTTCCATAACTGAACTGCTGCATATTGGAAAGAACAAGACTTGGTTTTGATAATTTGGGGAGTCGTCAGAAGGGGTTTATTTGAAGATCGGAGATTGCTGATTGTTTTGTACTCCTGAACGAAACATAAACAGGGGCAATACCATGGATACATTGATAAGTCAGAACCAAAACTTTAAAATCAATTCTAGCCCGTATTGGTAGCCAATGTAGATCCTTAAGAATGGGTGTGATGGATTCTCGAGTGCGAGTTCTGGTGACAAGTCTGGACGCTGAATTACTACTCTTACATGATGTATTTTCTCTGTGACATCATTTGTTAATCTAATCTACCCCACCTCTAGAAACCCTACTGATAAAAGTTTCTCTAATTCCTCTTCAATAATGTTTTTATTCCAAATCACATTTTTAAGTGCCCTGGCTTGCTCCATACACCAGAGACCCTCCTCTCACATCTACCAGCTAGATTGGTTCAACATGTACCAAAAAAATGCATTCGGTCGTGGCCGAGCGGATTAGAGCACCGAACTCAAGCTCTGGTGCTTCTGTTCAGCAGAGTGTGGGTTCGAATCCTGGTCGTGAGACTTGTGTCCCTGAGCAAGACACTTTACTATAATTGCTTCTCTCCACCCAGGGGTAAATGGGTACCTGAGGGCAGAGATGGTTCTTGTGATTGATTTAGCCAAGTAGCGCATATTAAGGTTGCACAGGCTGTATACTCCCCACCAGGGAGCTGAGATGGTTTTGGTAAGGAGTGATTTAAGGCCCAGTGACCAGGGGTAATAATGTGAAGCGCTTTGATGCACCCACGCTCTTGTAATTGAGGCTCTTTCTTTATCTAGGTGGCCCTGCTCTCTGTTTATCTGGTTGACCTAGCCCTGGCGGCCTTACACTTTCGTATTAGGCCCTATACTACAGTGACGTCCTGGATATCAGGGTCCATTTCTGGGCGAAAGATTTTCAAAGCTTCATAACTCAAATCTTACCTACAAGAAACCACTTATTTCAACAGATTCACATTCGATGGCAGCATATATATTTCTGCGGTGGGTATTGGTCGTAATAAATTCTTCACAAATCCGTCATTTTCATGAAATAATGCCGGTCTCAACGTTAAGAAATTCCCTTTTTTGTTCGTATTCTCACAGGCTGCCGTGTTGATACAAGATGCAAAATGCACGACGCGCAAATCTTGCGTAGCGGTTGCGTGTTAATGCTGTGCAGTCAAGATAAGGTGACCAAGAATTCATGCATCTTGCGTCTTGCCCTGTTTTGGCCTCGTCAGCTGTGCTCGGCTAGGCTGATCCTTCACTAGATACCCCTTGATCCTCCTGTGATTCTCACTCAGAGGGTAGATAACCAGCCCCGCCCAAATCGGGTTGTCTCCATTTCACCCCTCCCTCCTTCCCCACTATGCTCAAAGAGCAACACAAGAAAAGAAGCTTACATGTAGGCCTGGGCAACCCGACTGATGTCGTAGTTTTTATTGTATTGATTTCGACATACGTATCTATGGCCTACTCGCCGGTTTATTACACAAAGCGCTTGCCGTCATGCGGTCAGAAGTCTGGTCTTGTCCCGTCTTGACTAGATGCCAACTCTCTTTTGGTAGGTGCCCTCGAAAATTACCTCGCTCGACTACAGCGTCTGCAAAACAAGACCGCTCGGCTAGTATTTGTGTGTGGCCGTGACCAGCCTTCTGCCCGCCTGCTTGCATCGCTGCATTGGCTCCTACTTAAAGAACGTTTAACCTTCAAAATTGTCACTCATGTATACAAAATCCTTCACACCCAATCTCCATCATATCTGGTTGAACTTGTACATTCCCACAACTCTAATACTGCTGATGCATACAGGCAACGACCCCGCTCATCAGATGATCAGACCCGGCTTTCTGTTCCTAGAACTAGACGGAAAGCTGGGGACAGCTTGTTCGCCATGGCTGCCCCGTTGCCTATGGAATGAGCTCTCACCGGGTCTGCGAGAAGCGATTTTGTTGCCTGTGTTCAAAAGTCTCCTCAAGACATTTCTGTTTCCCCATCCATCCTAGTTCGTTTGTTTTTTTGGGTCCTAGTCTCATGTAAAGCGCTCTGTTCTGCGTAGAGCGCTATATATGCTTTGTACTATTGTTTAGTCGAGTCGTGACTACTGTTTTCAACTACTTGTGAATCGTGCCACCCTGGCTACTACAACAATAGTAGCCATATCATGTGACTCGCTCTAAACCAATGTAAAGGCAGAACTTTTGTAAGGGGTGTTATAATGAATTTTACTACTGGACTAGTCATGCCTCCAATAGTCGCGACTAGTTGTTTGAGTCTTAAGATGAATTGCGGCAAGTTTTTTGCCGCAGGCACAATAAAATTTAAATTTGTGCTGAAAGTGTTAAAGAATTGTGTCACTAGTTGTCCTTTATAATTCAATAATGTTGTTGTGAATAGTTGTTAACTGATATACCTGATGCCTTCAGTCATCTGAGATCTTCTGTTTTCCATCCTCTTGTAATTGAGCTCTTCAATTCTGTGAAGGATGCGTGGCTCCTGAGCAGTGTTTGGTCAACATCAAACTAGTCCATCTTCAAACAAAGATCAGACGGACCAACATTGACGTGGAGGGGTGGCAGCGACGACTCAACTTGAAGGCAGGTTGTGCGAGACTTAGCATACAAACTTCTGTTCAGCAGAGTGTGGGTTCGAATCCTGGTCGTGAGACTTGTGTCCCTGAGCAAGACACTTTACTATAATTTTTTCTCTCCACCCAGGGGTAAATGGGTACCTGAGGGCAGAGATGGTTCTTGTGATTGATTTAGCCAAGTAGCGCATATTAAGGTTGCACAGGCTGTATACTCCCCACCAGGGAGCTGAGATGGTTTTGGTAAGGAGTGATTTAAGGCCCAGTGACCAGGGGTAATAATGTGAAGCGCTTTGATGCACCCACGCTCTTGTAATTGAGGCTCTTTCTTTATCTAGGTGGCCCTGCTCTCTGTTTATCTGGTTGACCTAGCCCTGGCGGCCTTACACTTTCGTATTAGGCCCTATACTACAGTGACGTCCTGGATATCAGGGTCCATTTCTGGGCGAAAGATTTTCAAAGCTTCATAACTCAAATCTTACCTACAAGAAACCACTTATTTCAACAGATTCACATTCGATGGCAGCATATATATTTCTGCGGTGGGTATTGGTCGTAATAAATTCTTCACAAATCCGTCATTTTCATGAAATAATGCCGGTCTCAACGTTAAGAAATTCCCTTTTTTGTTCGTATTCTCACAGGCTGCCGTGTTGATACAAGATGCAAAATGCACGACGCGCAAATCTTGCGTAGCGGTTGCGTGTTAATGCTGTGCAGTCAAGATAAGGTGACCAAGAATTCATGCATCTTGCGTCTTGCCCTGTTTTGGCCTCGTCAGCTGTGCTCGGCTAGGCTGATCCTTCACTAGATACCCCTTGATCCTCCTGTGATTCTCACTCAGAGGGTAGATAACCAGCCCCGCCCAAATCGGGTTGTCTCCATTTCACCCCTCCCTCCTTCCCCACTATGCTCAAAGAGCAACACAAGAAAAGAAGCTTACATGTAGGCCTGGGCAACCCGACTGATGTCGTAGTTTTTATTGTATTGATTTCGACATACGTATCTATGGCCTACTCGCCGGTTTATTACACAAAGCGCTTGCCGTCATGCGGTCAGAAGTCTGGTCTTGTCCCGTCTTGACTAGATGCCAACTCTCTTTTGGTAGGTGCCCTCGAAAATTACCTCGCTCGACTACAGCGTCTGCAAAACAAGACCGCTCGGCTAGTATTTGTGTGTGGCCGTGACCAGCCTTCTGCCCGCCTGCTTGCATCGCTGCATTGGCTCCTACTTAAAGAACGTTTAACCTTCAAAATTGTCACTCATGTATACAAAATCCTTCACACCCAATCTCCATCATATCTGGTTGAACTTGTACATTCCCACAACTCTAATACTGCTGATGCATACAGGCAACGACCCCGCTCATCAGATGATCAGACCCGGCTTTCTGTTCCTAGAACTAGACGGAAAGCTGGGGACAGCTTGTTCGCCATGGCTGCCCCGTTGCCTATGGAATGAGCTCTCACCGGGTCTGCGAGAAGCGATTTTGTTGCCTGTGTTCAAAAGTCTCCTCAAGACATTTCTGTTTCCCCATCCATCCTAGTTCGTTTGTTTTTTTGGGTCCTAGTCTCATGTAAAGCGCTCTGTTCTGCGTAGAGCGCTATATATGCTTTGTACTATTGTTTAGTCGAGTCGTGACTACTGTTTTCAACTACTTGTGAATCGTGCCACCCTGGCTACTACAACAATAGTAGCCATATCATGTGACTCGCTCTAAACCAATGTAAAGGCAGAACTTTTGTAAGGGGTGTTATAATGAATTTTACTACTGGACTAGTCATGCCTCCAATAGTCGCGACTAGTTGTTTGAGTCTTAAGATGAATTGCGGCAAGTTTTTTGCCGCAGGCACAATAAAATTTAAATTTGTGCTGAAAGTGTTAAAGAATTGTGTCACTAGTTGTCCTTTATAATTCAATAATGTTGTTGTGAATAGTTGTTAACTGATATACCTGATGCCTTCAGTCATCTGAGATCTTCTGTTTTCCATCCTCTTGTAATTGAGCTCTTCAATTCTGTGAAGGATGCGTGGCTCCTGAGCAGTGTTTGGTCAACATCAAACTAGTCCATCTTCAAACAAAGATCAGACGGACCAACATTGACGTGGAGGGGTGGCAGCGACGACTCAACTTGAAGGCAGGTTGTGCGAGACTTAGCATACAAACTCGATCATCCCACTGATGTACAACAAAGCGAAGTTGGTAAACATACAGAGGATTTTCATCCCAGAGTCCAAGATGTGCAGGAATCAGTGACACTGCACAAGACAGAGTTCGGCCATAGGGTTGCCTGGTGCCAATAAGCTAACACATACAGTCACTCGTGCCCCGCCTCTGTTCAGCATTCATTCTTCTTTGGCTTTGGCCTCGGCCTGAAGCCAGTTCCAACCCTACATGTACAGGTGGACTCGTCCCGAGCTCCACATTCACCCCGCCAGTCGGCCTTGGGAGATACGGCCGATGGGGACGAGGTGGCCCAGCTCCAGCAGCTTTCTCACAAGCTGCGGCTGGTGCAGCGGGATATGATCTGTGTCCTTCAGCTTCCGCAGTCAGACAATCCAGCCCCCAAAGAACGAAAGTCCTTCAAGCACTGGACCGCTGTGACTGGTCTACAATCCATCCCAGTGTTTCCAATGCTGGAGCAGATGGGTGCCGACCGTATCAATGCTATGGCGGGGGAGGCATCCAGGAAACCATACCAGAAAAGGGACTTGTCCTATTATGGTTTCCAGGTGGCCAAACAATTTTGAGTCGTTTTTCTCTTTGAGTCGTTTTTCTCTTTGCCTGCACTTTCGGACTTCGCAGAGGACAAATTGGAAGTGTAGTGGCCGAGCGGTTAAGATCACCGAATTCAAACTCTTGTGTTTCTGATCAGAGTGTGGGTTTGAATCCCAAGCCGTGACACTTGTGTCCTTAAGCAAGACACTTGACCATTGCTTCGTCCTTCGGATGGGACGTAAAGCCGTTGGTCCCATGTGTTGTGTAACGCATGTAAAAGAACCCAGTGCACTTATCAAAAAGAAAAAGTGTTCGCCCCAGTGTTCCTGGCTGTGGCTGCTTAATGCGCCGTAGCACCTTATAAACCCTTATAAGGTGCTAACTAATTGGATCTCAAAATTCATCACTGCAATAACCTATCTTTCTGAAAGTTTGTATATACTCAGCGCCTTGAGTACCTTGTTTGGTAGATTTGGCGCTATATAAGACTTCGATATTATTATTAAATTGGCAGCTTCATATGCCAAGTCGGCCTCTGTGGGACAGACCTGAAACAAATATGAGGACATCCTGCTCAAGGCTGACTCTGCACACTCTGCACATGGGATCAACGGCTTTACGTCCCATCCGAAGGACGAAGCAATGGTCAAGTGTCTTGCTTAAGGACACAAGTGTCACGGCTTGGGATTCAAACCCACACTCTGCTGATCAGAAGCACAAGAGTTTGAATTCGGTGATCTTAACCGCTCGGCCACTACACTTCCAATTTGTCCTCTGCGAAGTCCGAAAGTGCAGGCAAAGAGAAAAACGACTCCTGTTTCTAAAGAGGACTTCGTCCTTCCTCCCCCTCCTGACCGAATATTTGGTGTTGGGCTGCAAGGAAGACAGGCAGACCTACTGACAGCGAGTTTTCATGGCTTAGACCTCGATCCCCGCAGGGTGCAGTTCCCTCGTGTGTCGACTTTGGCCATTGCTTCCCATTGGGCTGGTGTCTTGGATGTACTGTTCCTCCCTCTTGGAGGATGCGCCAAAATGTTTCAACGCTCTTCCTCTCTTTGGCAGTGATTTCTTTGCCCTCAATGGAACGCTGGGTCGCCCCTTGACTGACTCTTCTTCAACCAATGGAACACTGGGTCGCCCCTTGACTGGTTCTTCTTCAACCACTTGAACACTGGGTTGCCCCTTGACTGCCCCGCTTGGCAGCCTGTGTGCCTCCCGCGGCTTAATCTTTGTACTGTGTGTAACGAGGGCCATCAATCTGCACCAGTAAACACAAAGAGGCACGAAAAGACAATCCTATGTGTTGTGTTGAAAGAAATCATTGAATAATTAAAATTTTTGCATTTATTTTACTTTTTGACCAAAAGTGTTGATGTTTATTGACCGAAAAGGTATTAATGAATGGGAATCAAAGTGTGTTGAATCGGTTTTCAACTAGTGGTTTAAACCTGCCGAGGCCTGGTTCTTGATAATTTACCTCGACTTCGTCTCGGTAAAATTATCAAGAACCAGGCCTCGTTGGGATTAAACCACGAGTTGAAAACCTCTTCAACACACATTGATTCCCTTATTATACACTGACCATAGAGTACTGACAGTTTTTCCTAAGGTGGCCAGACTTTCACTGTGGAAAAAGAGGCGCGGCACCATCACAAGAAGCTTCCCTCCCAACTAAAACACAGTTACCCCCTGGACATAGGCAGCACTGGAGATCATGGAAGCCCCTCAATAGATTACAAACAGAGGTGGGATGGGTAAGACAAACATACAATGGGAGACTTTTGGGACGCTTGGTGGCAGCAGACCTACCAGGTAAAATCCATTGTTCTCGGTAATGTGCGCACGCTCAGAACTATGTGAACAATGGAAATTTACCTGGTAAGTCTGCTGCCACCTAGCGTTCCAAAGTCTCCCATTGTTGCATGCTGTGACTGGGTCCATGGCATTTTGTACATTGAAGGGGAAAAATGGCACCCAAGGTGAAGATGAGAGTGCCATTTTCCCCCGAGGGTTTACAAAACCCATGGACCTCAATTACAGCTTGCAACGATTGTTTTGTTATCTTTGTAACATTGTTATTCCTCTTTTCGAAGTTCTATTGTCATCTTCAAAGATTATTATGCATAGTTAAATAAGCAGGGAAACAATTCTTCACTGTTCCCTCTAACCGGCGAATGTTTCGTACTAAGCGCTGGAAATCGACCAACGGTGGAAAATGATCAGGTAATGTACACTGGTTAACATCACTCATGTTGCCCGCCGCGCTGTGCAGCCATGGTACATGGGTTTTTGTTGCACGGAACATGATTGGTTCTCGACCAACTTCACAGTTTGTTTTACCAAAAATATAGCCCGTCTGCATCTCATATCCAACTCGGCCTCAGCCTCGTTGGATATGGGACGCAGAAACGCTATCTTTTACCGTATTCCACACGCACTTATATGAACACTTATAATGTAAACTTGTACTAGGAAAGTGCTGATAAAATAAAGAGTGTATTAATGACTTGTGATGTGATTACATCAATGACTTAATTCATATGTGACACCTCAAACCAATGCTCCTCAAACCAACCTGCTCCCGGATGTTCCACGTTGCCTGCACTCCTGTGGTGATCGCTGTTTTTCACATGCCGGGCCATCTCTTAGGAACAGCGTCCCACTTCAACTCAGAAAAGCAGATAGGCATACTTGTTCCAAATTCAAAACTCATCTCAAAGCATATACTATTTGGGAAACAATAGCCTATAAACTTTTAGTTGTCTTGTGTCATTGTGTATTAGCAGAGTTATTGTTTTTTGCGCCAGGAGTGTCATCATTGACAGACATGGCGCACTAGAAATGTTCAACATTATTTATTATTATATTGTTTTGTTGTTATTATGAATTATTAGAGACTCCTGGCTTTAAAAAGGTAGTATCATCTCAAGGGGACTAATGGCAGGCAGTCTGTGGACCTCAAATGTGGACACTTGATGGTGCAGTGACCAGACTTCTAGCATATCTGGTAAGAATTAATATCTGAAGTGTTAAAGGCAGTGGACACCATTGGTAATTACTTCAAAATAATTGTTAGCATAAAACCTTACTTGGTAACGAGCAATGGGGAGCTGTTGATGGTATCAAACATTGTGAGAAACGGCTCCCTCACAAGTATTGTATTTTTCGAGAAAGAAGTAATTTTCCAAGAATTTGATTTCGAGACCTCAGATTTAGAATTTGAGGTCTCGAAATTTAAGCATCGGACAGCACACAACTTCATGTGACAAGGGTGTTTTTTCTATCATTATTATCTCGCATTTTCAACGACCAATTGAGTTCAAATTTTCACAGGTTTGTTATTTTATGCATATGTTGAGATACTCAACTTAGAAGACTATACTAGTCTTTGACAGTTACTAATAGTGTCCGGTGTCTTTCAAGTCTTCTATTTATTGATGACTTGACCCTTGAATACGTATTGTTACAAAGAGTCACTTTGGCCCAATTTCATAGGGCTGCTTAAGTGGAGAACTATGCATAATCCCTTTCTGCTTAAAGGCAGTGGACACTATTGGTAATTACTCAAAATAATTAGCAGCATAAAACCTCACTTGGTAATGAGTAATGGGGAGAGGTTGATAGTATAAAACATTGGGAGAAACGGCTCCCTCTGAAGTGACGTAGTTTTCGAGACAAGTAATTTTCCAAGAATTTGATTTCGAGACCTTAGATTTAGAATTTGAGGTCTCGAAATCACGCATGAAAGCACACAACTTTGTGTCACAAGAGTGTTTTTTTTTTTCATGGTAATCTCGCAACTCCGACGACCAATCAAGCTCAAATTTGTTTTTTTATAAATGCATATGTTGAGATACACCAAGTAAAAAGACTGGTCTTTGAAAATACCCAATAGTGTCTAGTGTCGCTAAGCAGCGCTTTTCAGTTAGGCCCATATCGCTACAAGCCGACAGCCACCGCCAATAGCTGAAGTTATTTATTTCTGATGTGGCCTCAGTATCAGTTCTATTGTAACATGGGAGGCCTGTAGATTTCTTTGTGGGCCTAAACATATTTCAGAGCCAACCCAGAATCGTCATGCACAAATTACCTTATATTTATCAAATAGTCCAAATGTTGGGAGGTGGTAAGTTCTCGACTCTTGATGAAGTGGTCCTTTAAAATTGAAACAACGAAATTTTAGACACAAAAAATAGTAGTAAACAGTTTACCTGAGACCTTATATTTATTGAAATGGTCTTAATTTTGGTTCATTTTATCTGTTGTAAGCTTTCAACTTTCATCTGCCGTCAAGATTTAAAGATTGAAATTTAAAGAAAACCATATAGTACCAACAGCATTATTGTAGCATGAAGTCAGCCTTAAAGGCACTGGACACTATTGGTAATTACTCAAAATAATTGTTAACATAAAAACAGTTTCGGTAACGAGCAATGAAGAGCTGTTGCTAGTTTAAAAGAGACGGCTCACTCTGAAGTTACATAGTTTTTTTAGAACGAGTTAATTTCTCTCTCAGATTAAAAGACTTCAGGCCTGAAGCCTTTTATTAGGCATCTGAAAGCACACAAATAAAGATTGTGCAACAAGGGTGGGTTTTTTTCCCCATTATTTTTGTGCAACTTCAATGACTTTTGGAGTCCTAATTTTCACAGATTGGTTATTTTTACATATTATGTTTGGATACACCAAGTTGGATTACTGATCTTTGACTTTGACAATATTACCAAAGGTGTCCAGTGCCTTAAAGCAATGGTTGAACAAAAAAAAAGGCAAACCCCAAAATGGCTGTTATAAATGAGACAAATGAGTTCCTATTGCAATGTATAGGCCTATTGACCCCTTGCACGCTCATCACACGCAACGACTATGCCACGCTCACCATTTTGGTGGTCAATATTTACATTTTGGTGGTCAATGTTACGTGTAAATGCCGCGTCGCCTAAAATGCGGACTACGATGAATAACGCACAGTCTGCATCATGCCCACCAGTATGGCGGTTCCAAGATTTTCTGATGATGACGTCAGGTGAATGGGGTCATATTAATTTACGAGAGAAGCTGATAAAGCGGGGTGGTGAGCTTTGAAAAATCTCACGCATAGCTGGCCTCGGGACTTGGCATCTCTGACCACTGTGTACATACAAAGCCATACAATTGACAAAGATACATGTAGTCTATGTGTGTCAGGCTGATGATAAATCAAACCTCACAAGACTAAAAAACATTTTTTGTACTTTTTATATATGTTGTTAACAGATTTACATATAATTTAGATGGTTTAAAGGGAAGGAACGTGTTTGGTAATTACTCAAAATAAGTATTAACTTAAAACCTGACTTGGTTATGAGCTGTTGATAGTATAACACATTGTGAGCAACGACTCCCTCTGAAGTAATGTAGTTTTTGAGAAAGAGGTAATTTCTCACTCATATTAAAAGACTTCTAGTTAGTAGAAGTCTTATATTCCTCTCTGAAAGCACACAGTTCGTCTAACATGGGTGTTTTTTTGTTTCCTCATTTTCTCGCAACTTCGATGACCATTTGAGCCCAAATTTTCACTGGCTTATGATTATATGATTATGACGGGATACACCAAGTGAGAACACTGGTCTTTGACAATTACCAATAGTGTCCCAGGTCAAAATTCCAGTTGAACCTAGTTAACTGGGGTCAACTGGTTCAACTGGATAGTGATCAAACTCGTCCATTTTCCATATTAACCAACTGGTTTGGACTAGGTTTAACTGTGTTCAACTAGGTTGAAATTATAAACCAGTTGGTCTCTGTCCATTTTCCATATTAAACCAACTGGTGTTAACTGTGTTTATCTAGTTTATCAACTGGTTTCAACTAGTTCCAGTTAAACCCAGTTTAACTAGGTTCAACTGGAATTTCGACCTGGGGTCCAGTGTCTTTAAGTAGTCCAGTTTTCTCCTGAAGACAATCGGAGCACAATGATCGAAAAGTGAAGCTGTACACCAGTGGTTTGGGAAAACCGCCACAAGTCATACATGTTTGTTATTAATTTATGTAAGTGATGTGTCGCACAATGTCACCAGTGTATATTCGAGTGAGAAATAGTTACACTTTTCTCAAAACTACGTTACTTCAGAGGGAGCCGTTTCTCACAGTGTTTTATACCGTCAGTAGCTCTCCATTGCTTGCTACTAAGTAAACTTTTATGCTGACAATTATTATTTCTGAGCAATCGCCAATAGTGTCCATTCCCTTTAATCAGCCCTATGAAACATTTTAAACTCTGCTTTCATTTCTTTACCTATACCAGGCTATTATTGCGGTCTTTCTCATCGCCGTTGGATCTTTTGACACGTTGGTCTACGGACTGAGCTTTGCTGGGTGGATCTTCTACGGTAGTGCCGTGCTGGCCGTCCCGATACTCCGGTACCGTCTACATCAGTGTATCTGGGTAAAACCACAATATTAATATTCTTTATCCCCGATTGCAAAAATGTCCACCCGCTGCTAAAAATGTAGGCTCCGAACTGCCTCTAGCTACCGGGCAATTTCTTAGCATGTTTTGTATCAATTAAAAACAAAAAGGCATATATCAAGAGCGCTTCTCCTTGTTTCCCAGGTACCAATGATCTTCGTGGTTGTTGTCTTCATCACCGCCTGTTACATTGTCGTGTCTCCCTTCATTAATGGTCCAGGAACGGAGACCAATTACTTGCCTCTCCCTGATCTCAGAACTCACCCAAGTTGTTCCTTAATATTCCTCATGTCAAATTTACTTCGCACAAAAGTTGTTCCTTATTCCCCATGTACCAATGATCTTTGTCATTGTTGTCTTCATCACCGCATGTTGGTGTTGTAATAATACTTTGTGTGTGGAGGCACACACGTTTGAGTTGGTGATAAAATACTCGAACTTCATGGTGTCAGCGGTGGGATATGAAGTGACTTCATGGTTGCAGCGGTGGGATATGAAGTGATCGTAAGATAGAGTATTTTGTTACCAACTTTAACATGTGTGCCTCTGCACACAAAGTGGTATTACAACAGTTACCTTGTCGTGTCTCACTTTATTATTGGTCAAGAAATTGAGACCAACTTGCCTCTCCCTAATCTCAGCACTCACAAAAGTTGTTTTCCTTTTTTCCCCCAGGTACCCATGATCTTCGTGGTTGTTGTATTCATCACCGCCTGTTACCTCGTTGTGTCTCCCTTCATTAATGGTCCAGGAATGGAAACTATCTACGCATGTCTCTTCATCTTCTCTGGTCTTATCTTCTATTTCCCTTTCGTCCACTTCAAGTACCATCCAAAAATAATGGGTAAGAAATTTAGTTAGTGAAGGCCCTACTGCTAAAATTACTTTTGATTTGTTTGACTTGTACTTGTTAGCCTTCGAGGGCATTTTTACTATTATTTTGTTGAATTTTGACCTTCAGGTCCTGTTTGGTTGGCAAGCAGTTTGCAACAGCTAATTCGTTTCTCAAGAAAAAAAATCTGTGACAAATCTATTAATAATGACAAAAGAAAATATCTATTGAAATAAGATTTGAATTTTTCATATCCAAAGCAAATTTGTTTAACAGAGTGTAGAGAATACTGTTAGTTTGAAAAGCATATTAATAATTATTCTAGGAACATTTTTGTTATGAAATCACTGTATGCAACCGTTTTACAATACGTTTAAAAGGCATGGAAAAAATCAAAGATACTTCAAGTAAAACTGTTAACATCTCGCTCACTGTAACGTCGTATAAGTAACTTGTTACTTGTATCCTGCTCATTTCTACTAACATTTTTAAGGGACATTTTCTGCTTTAAGAAAAAATGGGACCTGAATGTTTCAATTTATAATCTTTCTGATTAATTTGTTTTCAGATCACATAACTATGTTTCTGCAGCTGGCGGGGAAAACTCGTAAAACAAGGGGCTGCACACTCCAAATAATACGGGTAAGTTTTTCCATCACCAAAAAATTAGTTGAAAGTGTTTTAGTATATAAAAAATACATTTAACGAATATTTTGGCTCTGTTTGTACAATTCAAAAAGATAGTTTGAAAGTGTTTTAGTATATAATTCAAAAAGATAGTTTGAAAGTGTTTTAGTATATAAAAAATACATTTAACAAATATTTTGGCTCTGTTTGTACAATTCAAAAAGATAGTTTGGTGATTTAGAAAGTATTTCAATAATAGTACTACTATTAGTAGTGCCACCCCATTGCGTCACCTTTAAATAAACTTCCATTTTATTGTTTTTCCAGAAAGCATTGCGAAAGTTCCGTTGGTTATTGCCGTGATGCGTGTGTGTACGTCGTGTAGCTAGGACGGTGGTTAACAAAAACACAACCACTAGAACTCGCATTTTTCAAGCATTTTCAATATTTAAAGGTAAGTTTTGAGCATGTTTTTTAGGTCATTTGTGGACGGGGAACATGGAGGTTTTTGATGGATGTTTTAGGTCCGTTTTCCTTTTTGCTGAAGCAATCCGATGGATACATGTCTTAAACGCTAAGTTTTCAAAGGTCGCAAAATGCGAGGTAGTTTGATTGCAAATTTCTCCCATTTAAAAAAGTCCTATACTACTCCAACATACCTCATTTTATTCCTTACATTTGTGGAATTATTATGACACATAACAGGGCTTACTAAATGATGACTTTGTCCAGATGTGATGATTTGAAAATTGGTCCAAAAAAACGTGTACAAAAATGACATTTAACGTGACTATTCTAGGGCCCAACAGGGCAAAAGACACAGAATTGCACAAAAAACATAAAAATCACAGAACAATCCCTAACCAGATCTGGAAAGCATCGCATATGAACAACAGTTATAAAAATTAAACAAAAATAAACAAACAGTTTTTAAATGAATGAAGATTAAGCCGACATTCACAGTGGCCGACTTCCTGACAAGAGGAATAAACAAGCTATTGGTTGTTGATGAGGTTAACTAGTTTCCATAATGTTTTATGTATCCCAATCCGCTGTAGGCTTCTGACCAAAGATTGTTATTGCCACTAATTTTAAGAGTGATTACCAAACATATCCCTTTCCTTGAACCTGATCATTTAACAGCTCTGTAAAGGCAGTGGACACTATTGGTAATTACTCAAAATAATTATTGGCATAAAACTTTTCTTGGTGACGAGTAATGGGGAGAGGTTGATAGTATAAAACATTGTTAGAAACGGCTCCCGCTGAAGTGATTTAGTTTTCAAGAAAGAATTAATTTTCCACGAATTTGATTTCGAGACCTCAGATTTAGAACTTGAGGTCTCGAAATCAACCATCTATACGCACACAACTTCATGTGACAAGGGTGTTTTTTTCTTTTGTTATTATCTCGCAACTTGGATGACCAATTGAGTTCAAATTTCCACAGGTTAGTTATTTTATGCATATGTTGAGATACACCAAAAGTGAAGGCTAGTCTTTGACAATTACCAATAGTGTCCACTGCCTTTAACAGGTTACTTGTCCGTCTCCCTTTTTTTGTTTAGCTCAGAACAACATGCAGCATCTCCAGATGTCTTCTTTTGCACTTTGACCTCTTGAATGATAGTGCAATTCACAACTCAGAAGTAATGAAACTATTCCAGGATGGTGGTCAACTTGGTCCAGTGGTTAGACTGCAGGACTTGCAATCACAAGGTAGTAGGTTTGAATCCTACCAAGCTAACTGTGTTTCAGTGGTTAGACTGCAGGACTTGCAATCACAGGGTTGTAGGTTTGAATCCTACTAAGCTAACTGTGGTCCAGTGGTTAGACTGCAGGACTTGCAGTTACAAGGTTGTTGGTTTAAATCCTACTAAGCTAACTGTGGTTCAGTGGTTAGACTGCAGGACTTGCAATCACAAGATTAAAGGTTTGAATCCTACCAAGTTAACTGTGTTTCAGTGGTTAGACTGCAGGACTTACAATCACAGGGTTGTAGGTTCGAATCCTACCAAGCTAACTGTGATCCAGTGGTACGACTTCAGGACTTGCGGTTACAAGGTTGTTGGTTCGAATCCTACCAAGTTCACTGTGTTTCAGTGGTTAGACTGCAGGACTTGCAAACACAAGGTTGTAGGTTCGAATCCTACCAAGCTAACTGCTGGTTTAACAATGACTAATAAGTATTGTTCCCTAGTTACTGAATCACAATTTTGTGATGGTTTAGTGGTTCGACTGCAGGACTTGCAGTTACAAGGTTGTGGGTTCGAATCCTACCAAGCTTACTTGTGGTTCAGTGGTAAGACTGCAGGACTTGCAATCAAAAGGTTGTGGGTTCGAATCCTACCCAGCTAACTGTGGTCGAGTGGTTAGACTGCAGGACTTGCATCCACAAGGTTGTGGGATCGAATCCTACCAAGCTAACTGTGGTCCAGTGGTTAGGCTGCAGGACTTACAATCACAAGGTTGTGGGTTCGAATCCTACCAAGCTAATGGTGGTCCAGTGGTTAGACTGCAGGACTTGCAATCAGAATGTTGTTGGTTCGAAATCTACCAGCTAACTGCTCATTTTACAATGACAATTTTGTGATGGTTTAGTGGTTCGACTGCAGGACTTGCAGTTACAAGGTTGTTGGTTCGAATCCTACCAAGCTTACTGTGGTTCAGTGGTTAGACTGCAGGACTTGCAATCAGAATGTTGTTGGTTCGAAATCTACCAGCTAACTGCTCATTTTACAATGACAATTTTGTGATGGTTTAGTGGTTCGACTGCAGGACTTGCAGTTACAAGGTTGTTGGTTCGAATCCTACCAAGCTTACTGTGGTTCAGTGGTTAGACTGCAGGACTTGCAATCAAAAGGTTGTGGGTTCGAATCCTACCCAGCTAACTGTGGTCCAGTGGTTGGACTGCAGGACTTGCAATCACAAGGTTCTGGGTTTGAATCCTACCAATCAAACTGATCAAGTGGTTAGATTGCAGGACTTACAATCACAGGGTTGTAGGTTCGAATCCTACCAAGCTAACTGTGGTCCAGTGGTTCGGCTGCAGGACTTACAATCACAAGGTTCTGGGTTCGAATCCAGTGGTAAGACTACCCAGCTAACTGTGGTCCAGTGGTTAGACTGCAGGACTTACAATCACAGGGTTGTAGGTTCGAATCCTACCAAGCTAACTGTGGTCCAGTGGTTCGACTGCAGGACTTACAATCACAAAGTTGTGGGTTTGAATCCTACCAAGCCAACTGTGTTTCAGTGGTTAGACTCTAGACTTGCAATCAAAATGTTGTGGGTTTGAATCATACCAAGCTAACCGTCAAGACTTGCAATCACAAGGTTGTGGGTTCGAATCCTACTAAGCTAACCGTCAGAACTTGCAATCACAAGGTTGTGGGTTTGAATCCTACCAAGCTAACTGTGGTTCATTGGTTAGACTGCAGGACTTGCAATCACATATAATATATGTTGGTTCGGATCCTACCAAGCAAACTGCTGGTTTAACAATGACTCATATAAGTATTGTTCCCTAGTTACTGAATCACAATTTTGTGATGGTTTAGTGGTTCGACTGCAGGTCTTGCAGTTACAAGGTTGTTGGTTCGAATCCTACCAAGCTTACTTGTGGTTCAGTGGTTAGACTGCAGGACTTGCAATCAAAAGGTTGTGGGTTCGAATCCTACCCAGCTAACTGTGGTCCAGTGGTTGGACTGCAGGACTTGCAATCACAAGGTTCTGGGTTTGAATCCTCCAATCAAACTGTGATCAAGTGGTTAGACTGCAGGACTTGCATCCACAAGGTTGTGGGTTCGAATCCTACCAAGCTAACTGTGGTCCAGTGGTTAAGCTGTAGGACTTGCAATCACAAGGTTCTGGCTTCGAATCCAGTGGTAAGACTACCCAGCTAACCGCTATTTTAAAAATGACAAGCGTCTAGTTACTGAACCACAAGTTCTTGATTTACAATTCATAATCGTGGGTTGCCGGGCTAGAATTTTAGGAGGGGTCATGGAGATCACTGGGCTGACTACCCATGTCATATTAACTGCTCATCCATTGATTTTTATGAGCCATATAATTCAAAGGCCACACTTGGAAATTCTTTTAAAGAGCTTTCCTAATGTTCAATACAAATTATGCAAAACGTAAAAGACTATTCTTAAATCTTCAATATGGGCAACAGTGTCAAAGCAAATTTAATGTCAAAATTCCAAGACAAAAACAACACAGAATCCTGGGTCATTATTCCTTGAATATAAAACCTTATACAATTGCAATATAACTGTATATACAATTACGATATTACCTTTATACGATTGCGATATAACCTTTTACATTTGCGATATAACCTTATTTGATTGTGATATAATCTTGAACTATTGCAATATTTCCCTGATACAATTGCGATATAATTTTATACAATTTGCGATATAACCTTATAGAACCGTGGTTCAGCATTATACAATTCCTTTGAAGGCACTGGACACTATTGGTATTACTCAAAACAATTGTTATCATTAAAAACTTACTTGGTAACGAGCAATGGAGAGCTGGAGATAGTATAAAACTGGAGAGCTGGAGATAGTATAAAACATTATGAGAAACAGCTCCCTGTGAAGTAACATAGTTTTTAAGACAGAAGCGATTTCTCACTAAAATATTTGATCTTTATTTCGAGACCTCAGAATTAGAATTTGAGGTCTCGAAATCAAGCATCTGAAAACCCCCTTGTTGCACAAGTTGTGCAACAAGGGGGTTTTTGCTTTCATTGTTCTCTAATTGCAAATTTGACGACCAACTGAGCTCAAATTTTTACAGGTTTGTTATGTTATGCATATTTTGAGATACATCAAGAGTGAATACTGGTCTTTGACAATTACCAAACATGTCCAGTGTCTTTAAATCAACATACAATTGCAGGTTTAATGGCAGAGGACACTATTGGTAATTGTCAAGGACTAGCCTTCACAGTTGGTGTATCTCAACATATGCATAAAATAACTAACCTGTGAAAATTTGAGCTCAAACGGTCATCGAAGTTGCGAGATAATAACGAAGAAAGAAAACACCCATGTCACACGAAGTTGTGTGCGTTCAGATGGTTGATTTCGAGACCTCAAGTTCTAAATCTGAGGTCTCGAAATCAAATTTGTGGAAAATTACTTCTTTCTCGAAAACTATGGCACTTCATAGGGAGTCGTTTCTGACAATGTTTTATACTATCAACCTCTCCCCATTACTCGTCACCAAGAAAGGTTTTATGCTTATAATTATTTTGAGTAATTACCAATAGTGTCCACTGCCTTTAACTATTGTGATTTAACCTTATACATTTCTGATCAAGCCAAATGTGTTATATTGTACTATTCAAATAAACAAAATTACGAAACATTGATAAAAAATGCTTGACTTATGCCTTGTGATTTTATTTATTTGTATTATTTGACCACATTTTCGAAGTTCGATTATTTATTCATTAAAATGAAGCTGGTTTCTTCAGTGATTGCATCATGTACCTTTCATTATTTTCTAAGATTGAGATTTGATGTTGACCAATCTATATCTAAAACCATTCCTCAAGTTGAAAAATATTATTTATAAAAGTTATTCCTCAAGTTAAAAACACATCAGAGTCGGAGGTACCTATCGCATTTTTTTAGAGAATAAAAACAACTCTTTGTGTTTTCTTAAATTTATGGCCCAAAATTTGATCATCTTCCCCTTGTTTTGTTTGTATTTTTGTATTTTTTTTTATTGATGTATTTATTTTGAGGCACAAGGCTCATCTCTTTAAACTTTTTCAGTAAACAAAAACGGTTTACCCTACAAAAAATGGATGTTCAAAGCCTTGCATTTTTTGTTACAAAAATTCAAATGGTAATCCTAGCGTTTTAGTATAATCCTTGCAATTTTCTAACACAACAACATGCATAAGATGGCCATATTTTGTTATTAATATTATTAATATATTATTTTTTTTTTTGGGGGGGGGGGTGGTTGAAGTGTACCGAAGGCTTTAAAAGTTAGATTATTTGGTGGCGCAAATTTGAGTGAAATAAGGTCACTTTTTAATAATCTACCTACAAGTTATTTATTCCTACATTAATAATAAGCTGAGAAACGAACACAAAATAGACCTCATATATTACCTTTAGTTCTTTCAACTTTGCGCTAAATAATTTCAAGTTAAACAAACGTAAGGCTACTTGGTTTAATTACCACAATTATTTACAGTGTAAGCGTTTATTCATAATTTTTAATATGATTCAAGCCTTCGATTCTCGCATTTCGAATCATTCCGCGAGATCTTGCGGGAGCCAGTTTGCCCCTTTGATCTTGGACAGGCACCGGTGATTGGAACCAGCTAAAGCAACCGACAGGTACCCGATTTCCACGCTACGCGAAATAAACATCAACAGAGTAGTAGAGGTCTGGGTACTCGACGGCTTGATGCCGTGACGCGATATTCAAAATGGCCACCAGCCATGCTTGTGAAGTTGTCAACACCGTGGATATTACTTACGATGATTTGATGTGATTTAATGTCTCTTTGGGTAAGCTTTATCATGCAGCTTATTTAAGTTAATAATGTAGAATAGGATGAAGGCCTCGTGGAAGGCGTGTAACGACCTAGTTTGTCATAAAACGGGCAATTCTTGTCGCAATTTTATTCCACCTTCATGCTCAACATAAACAACGGCAATCCGGAAGTAGCTGTAACGTTAGAGCATAGGTCATTGCATTGTCATTGCCAAATTGCCGTCAATCAGATACTGGATGAAGAATTCCTCCATGATCTGATGAAACAATTGACTTTTCTGTGTAGTTCTTATAGATTATCTACTTCAATTCGTGTCGGCCACTCCTACGTGTTTCTATGTCAGTTTTTGTTTACATGTTATGTAACACTGAGCTGTCGTAAACTGTTTACCAACCAAAATGACCGGTGCTCTGACATTCGGAGTCTTAGGCCTACCATCCAAAGGAATTGATACATCATGTTTAAGCCTTTACAGATTGCCTTTCTCATATCAAGTTGTAAATCTAAAACTGGTTTGCCACCTATACTGCCAAATGATAATGTCAATTTTTAAAGTCTGAACATGGTCTGAATAAAACTGGCGGTTTTTTTTATTTTTATTTTTTTAATCGTCTGAAATTTCATCCAGATGTGTAATGAAGGACGAGGTGCACAGAAAAACCTTGGTCTGAGTCGTAGGCAACTTTTTGAGATATTGTCTAGTTTTCGATGCCCCTAAAATTAGCATTAATTTGAGGCCCTTCCAATTGTTCCAGCAATCTGTAATCCGTAGAGCGTGTTTTGCACATAAAGAACTTTCTTTGGTTAAATTTTGAGGCAAATCTGAGAGAAATTTTTTTTGAGGGTGAAAAAAACGTCAAGTTATACCCCATGCCGTTTTATCAAAAATCTGCCGAAAAAAATTGTGTTTTTCAAAATCGCCTGAAAACTTGGGTTTAGTCGTCTACCTTAGTAACTTTTTGATGTAATTGTTTTTATTGCCTGATTTTCGATATAACAATGTCTCAAATAATTATTGTATCAAACTCAATAAAACCAATTGTACCATCACGGCGAGTACCCACCAAGAACACTGGTGGAAATTCAAAGAAGTTATATTCCCGCCGTCATGTTGATCCCAGCTAGCCTACTAAAGACTCAGCCACCCAACCGCAGTGTACCCCGCTACCCTTTCCACAGCGACCGACAATCCCCAATTCCCATCGAAATGCCAGACCAACTTCCCCTGTGAACTAATTTTTTATACCTACATCGTGTGCCTTCGACTCAAATAATTATTTTGTAAGTCCCCTATTATGCCTATGTTTCCTTGTAAACCAATGCGCCATACTTACAGCGTGTGCCTTCCATCCACTCACCAATGTTTTAAATCACAACCAAAGAGTCCCCTGTCTACCCGTCAGTAAAGCGTATGCCTTCCACTCTCAAATTATTTACCAAGTCCAAAGCAAGGATTTCCCTATGCCATTGTACCATGCGTACCATGCGTACCATTTCTTCATTAATTAAACTAACTGTCTATCTTTATGCCTACAGCGTGTGCCTTCAACTCGTCGAATACTTTTTAAGTCCGAACACAAGAGTCCCCTATCTACTACCAATACCCGTCAGTAAAAGCGTATTAAGTATGCCTTCCACTCGCAAATTATTTACCAAGTCCAAAGCAAGGATTTCCCTATGCCATAGTACCATGCGTACCCCTTTTCCCTAGATTTTAACTCAAATATGTTTTAAGTCCGAACCAATGAGTTTCCCATGCCTATGTAACCAGCCCACAACTTGTGCATTTCACTCGAAATTACTAAGTATAAAGCACTGATTTTACTATGCCATAGCATCATGTGGAAAGTGTTCCCCTCGCAAATTATATACCAAGTATAGGTATTATATCAATAAAGCATTGATATTCCCATACCATAGTATCCTATGATAAGTATTCAATTATATACTTAAGTATAAAGCACTGAAATCCCATGCCATAGCTTTCTGTGTAAAGTATGAACCGAAGGTTTATCAGGTCTAAAATGCGAATTATCCTGGGGGGGACCCAAGTGGGTGTCGTGGGTAGGTGTCGGCCTCCCAAGCAAAGGGTCCCCGGTTCGAACCCCGGTAGTGGCAGCGCGGTTGCCGTCCGAGAAGTCTCGACTCACCAGACAGTGGCACACACCGCGCAGTGGCACTCACCGCTAGCACTCGCTTAGAAAAGAAACTTAAAACTTAAAACTTAAAACGAACCTATGCTCTTTTTTATATAAGTTTAAAAAAAATAATAAAAAAAACATTTTTAAAACGTCTCCAACTTTTCTGAAGCTGGATTCGATCCCGGGACCCTCCGGTCCAGAGACCAGAGCCCTTCCACTGGGCCACTGCTCCTTCTTACAAATATGCGTTCGAGTTTTATTTTAAACCTTCGTATGACAAAGTTTTAATTAAAACGTAGTAAAAGAGCACCCGGGAATCGAACTCCGCACCATTGGGTGTAGAGTCCGGAGCCCTTCCATTGAGCCACGTCTCCTCTTACTTCATTTGCGTTCGAGTTTTATTTTAAACCTTCGTATGACAAACTTTTAATTAAAACGTAGTAAAAGAACACCCGGGAATCGAACTCCGTACCATTGGGTGTAGAGCCCGGAGCCCTTCCATTGGGACACTACTACTCTTACTTCATTTGCGTTCGAGTTTAATGTTATACCCTAGAATGAACAATTTTAAATCAAAACGTATTATAGCTTATGCCTTCCACTCGCAAATTATTTACAAGTGTAAAGCAAGGATTTCCCTATGCCATAGGATACCGCGCAAACCAATGTTCTCAAGCACACTAAAAGAACACAGATCGGGAATCGAACCCCGTACCATTGGGTGTAGAGCCCGGAGCCCTTCCATTGGGCCACTACTACTCTTACTTTATATGCGTTCGAGTTTAATGTTATACCCTAGAATGAACAATTTTAAATCAAAACGTATATAGCTTATGCCTTCCACTCGCAAATTATTTACAAGTGTAAAGCAAGGATTTCCCTATGCCATAGGATACCGCGCAAACCAATGCTCTCAAGCATACTAAAAGAACACAGATCGGGAATCGAACCCCGTACCATTGGGTGTAGAGCCCGGAGCCCTTCCATTAGGCCACTACTACTCTTACTTCATTTGCGTTCGAGTTTAATGTTATACCCTAGAATGAACAATTTTAAATCAAAACGTATTATTTGCCACCCACTCGCAAATTATTTACCAAGTGTAAAGCAAGGATTTCCCTATACCATAAGGAACCGCGCAAACCAATGTTGTCAAGCGTAGAAAAAGAACACAGACCGGGATTCGAACCCCGTACCAGTGGGTGTAGAGCCCGGAGCCCTTCCATTGGGCCACTACTACTCTTATTTCATTTGCGTTCGAGTTTAATTTTATACCCTAGAGTAAACAACTTTATATCAAAACATATTGTAACTTATGCCTTCCACTCGCATTAATTATTGATTAGGGGTTAAGCAAGGATTTCCCTATGCCGTAGGGTACCGCGTAAACCAATGTTCTTCAACGCAGAAAAAGAACACACACCGGGATTCGAACCCAGCACCTTTGGCTTCAGAGTCCAGAGCCCTACCACTGTGCCACTGTGCCACTGTCCTTCTTCATAACAACAGGTTCGAGTTTAAATATAAACCTTAGAATGAATTCAACTTTAAATCAAAACGTAATAGCGGCTGCCTTCCACTCACATGTTATTTATTAGGTATAAAGCAAGGATTTCCCTATACCATAAGGAACCGCGCAAACCAATGTTGTCAAGCGTAGAAAAAGAACACAGACCGGGATTCGAACCCCGTACCATTGGGTGTAGAGCCCGGAGCCCTTCCATTGGGCCTCTACTACTCTTATTTCATTTGCGTTCGAGTTTAATTTTATACCCTAGAGTAAACAACTTTATATCAAAACATATTGTAACTTATGCCTTCCACTCGCATTAATTATTGATTAGGGGTTAAGCAAGGATTTCCCTATGCCGTAGGGTACCGCGTAAACCAATGTTCTTCAACGCAGAAAAAGAACACACACCGGGGTTCGAACCCAGCACCTTTGGCTTCAGAGTCCAGAGCCCTACCACTGTGCCACTGTCCTTCTTCATAACAAAAGGTTCGAGTTTAAATATAAACCTTAGAATGAATTCAACTTTAAATCAAAACGTAATAGCGGCTGCCTTCCACTCACATGTTATTTATTAGGTATAAAGCAAGGATTTCCCTATGCCATAGGGTTCCGCTTAAACCAATGTTCTTACGCGTAGAAAAAGACACACGCCGTGGCTCGAACTCAGTACCTTTGCGCTCAGAATCCGGAGCTCTACCACTGGGCCACCGCTCTTCTTATGAACAATGGGTTCGAGTTTAATTATAAACCTTAGAGTGGACAACTTTAAATCAAAACGTATACAGCGAGTGCCTTCCACTTGCGTGTTTTACAAGGATTTCCCGATGCCATAGTACCCCAGGTAATGTAAAGATTGGGACTGGGTACAACAGAGTTGATGCATGCACAAATTCGACGGTGTTTGAGATAAATAAAATGCACGGGACTAAAACGGGTCTATCTAACTGAGAAAATATCAGCGATTGAAAAAGTCTCTAGAAGCCGGGCAAATCGGGCGAATGGGGGGATATTCAAACGGGGGAGTAACAATGTGACCAACACAACCATTTATTATTATATGTAATAAATATTTGATAATCTAAGGAAATTGAACTCTAAATAAGACACGGGACGTTTAATGTTTGAGTTTCTACATTTCACATTATGACTGCTCTTTAAATCAAGATAACAAGAATTAAGACAATAATTGACATACACATTCAAATTTATTTTAAGCACCAATTTTTTATTTTTTTTTATTTATTTAAATAATTAAAATCATTAAATTTAAAATTTAAACGTCAAGTGTTTGTGCATCGTAAAATAGTTTTGTTTTTCTCCAAAGGCGATCAGAGAATACTGACCGAAACGTCAATTGAAACCAACGGTTATTTTCAGAACCACCCCATATTTAGAGATGATAGTCATTGCATGGTGTTACCGCAAACCTGTCCATATCGTATTTCCACCATGCAAAGTTTTAAATCCAGGGTACAACATCAAAGCATTGCCATAGATAGGCTGTACAATTGTATGCAGTGAATAATTAGATTGTAACAATTTTACGACCTCACCACCAACTTCTGGCCGTTTTGTTTTAATCTCTGAATAATCAACGGGAAAACAGCAACCTACAGGCCTACTAACTATAACAGAGAATTATATTGAGCAATAACATACCCATTGTGTTGTGCACAGTAGACCTACACATACATGTACATGTACATACACAAGCATACCAGCTTACGTAGCGTAGACCTCTAGCTAATAGAAACAAACAAATCACAAACATTGCTTTTACCATGGGTTTGAACGACTTTATATTGAATCAGAGTAAACGAGGGAAAAGTTTCCGTATGGCGCCACCACTTTTTCATTTGATATGAAATAATATTGTATCTAATTTACCTCTATGAGATATCCTTTTTTGTAAAAATTAGTGAAAAAGTGGTGGCGCCATACGGAATGTTATCGTAAATGAGTACACATTAGTCTTGCCTGAACAGTTCCCTGAAGATTAAAACTACATCAAAAAGGCTCTAAATATCGTCCACGGAGACAGCCAGAGTCAACTGCATGGTTGGAGATCATTTTGAATACATGTGTACGCGGTAAATTATTGGGTACGAAGCATGGGTTATAAGACCAACTATAGGGTACCCGACTATTTGTGTTATTATCGCAATGTCGCTTACTTGTTGATATAGCAGTGCCTCCAAAAAGAGAGGTTAACATGAATTTGAGACCCATCCCAGTTTTCCAGCAGTCTTAAACTTGGAGACTGTCTTTTACACATGACGAACTTCCTTTGGTTGAATTGTGAGGCAAAGCGGGGGAAAAAAAATTTCGAGGGTGAAAAAAACGTCAATCTTACCTACCCTTGTGGTTTTTTCAAAAATCGGCCGAAACTTTTGTCTTCCAAATCGCCTGAAATTTCATACCTAGGTGTAATAGAGGGCAAAGAGCAGGAAAATCTTGGTTTTAGTCGTCTACGATGGCTACTTTTTGAGATAATACCTAATTTCGGATAGTACGACGGTTTAAAATCAAGGTTAAAATGAATGTTTGAGACCCATCCTATTGTTCCAGCAACCTGTAACTTGGAGACTGTCTTTTACACATGACGAACTTCCTTTGGTTAAATTTTGAGGCAATTCGGAGAGAAAATGTTTCCGAGGCTGAAAAAACGTCAAGCTTACCCCCTTGTGGTTTTTTCAAAAATCGGCCGAAATTTTTGTCTTCCATATCGCCTGAAATTTCATACCTAGGTGTAATAGAGGGCGAGGAGCAGGAAAATCTTGGTTTTAGTCGTCTACGATGGCTACTTTTTGAGATAATGACTAATTTCGGATAGTACGACGGTTTAAAATCAAGGTTAAAATGAATGTTTGAGACCCATCCTATTGTTCCAGCAACCTGTAACTTGGAGACTGTCTTTTACACATGACGAACTTCCTTTGGTTAAATTTTGAGGCAATTCGGAGAGAAAATGTTTCCGAGGCTGAAAAAACGTTAAGCTTACCCCCTTGTGGTTTTTTCAAAAATCGGCCAAAATTTTTGTCTTCCAAATTGCCTGAATTTTCATACCCAGGTGTATTAGAGGGCGAGGAGCAGGAAAATCTTGGTTTTAGTCGTCTACGATGGCTACTTTTGTGAGATAATGCCTCATTTCGGATAGTACGACGGTTTAAAATCAAGGTTAAAATGAATATTTGAGACCTATCCTATTGTTCCAGCAACCTGTAACTTGGAGACTGTCTTTTACACATGACGAACTTCCTTTGGTTAAATTTTGAGGCAATTCGGAGAGAAAATGTTTCCGAGGCTGAAAAAACGTGTCTTCCAAATTGCCTGAAATTTCATACCCAGGTGTATTAGAGGGCGAGGAGCAGGAAAATCTTGGTTTTAGTCGTCTACGATCGCTACTTTTTGAGATAATGCCTCATTTCGGATAGTACGACGGTTTAAAATCAAGGTTAAAATGAATGTTTGAGACCCATCCTATTGTTCCAGCAACCTGTAACTTGGAGACTGTCTTTTACACATGACGAACTTCCTTTGGTTAAATTTTGAGGCAATTCGGAGAGAAAATGTTTCCGAGGCTGAAATACCCCCTTGTGGTTTTTTCAAAAATCGGCCGAAATTTTTGTCTTCCAAATTGCCTGAAATTTCATACCCAGGTGTATTAGAGGGCGAGGAGCAGGAAAATCTTGGTTTTAGTCGTCTACGATGGCTACTTTTTGAGATAATGCCTCATTTCGGATAGTACGACGGTTTAAAATCAAGGTTAAAATGAATATTTGAGACCCATCCTATTGTGCCAGCAACCTGTAACTTGGAGACTGTCTTTTACACATGACGAACTTCCTTTGGTTAAATTTTGAGGCAATTCGGAGAGAAAATGTTTCAGAGGCTGAAAAAACGTGTCTTCCAAATTGCCTGAAATTTCATACCCAGGTGTATTAGAGGGCGAGGAGCAGGAAAATCTTGGTTTTAGTCGTCTACGATGACTACTTTTTGAGATAACACCTAATTTCGGATAGTACGACGGTTTAAAATCAAGGGGGTAAGCTTGACGTTTTTTCAGCCTCGGAAACATTTTTTCTCCGAATTGCCTCAAAATTTAACAAAAGGAAGTTCGTCATGTGTAAAAGACAGTCTCCAAGTTACAGGTTGCTGGAACAATAGGATAGGTCTCAAATATTCATTTTAACCTTGATTTTAAACCGTCGTACTATCCGAAATGAGGCATTATCTCAAAAAGTAGCAATCGTAGACGACTAAAACCAAGATTTTCCTGCTCCTCGCCCTATAATACACCTGGGTATGAAATTTCAGGCAATTTGGAAGACACGTTTTTTCAGCCTCTGAAACATTTTCTCTCCGAATTGCCTCAAAATTTAACCAAAGGAAGTTCGTCATGTGTAAAAGACAGTCTCCAAGTTACAGGTTGCTGGAACAATAGGATAGGTCTCAAATATTCATTTTAACCTTGATTTCAAACCGTCGTACTATCCGAAATGAGGCATTATCTCAAAAAGTAGCCATCGTAGACGACTAAAACCAAGATTTTCCTGCTCCTCGCCCTCTAATACACCTGGGTATGAAATTTCAGGCAATTTGGAAGACAAAAATTTCGGCCGATTTTTGAAAAAACCACAAGGGGGTAAGCTTGACGTTTTTTCAGCCTCGGAAACATTTTCTCTCCGAATTGCCTCAAAATTTAACCAAAGGAAGTTCGTCATGTGTAAAAGACAGTCTCCAAGTTACAGGTTGCTGGAACAATAGGATGGGTCTCAAACATTCATTTTAACCTTGATTTTAAACCGTCGTACTATCCGAAATTAGTCATTATCTCAAAAAGTAGCCATCGTAGACGACTAAAACCAAGATTTTCCTGCTCCTCGCCCTCTATTACACCTAGGTATGAAATTTCAGGCGATTTGGAAGACAAAAATTTCGGCCGATTTTTGAAAAAACCACAAGGGGGGGTAAGCTTGACGTTTTTTCAGCCTCGGAAACATTTTCTCTCCGAATTGCCTCAAAATTTAACCAAAGGAAGTTCGTCATGTGTAAAAGACAGTCTCCAAGTTACAGGTTGCTGGAACAATAGGATGGGTCTCAAACATTCATTTTAACCTTGATTTTAAACCGTCGTACTATCCGAAATTAGTCATTATCTCAAAAAGTAGCGATCGTAGACGACTAAAACCAAGATTTTCCTGCTCCTCGCCCTCTATTACACCTAGGTATGAAATTTCAGGCGATATGAAAGACAAAAATTTCGGCCGATTTTTGAAAAAACCACAAGGGTAGGTAAGATTGACGTTTTTTTTCACCCTCGAAATTTCTTTTCCCCCGCGTTGCCTCACAATTCAACCAAAGGAAGTTCGTCATGTGTAAAAGACAGTCTCCAAGTTTAAGATTGCTGGAAAACTGGGATGGGTCTCAAATTCATGTTAACCTCTCTTTTTGGAGGCACTGCTATATCAACAAGTAAGCGACATTGCGATAATAACACAAATAGTCGGGTACCCTATAGTTGGTCTTATAACCCATGCTTCGTACCCAATAATTTACCGCGTACACATGTATTCAAAATGATCTCCAACCATGCAGTTGACTCTGGCTGTCTCCGTGGACGATATTTAGAGCCTTTTTGATGTAGTTTTAATCTTCAGGGAACTGTTCAGGCAAGACTAATGTGTACTCGTTTAGGATAACATTCCGTATGGCGCCACCACTTTTTCACTAATTTTTACAAAAAAGGATATCTCATTGAGGTAAATTAGATACTATATTATTTCATATCAAATGAAAAAGTGGTGGCGCCATACGGAAACTTTTCCCTCGTTTATTCTGATTCAATATAAAGTCGTTCAAACCCATGGTAAAAGCAATGTTTGTGATTTGTTTGTTTCTATTAGCTATAGGTCTACGCTACGTAAGCTGGTATGCTTGTGTATGTACATGTACATGTATGTGTAGGTCTACTGTGCACAACACAATGGGTATGTTATTGCTCAATATAATTCTCTGTTATAGTTAGTAGGCCTGTAGGTTGCTGTTTTCCCGTTGATTATTCAGAGATTAAAACAAAACGGCCAGAAGTTGGTGGTGAGGTCGTAAAATTGTTACAATCTAATTATTCACTGCATACAATTGTACAGCCTATCTATGGCAATGCTTTGATGTTGTACCCTGGATTTAAAACTTTGCATGGTGGAAATACGATATGGACAGGTTTGCGGTAACACCATGCAATGACTATCATCTCTAAATATGGGGTGGTTCTGAAAACAACCGTTGGTTTCAATTGACGTTTCGGTCAGTATTCTCTGATCGCCTTTGGAGAAAAACAAAATTATTTTACGATGCACAAACACTTGACGTTTAAATTTTAAATTTAATGATTTTAATTATTTAAATAAATACAAAAAAAAAAAAAATTGGTGCTTAAAATAAATTTGAATGTGTATGTCAATTATTGTCTTAATTCTTGTTATCTTGATTTAAAGAGCAGTCATAATGTGAAATGTAGAAACTCAAACATTAAACGTCCCGTGTCTTATTTAGAGTTCAATTTCCTTAGATTATCAAATATTTATTACATATAATAATAAATGGTTTTGTTGGTCACATTGTTACTCCCCCGTTTGAATATCCCCCCATTCGCCCGATTTGCCCGGCTTCTAGAGACTTTTTCAATCGCTGATATTTTCTCAGTTAGATAGACCCGTTTTAGTCCCGTGCATTTTATTTATCTCAAACACCGTCGAATTTGTGCATGCATCAACTCTGTTGTTCCCAGTCCCAATCTTTACATTACCTGTGGTACTATGGCATCGGGAAATCCTTGTAAAACACGCAAGTGGAAGGCACTCGCTGTATACGTTTTGATTTAAAGTTGTCCACTCTAAGGTTTATAATTAAACTCGAACCCATTGTTCATAAGAAGAGCGGTGGCCCAGTGGTAGAGCTCCGGATTCTGAGCGCAAAGGTACTGAGTTCGAGCCACGGCGTGTGTCTTTTTCTACGCGTAAGAACATTGGTTTAAGCGGAACCCTATGGCATAGGGAAATCCTTGCTTTATACCTAATAAATAACATGTGAGTGGAAGGCAGCCGCTATTACGTTTTGATTTAAAGTTGAATTCATTCTAAGGTTTATATTTAAACTCGAACCTTTTGTTATGAAGAAGGACAGTGGCACAGTGGTAGGGCTCTGGACTCTGAAGCCAAAGGTGCTGGGTTCGAATCCCGGTGTGTGTTCTTTTTCTGCGTTGAAGAACATTGGTTTACGCGGTACCCTACGGCATAGGGAAAACCTTGCTTAACCCCTAATCAATAATTAATGCGAGTGGAAGGCATAAGTTACAATATGTTTTGATATCAAGTTGTTTACTCTAGGGTATAAAATTAAACTCGAACGCAAATGAAGTAAGAGTAGTAGTGGCCAAATGGAAGGGCTCCGGGCTCTACACCCAATGGTAAGGGGTTCGAATCCCGGTCTGTGTTCTTTTTCTACGCTTGACAACATTGGTTTGCGCGGTTCCTTATGGTATAGGGAAATCCTTGCTTTACACTTGGTAAATAATTTGCGAGTGGATGGCAAATAATACGTTTTGATTTAAAATTGTTCATTCTAGGGTATAACATTAAACTCGAACGCAAATGAAGTAAGAGTAGTAGTGGCCTAATGGAAGGGCTCCGGGCTCTACACCCAATGGTACGGGGTTCGATTCCCGATCTGTGTTCTTTTAGTATGCTTGAGAACATTGGTTTGCGCGGTATCCTATGGCATAGGGAAATCCTTGCTTTACACTTGTAAATAATTTGCGAGTGGAAGGCATAAGCTATAATACGTTTTGATTTAAAATTTTTCATTCTAGGGTATAACATTAAACTCGAACGCAAATGAAGTAAGAGTAGTAGTGGCCCAGTGGAAGGGCTCCGGGCTCTACACCCAATGGTACGGAGTTCGATTCCCGGGTGTTCTTTTACTACGTTTTGATTTAAAGTTGTTCATTCTAAGGTATAACATTAAACTCGAACGCAAATGAAGTAAGAGGAGACGTGGCTCAATGGAAGGGCTCCAGACTCTACACCCAATGGTGCGGAGTTCGATTCCCGGGTGTTCTTTTACTACGTTTTAATTAAAAGTTTGTCATACGAAGGTTTAAAATAAAACTCGAACGCAAATGAAGTAAGAGGAGACGTGGCTCAATGGAAGGGCTCCGGACTCTACACCCAATGGTGCGGAGTTCGATTCCCGGGTGCTCTTTTACTACGTTTTAATTAAAACTTTGTCATACGAAGGTTTAAAATAAAACTCGAACGCATATTTGTAAGAAGGAGCAGTGGCCCAGTGGAAGGGCTCTGGTCTCTGGACCGGAGGGTCCCGGGATCGAATCCAGCTTCAGAAAAGTTGGAGAAGTGTTAAAAATGTTTTTTTTTTTTTTTTTTTTGAAACTTATATAAAAAAGAGCATAGGTTCGTTTTAAGTTTTAAGTTTCTTTTCTAAGCGAGTGCTAGCGGTGAGTGCCACTGCGCGGTGTGTGCCACTGTCTGGTGAGTCGAGACTTCTCGGACGGCAACCGCGCTGCCACCACCGGGGTTCGAACCGGGGGCCCTTTGCTTGGGAGGCCGACACCTACCCACGACACCCACTTGGGTCCCCCCCAGGATAATTCGCATTTTAGACCTGATAAACCTTCGGTTCATACTTTACACAGAAAGCTATGGCATGGGATTTCAGTGCTTTATACTTAGTATATAATTGAATACTTATCATAGGATACTATGGTATGGGATTTCAGTGCTTTATTGATATAATACTTATACTTGGTATATAATTTGCGAGGGGAACACTTTCCACATGATGCTATGGCATAGTAAAATCAGTGCTTTATACTTAGTAATTTCGAGTGAAATGTACAAGTTGTGGGCTGGTTACATAGGCATGGGAAAGTCATTGGTTCGGACTTCAAACATATTTGAGTTAAAATCTACACACTGTATAGTTTAAAATGGGAAAAGGGGTACGCATGGTACTATGGCATAGGGAAATCCTTGCTTTGGACTTGGTAAATAATTTGCGAGTGGAAGGCATACTTAATACGCTTTTACTGACGGGTATTGGTAGTAGATAGGGGACTCTTGTGTTCGGACTTAAAAAGTATTCGACGAGTTGAACGCACACGCTGTAGGCATAAAGATAGACAATTAGTTTAATTAATGGAGAAATGGTACGCATGGTACAATGGCATAGGGAAATCCTTGCTTTGGACTTGGTAAATAATTTGAGAGTGGAAGGCATACGCTTTACTGACAGGTAGACAGGGGACTCTTTGGTTGTGATTTAAAACATTGGTGAGTGGATGGAAGGCACACGCTGTAAGTATGGCGCATTGGTTTACAAGGAAACATAGGCATAATAGGGGACTTACAAAATAATTATTTGAGTCGAAGGCACACGATGTAGGTATAAAAAATTAGTTCACAGGGGAAGTTAGTCTGGCATTTCGATGGGAATTGGGGATTGTCGGTCGCTGTGGAAAGGGTAGCGGGGTACACTGCGGTTGGGTGGCTGAGTCTTTAGTAGGCTAGCTGGGATCAACATGACGGCGGGAATATAACTTCTTTGAATTTCCACCAGTGTTCTTGGTGGGTACTCGCCGTGATGGTACAATTGGTTTTATTGAGTTTGATACAATAATTATTTGAGACATTGTTATATCGAAAATCAGGCAATAAAAACAATTACATCAAAAAGTTACTAAGGTAGACGACTAAACCCAAGTTTTCAGGCGATTTTGAAAAACACAATTTTTTTCGGCAGATTTTTGATAAAACGGCATGGGGTATAACTTGACGTTTTTTTCACCCTCAAAAAAAATTTCTCTCAGATTTGCCTCAAAATTTAACCAAAGAAAGTTCTTTATGTGCAAAACACGCTCTACGGATTACAGATTGCTGGAACAATTGGAAGGGCCTCAAATTAATGCTAATTTTAGGGGTATCGAAAACTAGACAATATCTCAAAAAGTTGCCTACGACTCAGACCAAGGTTTTTCTGTGCACCTCGTCCTTCACTACACATCTGGATGAAATTTCAGACGATTAAAAAAATAAAAATAAAAAACACGCCAGTTTTATTCAGACCATGTTCAGACTCTAAAATTTACATTATCATTTGGCAGTATAGGTGGCAAACCAGTTTTAGATTTACAACTTGATATGAGAAAGGCAATCTGTAAAGGCTTAAACATGATGTATCAATTCCTTTGGATGGTAGGCCTACGACTCCGAATGTCAGAGCACCGGTCATTTTGGTTGGTAAACAGTTTACGACAGCTCAGTGTTACATAACATGTAAACAAAAACTGACATAGAAACACGTAGGAGTGGCCGACTTGAATTGAAGTAGATAATCTATAAGAACTACACAGAAAAGTCAATTGTTTCATCAGATCATGGAGGAATTCTTTATCCAGTATCTGATTGACGGCAATTTGGCAATGACAATGCAATGACCTATGCTCTAACGTTACAGCTACTTCCGGATTGCCGTTATGTTGAGCATGAAGGTGGAATAAAATTGCGACAAGAATTGCCCGTTTTATGACAAACTAGGTGGTTACACGCCTTCCACGAGGCCTTCATCCTATTCTACATTATTAACTTAAATAAGCTGCATGATAAAGCTTACCCAAAGAGACATTAAATCACATCAAATCATCGTAAGTAATATCCACGGTGTTGACAACTTCACAAGCATGGCTGGTGGCCATTTTGAATATCGCGTCACGGCATCAAGCCGTCGAGTACCCAGACCTCTACTACTCTGTTGATGTTTATTTCGCGTAGCGTGGAAATCGGGTACCTGTCGGTTGCTTTAGCTGGTTCCAATCACCGGTGCCTGTCCAAGATCAAAGGGGCAAACTGGCTCCCGCAAGATCTCGCGGAATGATTCGAAATGCGAGAATCGAAGGCTTGAATCATATTAAAAATGATGAATAAACGCTTACACTGTAACTAATTGTGGTAATTAAACCAAGTAGCCTTACGTTTGTTTAACTTGAAATTATTTAGCGCAAAGTTGAAAGAACTAAAGGTAATATATGAGGTCTATTTTTTGTTCGTTTCTCAGCTTATTATTAATGTAGGAATAAATAACTTGTAGGTAGATTATTAAAAAGTGACCTTATTTCACTCATATTTGCGCCACCAAATAATCTAACTTTTAAAGCCTTCGGTACACTTCAACCACCCCCCCCCCCAAAAAAAAAAAAAATAATAATAATAATAATAATATTAATAACAAAATATGGCCATCTTATGCATGTTGTTGTGTTAGAAAATTGCAAGGATTATACTAAAACGCTAGGATTACCATTTGAATTTTTGTAACAAAAAATACAAGGCTTTGAACATCCATTTTTTGTAGGGTAAACCGTTTTTGTTTACTGAAAAAATTTAAAGAGATGAGCCTTGTGCCTCAAAATAAATACATCAATAAAAAAACAAAATACAAAAATACAAACAAAACAAGGGGTAGATGATCAAATTTTGGGCCATAAATTTAAGAAAACACAAAGAGTTGTTTTTATTCTCTAAAAAAAAGGGGTCAAGCATTTTTTATCAATGTTTTGTAATTTTGTTTATTTGAATAGTACAATATAACACATTTGGCTTGATCAGAAATGTATAAGGTTAAATCACAATAGTTAAAGGCAGTGGACACTATTGGTAATTACTCAAAATAATTATTAGCATAAAACCTTTCTTGGTGACGAGTAATGGGGAGAGGTTGATAGTATCAAACATTGTGAGAAACGACTCCCTCTGAAGTGCCATAGTTTTCGAGAAAGAAGTAATTTTCCACAAATTTGATTTCGAGACCTCAGATTTAGAACTTGAGGTCTCGAAATCAACCATCTGAACGCACACAACTTCGTGTGACATGGGTGTTTTCTTTCTTCATTATTATCTCGCAACTTCGATGACCGATTGAGCTCAAATTTTCACAGGTTAGTTATTTTATGCATATGTTGAGATACACCAACTGTGAAGGCTAGTCCTTGACAATTACCAATAGTGTCCTCTGCCATTAAACCTGCAATTGTATGTTGATTTCAAGACACTGGA
This sequence comes from Asterias rubens, assembly GCF_902459465.1. NCBI lineage: Eukaryota > Metazoa > Echinodermata > Asteroidea > Forcipulatida > Asteriidae > Asterias > Asterias rubens. The sequence goes on from NC_047075.1 coordinate 1,979,646, forward strand.
CATGTTTGGTAATTGTCAAAGACCAGTATTCACTCTTGATGTATCTCAAAATATGCATAACATAACAAACCTGTAAAAATTTAAGCTCAGTTGGTCGTCAAATTTGCAATTAGAGAACAATGAAAGCAAAAACCCCCTTGTTGCACAAGTTGTGTGCTTTCAGATGCTTGATTTCGAGACCTCAAATTCTAATTCTGAGGACTCGAAATAAAGATCAAATATTTTAGTGAGAAATCGCTTCTGTCTTAAAAACTATGTTACTTCACAGGGAGCTGTTTCTCATAATGTTTTATACTATCTCCAGCTCTCCAGTTTTATACTATCTCCAGCTCTCCATTGCTCGTTACCAAGTAAGTTTTTAATGATAACAATTGTTTTGAGTAATTACCAATTGTGTCCAGTGCCTTCAAAGGAACTGTATAATGCTGAACCACGGTTCTATAAGGTTATATCGCAAACTGTATAAATTTATATCGCAATTGTATCAGGGAAATATTGCAATAGTTCAAGATTATATCACAATCATATAAGGTTATATCGCAAATGTAAAAGGTTATATCGCAATCGTATAAAGGTAATATCGTAATTGTATATACAGTTATATTGCAATTGTATAAGGTTTTATATTCAAGGAATAATGACCCAGGATTCTGTGTTGTTTTTGTCTTGGAATTTTGACATTAAATTTGCTTTGACACTGTTGCCCATATTGAAGATTTAAGAATAGTCTTTTACGTTTTGCATAATTTTTATTGAACATTAGGAAAGCTCTTTAAAAGAATTTCCAAGTGTGGCCTTTGAATTACTTGGCTCATAAAAATCAATGGATGAGCAGTTAATATATGACATGGGAAGTCAGCCCAGTGATCTCCATGACCCCTCCTAAAATTCTAGCCCGGCAACCCACGATTATGAATTGTAAATCAAGAACTTGTGGTTCAGTAACTAGACGCTTGTCATTTTTAAAATAGCGGTTAGCTGGGTAGTCTTACCACTGGATTCGAACCCAGAAGCTTGTGATTGCAAGTCCTACAGCCGAACCACTGGACCACAGTTAGCTTGGTAGGATTCGAACCCACAACCTTGTGATTGCAAGTCCTACAGCTTAACCACTGGACCACAGTTAGCTTGGTAGGATTCGAACCCACAACCTTGTGGATGCAAGTCCTGCAGTCTAACCACTGGACCACAGTTAGCTGGGTAGGATTCGAACCCACAACCTTTTGATTGCAAGTCCTGCAGTCTAACCACTGAACCACAAGTAAGCTTGGTAGGATTCGAACCAACAACCTTGTAACTGCAAGACCTGCAGTCGAACCACTAAACCATCACAAAATTGTGATTCAGTAACTAGGGAACAGTACTTATATGAGTCATTGTTAAACCAGCAGTTAGCTTGGTAGGATTCGAACCAACATATATGTGATTGCAAGTCCTGCAGTCTAACCAATGAACCACAGTTAGCTTGGTAGGATTCGAACCCACAACCTTGTGATTGCAAGTCTTGACGGTTAGCTTGGTATGATTCAAACCCACAACATTTTGATTGCAAGTCTAGAGTCTAACCACTTAAACACAGTTGGCTTGGTAGGATTCAAACCCACAACTTTGTGATTGCAAGTCCTGACGGTTAGCTTGGTATGATTCAAACCCACAACATTTTGATTGCAAGTCTAGAGTCTAACCACTGAAACACAGTTGGCTTGGTAGGATTCAAACCCACAACTTTGTGATTGTAAGTCCTGCAGTCGAACCACTGGACCACAGTTAGCTTGGTAGGATTCAAACCCACAACCTTGTGATTGCAAGTCCTGCAGTCCAACCACTGAACCACAGTTAGCTGGGTAGGATTCGAACCCACAACCTTTTGATTGCAAGTCCTGCAGTCTAACCACTGAACCACAGTAAGCTTGGTAGGATTCGAACCAACAACCTTGTAACTGCAAGTCCTGCAGTCGAACCACTAAACCACCACAAAATTGTCATTGTAAAATGAGCAGTTAGCTGGTAGATTTCGAACCAACAACATTCTGATTGCAAGTCCTGCAGTCTAACCACTGGACCACCATTAGCTTGGTAGGATTCGAACCCACAACCTTGTGATTGTAAGTCCTGCAGCCTAACCACTGGACCACAGTTAGCTTGGTAGGATGCGAACCCACAACCTTGTGGATGCAAGTCCTGCAGTCTAACCACTTGATCACAGTTTGATTGGTAGGATTCAAACCCAGAACCTTGTGATTACAAGTCCTGCAGTCCAACCACTGGACCACAGTTAGCTGGGGAGTCTTACCACTGGATTCGAACCCAGAACCTTGTGATTGCAAGTCCTACAGCCTAACCACTGGACCACAGTTAGCTAGGTAGGATTCGAACTCACAACCTCGTGGATGCAAGTCCTGCAGTCTAACCACTTGATCACAGTTTGATTGGTAGGATTCGAACCCAGAACCTTGTGATTGCAAGTCCTGCAGTCCAACCACTGGACCACAGTTAGCTGGGTAGGATTCGAACCCACAACCTTGTGATTGCAAGTCCTGCAGTCTAACCACTGAACCACAAGTAAGCTTGGTAGGATTCGAACCAACAACCTTGTAACTGCAAGTCCTGCAGTCGAACCACTAAACCATCACAAAATTGTGATTCAGTAACCAGGGAACAATACTTATATTAGTCATTGTTAAACCAGCAGTTAGCTTGGTAGGATTCGAACCAACATATATGTGATTGCAAGTCCTGCAGTCTAACCAATGAACCACAGTTAGCTTGGTAGGATTCGAACCCACAACCTTGTGATTGCAAGTCTTGACGGTTAGCTTGGTATGATTCAAACCCACAACATTTTGATTGCAAGTCTAGAGTCTAACCACTTAAACACAGTTGGCTTGGTAGGATTCAAACCCACAACTTTGTGATTGTAAGTCCTGCAGTCTAACCAATGAACCACAGTTAGCTTGGTAGGATTCAAACCAACAACCTTGCAACCTTGTAACAGTTTCTTTTGGTAATCTCTAAAAGCAGTTGCAAATAAATACATTACATAATTCTTTGGGTACTTTTTGTAACACTAAACACAATGTTTACAGATTTGCATTAAACTTACACCGTTTGAAGATAATGATAGTAGAAAGCTTACCTTTAAAAGTTACTTGCTGAGGTGATGTAGTTTGTGAGAAATGAGTAAAACAATGTCCTGAACATACGTTTTTACATGCTAAAATAATTTTCAAAGATTCAAAAATTATTTCCATGACATTGTTTTACTCATTTCTCAAAAAGTACAACTTCACAGCAAGTCATGTTTTCAGGGAAGCTTTCTACCATCATTATCTTCAATTTGAGTAAGTTTAATGTAAATCTGTGGACATTGTGTTTTTGTCCTACAAAAGTACCCAGACCCTTTAAATGCATCCACATAATAATAATACTTGGTTCTAATATAGCGCTTTGTATCACACCCTTAAGGGTCGAAACAAAGCACTCAGTATTTTCCCTGCAAGGTATGTGGGGCCAGGTTTTTGAAGTATGGTATTGTTATCTTATAGCACCATGTAAATTGTTTTACAAGGTGCTGTGGCGCAATATGCTTCCGCTTAAACCAGGAACACCGCGGCGTACTCCTACTCTTCTGATAAGCGCACTTAGTTCTTTACTGTGCATTACACAACACACAGGAGCACACTCCGGTTCGAGCATCGATTAGAGGATCAGCGCAGAAGATAAGTACACATGGCATAGTCTTTAATAGACATTCAAGGCTGTTTAATCACAATTTTTCAGATTTTTCAAGGGTGAACAAAATACGGTAATTAGACTAAAATTGAAAGAACGCCATGCCCAATTGAAATTACCATAATAATTGCATCAATTTCAAAGTAAAGACATCGTGCAAAATGATTTATATACAGTTATTAAAAAATTGTTTAGTAAATGTTAAAGGCACTGGACACTATTGAGAATACAGGGGTCACCTTCACAAAGAGTTGGGACTAGTCCTAACTTAGGACTAGTCCTAGGAGATATTAAAATCCTAAGGCTGGTCCTAAGTTAGGACGAGTAACTCGAGTTAAAAGACTAGTCTTAAAGGCAGTAGACACTATTACTCAAAATAATTTTTAGAATAAAACCTTACTTGGAAATAAGTTATAGGAAGACGTTGATAGCATAAAACATCGTGAGAAACAGCTCCCTCTAAATTGATGTAGTTTTCGAGAAAGAAGTAATTTTCCTCGAATTTGATTTTGAGACCTCAAGTTTAGAATTTGAGGTCTCGAAATCAAGCATAAGAAAGCACACAACTTCGTGTGACAAGGGTGTTTTTTCTTTCATTATTATCTCGTAACTTCGATGACCGATTGAGCTAAAATTTTCACAGGTTTGTTATTTCATGCACATGATGAGATGCAGCAAGTGAGAAAACTGGTCTTTGACAATTACCAAAAGTGTCCACTGTCTTTAACTCTTTGTGAAATCCACCCCTGGTCTTTGACAATATTACCAAACAGTGCCCAGTGCCTTTAAAGGGTCTGGGTACTTTTTACACAATGTCCACAGATTTCGAGAAACGAGTAAAACAATGTCACACAAGTTATTTTAGTCTCAGTATTAGCATGTTAAAAACGTATTAGCATGTAAAAACCATAACATACCATACATGTAACTGGTTAATACGTTTTTACTTGCAATCATTGAAAGTGAGATGAAAGTGATTTTGGTGACTTGTTTTAGTACTCATTTCTCAAAAACTACAGCACCTCAGCAAGTTATATTGTAAGGGAAGCTTTCTACCATCATTATCTTCAAACTGAGTAAGTTTAATGTAAATCTGTGGACGTTATGTTTTGTGTTACAAAAAGTACCAAAATCTTAAAATTGTTAAAATACAAAAATTACACAAGTACAGTTACTTCCTCCAAAAGTTCTGATCCTGCGCCATTTTTTTCTTGAAGTTCTGAAACCATTTATCTAGGATGGTCATGGGGATCCAGCTGACGTTTGGCTGGGGTGTCATCTGCGACTGGTTTATTCCGAACCACGAGGCGTAGTTGTAGAAGTTCTCCAACATCTTTATGGAGAACTCTGAGAAGCTGGTCAAAGTCGACGTCTAAATAAATGGAGAGAAAACAAAAAGTAAGTAAAAGGCACTGGACCACTTTGGTAATAGGCCTATCCATTTAGCTCCGCCCCATCATTGCGTATTGACCAATCACATCCCATTGCGCAACACAAAGTCTGACAAATAAAGTCTGACATGCGTATGCTTGGCGTGGGCGGACGAGTTGTGCAGAATGGCATAGGAGAGCCTCACGTTTTCTTGCTCACATGTGCGCCGTGGGCGGAGCCTAATGGATCGGTCTATTGTCAGAGACCAGTTTTCAAGCACTTGCCATGCCCATCCAACATGTATGCATAAAATGTAACAAACCTGTGGAAATTTGCCTTAATCGATTATCAAACTTCCAGAAAATAGTTGAAGAAAAAATTCTTTTTAGAAGTCTGAGAAAGGCTTCACGCCTGAAGTCTTTCGCAGATGCAAATATTTCTGTGAGAAATCACTTCTTTCTCAAAAACTTTGTTACTTCAGAGGGAGCCGTTTCTCACGATGTTTTATTTTATCAACAGCTCTCATCGAGTCGCATTGTGTTTCTGATCGTGATGTCTGATTGTGTTTCGTAAGTAAATTATGTCGTCGTAAATAGTGGTGAGCAACACCATTGGTTCACCAAGCTGGAAGCCACGACTATTGTTGTAGTTGTCGTGGAGGTACGATTAACCGAATAGTTAAAAAACGATAGTCGCTACTCGACTAAGCAATCAATAGTTGCGACTTTGACACTAGTTGCAATAGTCGCCCAGGCTTAATTGCATCACGATTAATTGAAGACGTAATAATAATAAAGACAAGTTCTTATTCAGCGCATTTTTTAATAACCATCTCAATGCGCTTTAGATTAGTGCCCTGGTAATTGGGCAAATTACATCCCTGTAATCTTTCTCAGCCCCCCTGGGGAGTATACAGCCCTGAACTGCCTTGGCACACCTGTGGCTTTTTCATACACAATATCAACCTCTACCCTCGCAGGTACCCATTTATACCCGAGTGGAAAGAAGCAACTATAGTCAAGTGTCTTGCTCAAGGACACAAGTGTCATGACTGGGATTCGAACCCACACTCCGCTGACTTTTCCACCTGAACTTAGATTCAATGCCCTTAATCACTCGGTCATGACACCCAACAAATCCGATGCAGCCCTTTCATTTTTCAAATGTTACTAAAGCTTCCAAATGTTTCCGCCCCAGAAAAAGCCCTAATATTTAGGACTCTGTTTCTGTAAACAGCACAAAGGAAGAGTCCTATAGAGGGCTAGGCGCAACCTGAACTCCTGAGATACTGGGCCCAAATTCACAGAGCTGCTTGAAGACACTGGACACTATTGGTAATTGTCAAAGACCAGTCTTCTCACTTGCTGTATCTCAACATTTGCATAAAATAACAACCCTTTGAAAATTTGAGCTCATTCGGTCATCTAAGTTGCGAGATAATTATGAAAGAAAAAAACACCCTTGTACATGGGGTAAGGCGAGCGACATGACCGAAGAAGGCAGAGTGGCGGTGTTGAATTAGTTGGTTGATGGTGGGGCGGACACGTTCTTTGGGTGACCTCATTGTTGTTGATGAAGTGGAACCACTGGATGCCAAAAATTGATCATTGACACTGGACACCTTTAGTAATATTTTCAGAGACCAGTCTTCTCACTTGGTGTATCTCAAAATATGCACAAAGAACAAACCTTTGAAAATTTGAACTCAATTGGTCTTTGAAGTTGTGAGAGAATAATGGAAGAGAAAAAACCCTGTTCGTACGAAGATGTGTGCTTTCAGTTCAGATGCTTGATTTCCAGACCTCAGCTGAGGTCTCGAAATCAAATCAAATATTTTAGTGAGAAATTACTACTTTCTCAAAAACTACGTTACTTCAGATTCAGAGGGAGTCGTTTCTCACAATGTTTTTTACTATCAACAGCTCTCCATTGCTCATTACCAAGTCAGTTTTTATGTTAACAATTATTTTGAGTAATCATCAATAGTGTCCAATGCTTCTAACCAAGATGATTTCTTGCTTAGCTTTAGGGAATATCTCAATAGTCTTGCTCTGGGCAAGAAGGATTGTTCCTGTAGGTATTTGGGCAATTCCAAGCAAACATGGACATAACACACAAAAATCAAGTTTGTGTCACAACTTTCTTTCCACTTAGAAGTTATAGCTAACATATGAAACCAATTTATTTTTAGTTGTTGACAAGGAATGAACCCAATTTTGCCAAATCAGAACTCGGCTTGGGCACCATGTAGGCGTGGCTACATTGCCTGGAAAACTGTAATGCGACTGACCGTCATGTGACTGACCATGGTTTTGCCATGTATACCTAAAAGTTCAAGTTGCTGACCATTTATAAGTATCCTGTTGGATACTCATGTATAAGAGTTGTGTGTTACATATAGTAACACTTTCACAATCTTTTTGATAGAGGAGATTTTTGATTTGTGACAAGTGTTTTTTTTTACCATGTGCTTTTTGTGTAATGCGACTGACCGGTCTTTACAACGTTATAACATCCAGAGCACAAAGCCCACAACATTTCTAATAATTATCAATTCAAAGCCTTGGGTGTCAAGTACAAATCAGTCTATAAACTTAGAGGAAAGAATATCTCACACAGAACTTCTAGCACCACGATCGAGAAATGACACTGAAAAGTGTTATGCGACTGACCGTGGAATTGCCCATTTGCACGTACATGGACATGTAATCATAATATTTTGCGGGTGGAGATGTGACAGTTATGCCAATAAAACGGGATATACACACCGGCCTGATGAAACATATTGACTACATTTTTTTGTCAACCATACCTTTCTTCAAGCCGACTACTTTAAAAATGGCACTTGGCTTTTCGTTGGTGATGAAACCGAGAAACATCCAGACCATTTCGCCCTCCGGTGACGGCCAACTGAAGTAGATGGCCCCGCCCATTCCCTCTGGAAACGCTCCGGTCCCGGTCAGGAAGACAACGATGTGGTTGATGGTAGCCGCATTGAAAATGTTGAAGAGGACATGAGTGTCGTCGATCTGTTGCATGTCCGTCTGGACCTAGAGAGTAAAATGGGTGAAACTAGTTAAGAGATGGTTGCGAGAACTAGATGTTAAATTTGCATTTGGGATAAAGAATTTCATATACTTTTGATTTTACCATTACACCGACGAGTAACTTTCACGAGTTCTCAGGCATACTCGATTACTTGGGTGGGATTAGAACCCAGGACCTTTGCAAATCTGTAGCAGTGTCTTACAAACTAGACCACCTAGAGTGCCTGGTAGCTAGAGGCAGTTTGAACCCTTTATTTAGGATGGTAAGAAGACACTGCTCTATAACTGCAAGGGTCGATGGTTCGAATCCCACCAAAGTAATATGCCTGTGATTTTTTTTTCACAGAACTCGGGAAAGTACCGAGTACTAACATATCGGTGTAAAGGGTAAAACCACAATTGATCTGATTGCGAGTTTAGTGTTGGGGATGGGGAACAGATCAGGGTCTCCCTCACTCCGAGGTCTCTGTAGAAAGACAACGATGTGGTTGATGCTAGCCGCATTGTCATTGTTAGAGGATGACGTGCGAGTCGTAAACCTTTAAATGTCCGTCTGGACCTGAGAATAGAATGGGTGAGAATAGTTAAGAGATGATTGCGAGTGTAAAGCCCGGGTCATACTTCTTCCTGCGAAAGCGAATGTGAATGCGTTGTTAATTTTGCACCCCAAATTCGCAAGGAATAGTTCACATCAGTTTGCCAAGTGCTAAACAGCCATGTGAAATCGTCACCATTTGTTCTATCGCATAATTGCATTCGCATTTGCAGGAAGTATGAACCTGACTTTACACTCGCAATCCTACTGCTACTTGCCGTCAACTCGTTTGGTGTCGTCCACTCCGTCAACACAACCAAATATCATTTTGATATGTTATTCCAATGGCCAACAACTCAGAAAAGAGAGCATTGTACTCCTCCGTTGCATGCAACGCAACGGAGTCCAAAGGTCCCGTACCATTGCGAAAAATTTACAAAAATCTGTTAAAAATATTTCTACCTAAGTTGGGAGTCTGAACTTTTACTCACATGTTCCTTGTAGTTGGAACTCCAAGCCCGCGTTATTTAAAATTGCTGAATTGTCTCCTTTGGTGTTAATATTTTGTGAAAAGAAAATTGAAATTTACGTTTTCCATTCCCACGTAGTCCACTAACTTCCGTGTAAACACTTTCTTGCACTGATCACTGGCGGCGCCATCAACTTTTGCGTCAACCACTCACTAAGCAGATGGATAATAGTCAGCGAGCAATTTACACAAAGCGCAGAACATAGTATACCGAGCACAGACATCTTGTGCCAAGACTCCATGTGCTGAAAGCGTATCTTTTTCCCAGGACAGATGAGGCCGTTAAGTTGGCGCATGCTAAGTGGCCTCATCGGTCCTAGGAAAAAAATATATGCGCGCAGGAAAGCGCCCTCTGTTGTCCATCTATGTGACAAGAAGAAGCCATGTGAAAAAGCAAGATGGCGGCAGACGGCTTTGCTGCTTATAAATATTTTTTAAGAAAAAAAATCACTTTGTAACCGAAATTCAACCTGAAACTTTAAAAAATTCTATTTGAGGTGTAGTGCTTTCCAGTTGTATGCCTCTGGATTTTAAATGTGTATTGGAGGAGTTGAAGGCGATTTGATGGCACCTACCCAGCTGACGGCTAATAGCGTCAAGACAATGCACTGCACTCTAAAGCCATGCGCACTTGAGCTCACACTATCAAGCGGTATACAATGCTCAACATCGCCAGTGCAGAACTTTGACATATTTTCGGAAATAATTTCTTCCATGGATATATTTGTTAGCTGTAAATTCGTTGAAAATATAGTGAGGGACACTATGAATATATGAACGGAATTTCAACTTCTCAAATCAGGTAAAAAATTAAGAAAATTGTAGTCAAATTTGTGTTCACATTGTAAAGAACCTTTATACCCAGGACGTCAGTGCAGTGGCACTCTAATCATATTTGAGTTTGTTTTTTTAGTTTTTTTATCAGGTTTATTTTTTAATTTCTTTGGGGTGTTTTAGTTTTTTTTTAAATAAGTTTCAAAGATCCATTCTTTTGTATTTAATCTGTTCTTTGTTATTTTTCTCTGTAATAGCGCCCTGAGCACTTTTGTGGATTTGTGCGCTCTATAAGACCTTGTTATTATTTTTATTATTATTATCGCGCCCAACAGAAACTCTGCTCATTTTTCTTGTTAACTTTACCTCTTTTTACCAATCCCAGTGCTTTCTTAATATTTTTTATTTTCAAATTTTCATCCACAGATTTCACGTTTTTCTTTTTCACTTCTCCAGAGAAACGGCACCCTCTGAAGTGCCATAGTTTCTGAGAAAGAAGTAATTTTCCACGAATTTGATTTCGAGACCTCAGATTTAGAACTTGAGGTCTCGAAATCAACCATCTAAAGGTTTTTTTTTCATTCATATCTCTTAAGTTCGATGACCGATTGAGCTCAAATTTTCACAGGTTCGTTATTGTATGCATATGTTGAGATACACCAACTGTGAAGGCTAGTCTTTGACAATAACCAATAGTGTCCACTGCCTTAAGGGAGAATGCTGACTGTCTCATTAATGTCTCAATAACAAACATTACACAACGTACCAATGGCTCGGTACACCGTACCGATGTTCCCGTAGGCCATGCCCAGTCCGCGATGGTTTCCCGTTTGACTGTGGACTTCCAAGCATATCACAAGGAGCAAGATGGCCGTCTCATTGTCCTTCAGAGCTGATGATGAAGAGAAGAACAGACACAAATCAAAAATTATTTTGATTTTCAAATAATTATTGACTTCTTTAAAGTAATTATCCCTGGGGGTGCTATCTGATAGTGGCTTCCTTTATAGAGCACAATAGGAAAAATATAGCACAACTACGTCCCATATCCAAAGAGGTCCAAGGCTGAGGTCTTGTTGGATGTGAGATGCAGACGCACTATATTTTTCCGTTAGCCCTATATAGGACTCTTCCTCTGTACACAGATACAGAGTCCTAACTATTGAGGCCTGTTACTGGGGCGGAACATTTTTCAAAGTTTCATAACTCAAATTTTACCTGCAACAAGCCACTAATTTCAACAGATTCACATTCCATGGCGGCATACATTTTTCTGCGGTGGGTTTTGGTCCTCATTTATTCCTCACAAATCCGTCATTTTCGTGAAATAATGCAGCTCCCAACGTAAAAAAAATCCTGTTTTTATCGTTTTCTCACAGTGTTGTCTGTTGCCGTGCGTCTGCGTATACATTCGCATGCAAGACGCATGAATTCTTGGTCACCATACTCTTGACTGCAGAGCATTAACACACAAACGCAACGCAAGCTTTGCGCATCTTGCGTAAACACGGCAGACTGTGAGAGTACGAACAAAAACGGGAATTCCTTAACGTTGGAAGCTGCATTACTTCATGAAATTGACGGATTTTTGAAGAATATATGACGATCAAAACCCACCGCAGAAAAATATATGCTGCCATGGAGTGTGAATCTGTTGAATTAGTGCTTTCTTGCAGGTAAGATTTGAGTTATGAAGCTTTGAAAATTTTCCGCCCCAGAAATGTACCCTGATATCCAGGATGTCACGGTAGTATTACGAAAGTGTAAGGCCGCCAGGGCTAATTTTTCCGTATTCATGAGCGTGTGTGTGATAACTTATAATACTTAATATTCAAACCTGTGTATATCTTGCCGAGGCAGTTTAAGGCACGCGACTTCATCACCAAGTATCCGATCCTGTCGGACAGCTCCAGGTGTATGGCGTGGTAGACCAAGGCCATGTCGTAGTCCAGTGGGCTCATGGAGTAATGAGTGAAGCCAATGTTGAAGCAGGATACAACTAGAGCTGCCTGGTCACCTAGGGAAGAAGAACAAGTATGATGTAAGAGGGTCATTCACAGTTATCAACATTTCCAATCCTGTCAGTATCAGAAAGCTCTAGCTGTACTGCATGGTAGACCAAGGCTGAGTTGTAGTCCGGTGGGCTCATGGAGTAATGAGTGAAGCCGATGTTGAAGCAGGAAACCACTAGAGCTGCATGTCACCTAGGGAAGAAGAACAAGTATGATGTAAGAGGGTCGTTCACAGTTATCAACATTTCCAATCCTGTCAGTGTCAGAAAGCTCTAGCTGTACTGCATGGTAGACCAAGGCTGAGTTGTAGTCCGGTGGGCTCATAGAGTAATGAGTGAAGCCAATGTTGAAGCAGGATACAACTAAAGCTGCCTGGTCACCTAGGGAAGGAGAGCAGGTATAATGTAAGAGGGTCGTTCACAGTTATCAACATATCCGATCCTGTCAGTGTCAGAAAGCTCTAGCTGTACTGCATGGTAGACCAAGGCTGAGTTGTAGTCCGTTGGGCTCATAGAGTATGAGTGAAGCCAATGTTGAAGCAGGAAACCACTAGAGCTGCCTGGTCACCTAGGGAAGGAGAACAGGTATAATGTAAGAGGGTCGTTCACGTTATCAACATATCCGATCCTGTCAGTGTCAGAAAGCTCTAGCTGCACTGCGTGGTAGACCAAGGCTGAGTTGTAGTCCGGTGGGCTCATGGAGTAATGAGTAAAGCCGATGTTGAAGCAGGAAACCACTAGAGCTGCCTGGTCACCTAGGGAAGAAGAACAGGTATAATGTAAGAGGGTCGTTCACAGTTATCAACATTTCCAATCCTGTCCGAGAGCTCCAAGTGTATGGCGTGGCAGACCAAGGCCATGTCGTAGTCCGGTGGGCTCATGGAGTAATGAGTGAAGCCAATGTTGAAGCAGGATACAACTAGAGCTGCCTGGTCACCTAGGGAAGAAGAACAGGTATAATGTAAGAGGGTCGTTCACAGTTATCAACATTTCCAATCCTGTCCGAGAGCTCCAAGTGTATGGCGTGGCAGACCAAGGCCATGTCGTAGTCCGGTGGGCTCATGGAGTAATGAGTGAAGCCAATGTTGAAGCAGGAAACCACTAGAGCTGCCTGGTCACCTAGGGAAGAAGAACAGGTATAATGTAAGAGGGTCGTTCACGTTATCAACATATCCGATCCTGTCCGAGAGCTCCAAGTGTATGGCGTGGCAGACCAAGGCCATGTCGTAGTCCTGTGGGCTCATGGAGTAATGAGTGAAGCCGATGTTGAAGCAGGAAACCACTAAAGCTGCCTGGTCACCTAGGGAAGGAGAGCAGGTATGAACGAGAGAGCCCAATTTCATAGCGCTGCTTAACTGTAAGCAAATTTGCGTGCTTACTGTAGCAGAAAAATTTGCTTAAGCCTTAGCATATTTCACAGGTTAGCAGAGAAATTGGACGGCCATTGCGTGTTTACCATGGATTTGCATTGTGACGTCATTTATTTTCGTGCGGTAAGCACCGGAAGGTTAGCATGCCTTTTCATGTGCTTACGGTTAGCAGCGCTATGAAATAGAAATTGCACAGTAAGCACAAAATCGACTGTTAAGCAGCGCTATGAAACTGGGCCCAGGTATGAACGAGAGAGCATACTGATCGAAACGTTGAAATAACTTGCCTCTTTGTTTTGCAAACACAAACTGTTTTTTCTGATGGGTAAGGGCATCGGCGAACCGCCCCTCCGACCGAAAAGTGGTTCCCAAGTCCCCATGGCGATCTGCCACGGCAACAGGATCTTCAAGTCGCTCAGCGATAGCGATGGCTTCTCTTATAAGTACTCTTTAGCTGTTCCGAAGTCTGCTGAAGCCCTGGAATGCAATGCAACAATCATAAATTTAGGCTGGTTTTATCCCATTGGTTGAAAAATGTCATATGACGACGTTTACCAGGGCCAAATTTTAGGGAGCTGCTTAAGCAGAAAATTGTTGCTTTTAGCATGGAGCAATGCTCCATGCTTTTAGCAATTCCAAACAAGATACCAGGTACAGATAGCACACATGACAAAATATCTTGGCTGGTAAACTTAGTCTGGTAAGCAATATTGTTTGGTGTTAGCTACTTTTGTGTTTTGAAAGCAGCTCTATGAAATTGGGCATCTGAATTAAAATTTTGAAGCATAAAAAAAGACAACCAGACTTTGCTGCTTTATATTCTTGTTGAGCAGCTCTAGGCCTTTGCTAAGTGGCCCAATGGACATGTAAACTTGGTACTTCAAGTGATAACACTTCACTTTCTGTCATAAGAGAAGATAAACGCAAAATGTTAAAGGGGGGTACAGAACTGGGATCAACTAAGTGCGGAAAACTGCACTTACGGCCAATGCAACTATTGATAAAACATTGTCTTTGTGTTTAAGAAAGAGGTAATTTCTCAGTCAAATAAAAAGGCTTCATATGTATCTGAAAGCACACACTGAATGTACATTTTTCAAAAAGGGTGTTCTTTCTTTCATTATTATCATGAAATTTCGATGACCAATTGAGCCAAAATGTTTGCAGGTTTACTTTATGCATTTGTTGGGATACACCAAGTGAGAACACTGGTTTTCGACAATTACCAAACACCTCCAGTGCCTTTAAACTTACCTGCTCAGTAGATATTTCTGGGAAGCTAAGCGTATCTTCAAGTAACGTGGCCGCAGCAGGCAGATTGGTCAGAAGTAGAACATTTAGGATTTGCCAATATGGTATAATGGCCCGACGCTTCGACCCTAGCAGAGTCTTTCTCTCACAGACTGAATTACAACACAACACACACAAACTTGGGTTGCAATTTGGCAATCGTTAACAATCTGCTTCTGTCATTGGCCAGTGATTAAACAATGGCAAACTCAACCGAATCAGATATTGTTATGACTGCAAAAACACACCCTTGTAGCACCCCTTGTAACAGAAGCAACAAAGTGAAAATAAGTGTGAGAGAGAGGTTAGGCAGAAAGCACACAGAAAAAGCAAGAGTTTTGCCCTGAACTCTGAAGAAATTGGAAACCCAATTTTAGGTCTTAAAGGCAGTGGACACTATTGGTAATTACTCAAAATAATTATCAGCATAAAACCTCACTTGGTAACAAGTAATGGGGAGAGGTTGATAGTATAAAACATTGTGAGAAACGGCTCACACTGAAGTGATGTAGTTTTCGAGAAAGAAGTAATTTTCCACAAATTTGATTTCAAGACCTCAAATTTAGAATTTGAGGTCTCGAAATCAAGCATCTGAAAGCACACAACTTCGTGTAACAAGGGTGTTTTTTACTTCATTCATATCTCACAACTTCGAAGACCAATTGAGCTCAAATTTTCACAGGTTTGTTATTGTATGCATATGTTTAGATACACCAAGTGAGAAGACTGGTCTTTGACAATCACCAATAGTGTCCACTGTCTTTAACTATCTTTTGCAAACAATAAAATCTATGACTATCTCTTACCGATGGTGAACGGTCTGTATTTCTCTGCCTGGTACTCTGCTAGCAGCTTTTCATGCTGGGCGTCAAAGCCCTGCAGTATCTCCTGAATCTCTCGTCTATGGTCGTTCGATAGACTTAACTTATCAATGTATTTGTACGACATCTTGGTATCCGACAAGTCTGGAACACCTGGGAGTATTGTAGTATGTCGAGCATGAATATGGACCAACGTGAACAAGAGAACCAGAGTGGCTGGTATCCTGGTCACTGGTAACATGGAATGATGATTATCTGTGTGGGTTTAATGAAGAGAAATGAAAAATATTTCAGTTGAACTGAACCCAATTTCATAAAGCCTGTAAGCAAAACAACTGTGGCTCTTTTATCAAACATGCACTTTCACTGTGTAACCCATGGCAAAATATTTACAAAAGAGCCCAGGGGTCGATTTCACAAAGAGTTAGGAGGATACAAATTGCATGGAGTGTCCTAAGTTAGGACGAGTAACTGGTCCTAACTCGAGATAAGACTAGTCCTAACCCTTTGTGAAATCCACCCCTGGTAAATAAAACAGCCTTACTTTAGGGACGTCCTGAAGGCACAGAGTAATTGAAAATATGAGTTTTATAAATGATTGTTGAGTTTTGCAACTGATTACGACAAGCCCACTGGACACTTTTTTGCCAGGAGGGTAGTGGCGATAACATAACCCTCCTCCTCTTCGCAGTCAGGAGGAGGGTTAAGTCTAAGCAACTATGCCAGGGGCCGGTGCTAGGTTTTGTGAAGACAGCAAATTAGTGTGGGTCCAGGGGTAACTTATAAGAGTTGCCCTTAACGAAGGGCCCCAATGGCTTTTGGCAGACCAAGTAGGTATGTGACTTCCCGTCGCGAACCCAGTCTGTGTATCGGCCTAGCTATGTGCACACGGCTATTGAGTCAGTCAGGCAGCGATGCGTTCAGACTATCGCGCGTAGCATCTGTACACTAGGGCGGTTAGGAACCAGACCTACCTGATGACGTAGTTGAAAAGCTACTCTTCATCCTCCATCTTGAATTTTGTTTGTGCGATACTGTGAAGCGGCGAAGATTTTCATCAAACCTTTTGGCGCAAAATCTCTTCATTATAAACATCAAATCGTTTTAAACATCAAATATCCCTGTAGTACATACATTACTCTATATTTGTGCCAAATCTGGGCCTAATCTAATGAATCGCAGTGGTTCTTTTGGGCACTGCCAAAGTTGGTACACAAAAGTTAAAAATGACCCGAGTCGATTTTCAGTGCATTTCGCCGTACAATTGTCCTTCAAAATATACGTTAATTTTTCATTTTTTATCGCAAAAAGTACATTCAAAGTGAAAATTATGAAGTTATATATCAGATTTGAGTTGTTTTTATCGAAATGATGCATTAATAAAGTGGATGGATTTGGATTTAAAAGGCTTGTATTTTGGGGTCTTCGGGGCATTTTTGGTCACGTGACCCATTTCCTGCACTGTGATTGGCTTAATGCTGTCTGTGACGTGTACAACAAAGGGAAAACATAAGATTGTTTCGATTTTTGGGGTTTTATAATTTCCCAGACACAAAGTTCGTTTTCTTTTTCTTTTAATATGTTTGTTATGTTATTTCTTTGTTGTGGGAATTATTTTCTTCTGTTTTTCCATTTTCATTTGATCTTTTTTTCTTTATCTTAGTCT
Source organism: Asterias rubens (assembly GCF_902459465.1). Classification (NCBI taxonomy): domain Eukaryota; kingdom Metazoa; phylum Echinodermata; class Asteroidea; order Forcipulatida; family Asteriidae; genus Asterias; species Asterias rubens. The sequence continues at coordinate 1,996,792 of NC_047075.1, forward strand.
TCTATTTTGTTTCTTTTACTTTCTTTAGGGGGCATATTTGTAGGGAAAATAATTAATTAATTAGTTTATTATTAATTGATTGAATTATTTCTTGGATTGTTTTTTTTCAAAGGTCCTTTACTTACAAATCTTGACTCGCGGGGAGCGCTTTTCTATTACAAAATGTTCGTTTTCTTAATTAGTCTCATTAATTTAATTAATTAAATATAATAAGTGTCAATAACATTATTTGACAAAACTGAATGGTTATCAAGAGCTTCATTTCAAGTACCAACATGATGGCGTCCAATGCTGTAGTGAAGGATCCCAATGACAGTATGCTCAATAATAATTAATTAATTAATAAATTAAGTAATTGCACGATTTGCTTGTAAACTCCTCATCATTCAAAAGTGTTGTGATGGTCTGTCTTCTAAAACAGTAATTATTTCAATATACTCAGTATTAAGAAAGTTATGACAATTTGTTCACAAAATGCTTCAGTTTGGGTCACACAATTTCTTTTGTTTTTCTTTAAACAATGACGTCCATCATTAATTAATATTTAAATATCTTTAAAAAATCATAACTTCATTAGTATTCACTCTACAGAGATGATTTTTTTACCATATGAAAGTATTTTTTAAGCTCTTTCAAATGCATTCCTTTTCATTCACATAGGTTAAAGTTGATTTTTTATGTCACATACCTAGACCAAGTTAGTTCAAAAAGTAAATGGAAGCCACACAGTTTTGAAGCATATTGAATGAATGTAAAAAGAGAGAGAGAGGGACGGTGAGGAGAGAGCCGGTCCTCCTACTTAATAAAGGACGAGCATTCGCCAAAATACATGTCAATGAATGGAACAGTCAATAAGCCAATGACGTTTATATGAAAATCTCTTATTTATATACAGGTTTTAATACTTCCAACCCATAGAAAACATACGAAAAGTTATAACACTACAGTATACACTAGTCACTACATGTAGCCTACATAACACAGTGCACGAAGTTCACAAAAAGGTCAGCACACACAGAGACTTACGGACGCACGTGTGTGACAGTGCTGCCTGGCATACACACATGGTTTTACAAATAAAACGATCCAAATAGAGAGCTACAAAATCACAATAATTTGGGCATTAATGAGGGTAAAAACACAAAATAATACTCACAAATATCTCTACAACTCACTTGATCCCATATAAATAGGTTTTTGGAGCATGGCCAGAGCCATGCTCTCTATAGAAATAGAGAGAATCACAGCCCAAATAAATTAGTTGCTCTTCCAACCAAGTCGAAGCTCTAGACCATTCTTTTGCAACGTCACAGCCCGAGTTTTTGCCAACCCAGATTGGAAAACTATGGAAAGCCGTAAGTGCAAATTAAGAAAAGATCGCTATTTTTTGTAACAATGTAACAAAATTTGTTGATTTTGTTAAAAACAAAACAAATAATTGTGAGAGGCATTTTATTTAATTGAAAATTTGCAGAAAATGCTGAATTTGGTTAAAACATCTGTTTTTAAGATTTAGTGTTTTACTAACATTCGGCCGACCATGCCAACCAAGGCGGTTTGTTTATCAACAAAAGAAAGGTCTATAGAAAAAGAGGGCGATTGTCACGTGACAATACCAAAAGTTAACTTTGAACAAATCCAACAATGAGGGCGCACTTTGGATTCCTACATGAATAATAGACCTTATCGCAAATACCAATGCGCAAGCGCAGACTGTTGAATGAGGTGCATTGTGGGATAGATATGGATCAAATTTGGGTACCAGCTAGACCACAATGCACCTAATTCCAAGCTTTACGCGCGCGCCCCAGTATTTGCGATAAGGTATATGAATAATGCGGATGGGTGGCGTTTTTTACTTTCAATTTTTTGTATCTATCTATTATACAGTCAATATTTGTTTTATAACACCCCAACAGACTATTTATAATCTTCGTACACGTAAGGTTCGTAAGCGCATTTCAGATACACAGATGCACAACTGATTTGGTTCGAGGTGGTTAAAAGACGTCTGGGTATGACGCCGTGTGATAGTCGTCGGACTATCACACGGCAAACGATGCACTATTACACGGCCGCCGTCTAGTAAAGCTAAGACATATCACGTGACGCGCTCTAAACCAATGAAAAGGCAGAATATTGGTAAGGGGTATTATAGTCACTATTATCATTGCTAGGGGTTAAGACATAACAGAATCACCACACACACAACACAGATACGTTTAAAGATATGTCCCTTTTTAAGGCATGTTAATTTATTAGTTATGATTTGGTGCTGCTTTAAGCAGAGGAATAGATTTTGTTAAATTGATATATAGACACTTCTACCAGATAATAACATTAAAGAATACATACGTTGTACAGTACAGTACATATACCCCCATAACATACACTCTATACGAACCAGTAGAAGAATTGTTGGACTCAATGTATCCTGGGCCAAATTTCATAAAGCCTGTAAGCACAAAAACTTTCTAAGCACACGCACAATATTGCTAAGCAGAAAGTGGTTACCAGCCAAAAATGTCCCTTAAGTTTACTTTGTTTTGACTGGTGCCTCGCCCATTTTTTGCTTAGCATAGAGTATTTTCTGCTTAACAGCTTTATGAAATTGGGCCCTGCTCACTGTGGCTGGTATCCTGCTCATTTTTACTTTGCCTAAAAATTGTTGAGCATGTTTTATTCTTAAAGGCACTGGGCACCTTTATTATGAAGTCTTATTATTTGAGTGAGATATATTACCTCTTTCTCACAAACAATGTTACTTCAGAGGGAGCCATTTCTCAAAATGTTCTACACTATCAACAACTCGCCATTGCCCGTTACCAAAGTATTCAAGTTGTCATGCTAAAAATTATTTTGAGTAATTACCAATAGTGTCCAGTGCCTTTAAAGACAATGGACACTATTGGTAAATTGTCAAAGACCAGTCTTCTCACTCGGTGTATCTCAACATACATGTATGTACGCATAAAATAACAAACCTGTGAAAATTTGAGCTCAATCAGTCATCGAAGTTGCGAGATAATAATGAAAGAAAAAACACCCTTGTCACACGAAGTTGTGTGCTTTCAGATGCTTGATTTTGAGACCTCAAATTCTAAATCTGAGGTCTCGAAATCAAATTGGTGGAAAATTACTTCTTTCTCAAAAACTACTCCACTTCAGAGGGAGCTGTTTCTCACATTTTGTTCTACTACCAACCTCTCCCCATTATTTGTTACCAAGTAAGGTTTTATGCTACAATCTTTTTTTATTAACTACCAATAGTGTCCAGTGCCTTTAAGCAGCTCTATGAAATTGGGCCCAGTTTAGCGTCCATTTACCTTCTAGGATTGCCTCACATAGAAAACTTTTTTTTTTAAACAATGTTGAGTCTGAACCATAGTTTCAAAAAAGATAAAAGTGACACAAAATCATATTTAACCTGCTTACCCTAAACTGCATACAGTTAAAATGTAACAAAATGTAACAAAAAAAAGAATGAAAGGCGACCAAAATGCACCCCTTGTGATCAAAGTATATAAACATGATTGGCCAAAAATAAATACAGAAAATAAACAGATTGGCTTCTTGACACAGTACAAAATCTCACACGAAACAAATATTTAAACTTTCATGTAGATATGAAATTATTTCAAAAATAAAAGAACAAAAACAAACGTTTTATACAAGATATTTCAAGACAAACTAAAACACAATTTTTGTGTTGGACTGTACAAAAGACATGTGATGATAAAGTCAACAATTGTCTGATCAAAAAAACTCCATTACAAAAAATGACACATAAAAGAGAATTCTTTTGAAGATATTAAAGGCACTGGGCACCTTTGGTAATAGTGAGAAAATATTACCTCTTTCTCAAAAACTACGTTACTTCAGAGGGAGCCGTTTCTTACAATGTTTTATACTATCAACAGCTCTCCATTGCTCGCTACTAAGTAAGTTTTTATGCTAAAATATATTTCGAGAATTTCCCGAAGGTGTCCAGTGCCTTTAAAAAGATTGAAAGTGAAACAGGAACTTTATTAAAGACATTTAAGAAAAAATGCAGACCTTGTCTGTATTCAACTGTAGTGTGCAAAAAAAGCATAGCCTGTTTCAATCATAGAAAAGTTCCTGAATATATTAACTGAATGAATGTTGAACCAACTATGATAAACCCAGGCTATGTATTATGGTAAATAGTATAATTGATTTGCATGCATTATGAATATTCATTATAAACTGCCTCAATTTTACAAATATATATATATAATTTAATTTGTGTTGATCGACAGAAAAAAAACTTAATTGAAAGTTATTTATAATAAATGCGGCAACCACTTTTTTGGACCATAAACTGTATACAATACTGAATTTTGATTGTACCTCCTTATATGGGATGGTTAGATGTACTTTAGTTAAAAGCACAAGGGGTCAAGGGTCATATTCCAATTTTACATAGGCAAGATGACACGACTAAGTACTTCTATTAAAGGGAAACGTTGCATTCAGTTTGGCTGCTTTGGGCTATAAAAACATTTTGTTAGGAAATTAGGTTTATGGTTGGAACATTCCCAGGTCAAAATTCCAGTTGAACCTCGTTAACTGGTGTCGACTGGTTCAACTGGATAGTGACCAAACTCGTCCATTTTCCATATTAACCAACTGGTTTGGACTAGGTTTAACTGAGTTCAACTAGGTTGAAATTATAAACCATTAGGTTTCTGTCCATTTTCCGTATTAAACCAACTGGTATTAACTGTGTTTAACTAGTTTATCAACTGGTTTTCAACTAGTTCCAGTTAAACCCAGTTTAACTAGGTTAAACCCAGTTTAACTAGGTTAAACCCAGTTTAACTAGGTTCAACTGGAATTTTGATCCGAGTTTCTTTTATTATTTTGTTTAAAGAATTATAGGCTAATAGTTCACACAAACATCCTCGTAAATTGTGTGGTTTTCCTTTTACTATGTGAATTAATAAGGTCCGCCATTTTATGGCGTCAACAAGTCATTCTACAAAACGGCAGACTAGGGTTGGGATGTTTTAAAACCATAAATAACTTGTACTCCACATTACTGGACATTCTTTGCTTTACAGCTATTGTAGTAATTTGGCGCTTGCACAGTAAGCGTACAAAAGTGTTCGTAAGCGCATAATGGGGCACTAAGCAGAGCCATGAAATTGGGCCCTGAAAACTCTTTTAGCTTGCATCGCAGTTCCGATTCTCAATTCCAATTGGAATCAGTGGGAAACGATTAAACAGCAGTCACAAGCTCCGTTAAACCAATCAGAAAACTATATTTCAACTTGACTGCTAATGTTACATTTATGCTTATAGACCCATTGCAATACGCGCAGCGTACTCACATGTGTCTATCCTGGGTGTCATTTTGGGTGTTAAAATCATATACAAACATGCACAAAAGAGAGTCAACACCCAAAATTACACGCATAATTCGGAGGCACGTTCTGTATTGTGTAAGAAATCAATAGCTCCCACTTGCATAAAGCGAAACGCTACAGGTACGCTGAGGTTATGCGCACGTTTTCACGCATAGAGAACAGCTATTGTCCAATAATCTGCCTCCTTTTTGAGAGTGTGATGTCATATGCAGTGGGTCTATACCTGTGTGTTGGGTTGTCTTTTAGCCTTTCGAGAAAGACTCAGCTAGGGTCGAAACGTCAGGCCATTAACTATTTTGGGCAGAAAACTAAACGTGGATGCACAACCCCAGCCAAGTCCTCTCAAAATTGTGTGTAATGTATATTTTTGGTATAATATGCCTCACACTATCGTACAAACCAGAACATACAAAATTAATTCCTCTTGGAATTGAATAACAATTAAATAATACAAGTTTTCGGAGAAAATTGACATTACGAAGGATTGTTTTTACATGTACGTTTTTTTTATAAACTTTTATCGGGTAACAAATGGAATAATATTTTCCTCAAAGCTCTTTGGGCAAAACATTTTGGTAAAAAAAATCCCATGTCAGAAAATGTTCACTTCTGGCTGAAGCAGGAAAAACCCCACCCCCGATTGACCCCAAAAAGATTACATCATCGCACCAGAATTCGCCATTTTGAATCCACCATTTTGAATCCATCATTTTGAATCCGCCATTTTTAATCCACCATTTTGAATCCACCATTTTGAATCCGCCATTTTGAATCCGCCATTTTGAATCCACCATTGTATATGTACTTTTGCACGATAGAATGCTTCTAAGGGCCATGTCACATGAGGCAACCTTTCTAGGCAACTTGGTGGCAACCAACTGCACCGCATGCTGGACCACTTTGGTAGCAGATAAATTAGTTTTCAAACATCGTCTTACTATCCACAAGAAGAATATGTGAACATTGAAATGTGAATGATTTTTTCTTGGAGATTGCCTAGAACTGGTTGCCTGTAAACTGCCTCAATGGCAATTGCCTCAAAGGCTTACTGATAAAAGCAGCGTAGAATGGTGATCGCAAGCGCAGAATTTGGCAGTAAGCAGAGCCCGTGAAATTGGCCCCAAGCCTAAACTTCATAAAGCCTGTAAGCACACAAATGTGCTAAGCACAGAAAAATCTTGCTTAGCAAAAACTGGGTATCATCCAAAATTCCCTGCCCCATTCAATTTTTGCTTGGCAAAGAAACTTGCTAAGCAGTATTTTCTGCTTCATGAAACTGGGCCCAGTAGTTGTTGTAAATTACTTTCCGGCATCGGTGGATTTGTTTCTTCTTCTCCATTTTTTTTCTGCCGGCTTTGCCATCTCTTTTGACGATTCTTTCATTGGAGGTCATGGTGGTGATTATAAAGGCAGAGACGGGCTAAATACACACACATCCTCCTCACAATATTGTGCAGGACTTCTCCTGTCAAGATTAAAAGAAAATGTAAATTGTTATTTAGAAGATGTTAAATTTGCATCGAGGATAAATTTCATATTGATTTTGGTTAAAGCAATCGCACAACATCGGTAAACAGCATTGTCCAAAGGCCCACACTTCGTGTATCACAACTTATATATAAAATAACAAACCACTTAATCTTATCTTAGATTTTGTCTTTGTACCATAACATTCTCTTCTCAAAACTTATCTCATGGCACAGGTTTTCAAGGACTAATTTAGTTGTGTCTGTTTTGGGGTTGTTGTTTTTTTTTGGAGGGGGGGGGTTCTACGCCTTTATGTGCGCATTACAACTCTTTATTATTATTATTATTTTTATTAATATGAGGCGGAGTCTGATTACCTTATGACTATTAGGCACCTGTGCATGGGGCTGCTGGGCAGCGGCGGCTTGGTCGCCCTGGGGCGGGGCAGGTCTACCCTGTTGGTCTTCTTGTGCTAGATTCTGCGCTAATCTCATGTCTTCTTGCTCCTGGAGTTGCAGAGCCAATTCGTGACTGAAGAAAATAAATAGACAACACCAAAAACAAAAAACAGTGAGAAATCTAAGAGAAACTTTGCATGGAGTGGAAGGTAAGAACTATGACTAGTAAACTTGCGAGTACAACCCATGTGTCAAATCTCTTTTGAGGGAGTGTTGGCTCTGAAAAGAGCTGGTGTGGTCTTGCCATTTTGTTCAGTATACTAGCTCTGCTCATCTTCATCTTGGTTTGGGCTGGCTTTTGAAAATCAGGACTGGGGCCAAATATACTCCCAAGGGAGCTGAGAAAGATTACAGCCCAATGGCAAGGCACTTATACAAGATACAACCTGGGTTTCTTAACTCTTTTTTTCTAATCTTACTCGGATAATGCTGCCATGGCCCGTCCGGCAGTGTCTTGCTCCTGTAACTCTCCCAGCTTAGCTTCCTGAGAGGTTGCCTCTTGCTGTTGGTCCTCTTGAAGGGACAAAGCTATGAGGTAACTGAAGAAGAAGAAAAAAAATAGATTCTTAAAGACCTACTTGAACAAAAATAGCATAGAGTCATCTTTTCTGAAACTCATTAAAAAGAAGACAAAAACAGATTCTTAAGAATTTAGCTACATGGGATTTGAGGCATTGCATGGTGATGGTGATGGTGATCAATGTATATTTGGTTTGCGGTATAACACCATGTGTATATCTAATTGCTGGGTAGATTATGTTCTTTTGAGAACTTGTCTTGTGGAAGTGTCGTGGCTGAGCGGTTAAGAGCATCAAGTTCAAACTCCGGTGTTTCTGATCAGCAGAGTGTGGGTTCGAGTCCAAGTTGTGACACTTGTGTCCTTAAGAAAGACACTTTACCATTGCTTCATCCTTCGGATGGGATGTAACGCCGTTGGTCCCATGTGTTCTGTAACGCATGTAAAAGAACCCTGGTTGTGGCTGCTTAATGCGCCGTAGCACCTTGTAAACCCTTATAAGTGCTACATAATTGGGTCTCAGAATCCATCACTGCAATAACCTATCTTTCCGAAAGTTTGTATATACTCAGCGCCTTGAGTACCTTGTTTGGTAGATATGTGCGCTATAAAAGACTTCGATATTATTATTATTATTATTATTATTTTTATTATTATTATTATTATTATTATTATTATTTTTATTATTATTATTAGTTGTGATTACTTACTCTGTATCTAACTGTTGGTCGGGCGACATGTTTGATACCGGCGTGATTTGCCTAGTGGGTGGTCGCGCGTTAAAATCTCCATCCACAAAGTGACTGTCGCCCTCGACGCTACTGAGCGTCTCCCAGACGATGCTGCTCTCCGTCAGGAAACCTTGATCCGTGACTAAGACGAATAACACGTCCTGGGAGAAACGAGAAAATGAACATGCAATCAACACGTGGGCCTAAGTTTCTCAAAGACGTCTAGCAGGATCTACCCTGGATTTTTCAAAACTGTGGGGCATTCTGAACCCAAATATGATAGGCTCTTTATCCAACAAAAAATGTACATTATTATTATTTATAACCAATAAAAGTGGTATATTGCTATTTTGATATTATCACATTGTGACCAAAGGGTCAAATAATTTTGTGACAATTTACAAGGTAAAAACATTGGTGAACACCAGGGTTAACTCCTACTCTTCTACGGTTAAGTGTTCTGGGTTCTTTTATGTGTACTACCAATCCTATAGGAACTTCTGCTTAAAGGCAGTGGACACTATTGGTAATTGTCAAATACTAGCCTTCACAGTTGGTGTATCTCAACATTTGCACGAAATAACAAACCTGTGAAAATTTGAGCTCAATTGGTCTGCGAACTTGCGAGATAATAATGAAAGAAAAAAACACCCTTGTCACACGAAGTTGTGTGCGTTTAGATGCTTGATTTCGAGACCTCAAGTTCTAAATCTGAGGTCTTTAAATCAAATTCGTGGAAAGTTACTTCTTTCTCGAAAACTATGGCACTTCAGAGGGAGCCGTTTCTCACAATGTTTTATACCATCAACCCTCTCCCCATTACTCGTCACCAAGAAAGGTTTTATGCTAATAATTATTTTGAGTAATTACCAATAGTGTCCACTGCCATTAATGTCCCATCCCAAGGACAATGCAATAAGTATAAAGACCGGTCGGGACTCAAACCTAAACCCTGCCATTCAGAAACGCCAGAGCTCGAGTCCAGTACACTTGGGCCCAATTTCATAGAGCTGCTTAAGCAAAAAATCCTTCCTTAGTAAAATCAGATTACCGGCCAAGACTCCACTCAATTGTTATGCTAGGTGAACAACAGCTAAATACCAGTCACAATCAATGTATATGGCATAACATTTTGGCCAGTAACATGTGTAAAATAAGCAAGCTGTTTTTGTGCTTAAGCAAAATTTTTGCTTAAGCAGCTCTATGAAATTGCCCCCTGATGAAGAATGAGATCTAGGAATGTTCATTTGATGATCTCAGATTGGGTCGAGTATTGTGTATACAACATGTTTCTGTACACACACTGGGGCTAGACCATGTAGTGATTTCCAAGTCAACAGTGCGGGTTTTTCAAAAAAAGGAGGAAGAGGGGCTTTTTATTTTTTATTTCAAGATGGCCGTCATTCTTTGTTAAAATGTCAAATATCCATTGTTTTTTCTACTGCTGAAATACACAAAACATAAATGAAACAATTTAGTCGAGGCATTCAGACAAGACATTCAGATTGTTTTTGCTGAGATCATTTAAAATAACCCTATTTAAAAAAAAAATATAAAAAAATGTGCATAAAAAATAAATAAAAAAGAAGGCGGCCTGTAAAAAGGAAGCGGGCGGGGACGCGAAACATGTTTTTTTTTTACTTGGCCTTATTAGTAACCAATGTAAAGCTACCGGAACTCAAACCCGGTCAGAAACATCAGAGTTCGAGTCCGGTACTCTTAAAGCCAATGGACACTTTTGGTAAACAGTGTTGTCCAAGGCCCACACTTTGTGTATCACAACTTATATGTAAAATAACAAACCTGTGAAAATTTAGGCTCAATCGATCATCAGAGTTGGGAGAAAAAACGGGAAAACCCACCCTTGTATCCACACGTTTCGCCGTGTCATGACATGTGTTTAAAATAAATCCGTAATTCTCGCTATCGAGAATTGATATTGTTTTAATGTTTTCTCAAAAAGTAAAGCATTTCATTGAATAATATTTCAAGAGAAGTCTTTCACTATTACCTTCTGTAAACCCTGTAAGTTATTTGTAAATCTGTGAACTTAAAAAAAAAAAAAGTGTACCAAAAGTGTATAATGGCTTTAACCACTTGGCCATGACACCACTTGATGATGATGAATGCTATTTAAGGCTTCACATTCTTACCTTGTGTTTTATTAATGTGCTGAAGTGGTTATTTCTGAAGAATACACAGAGATCACCTTCCTCCGTTGTTTCGTTGAGTTCACACAGACCGTAGTAGGTCAGCTGGGCAGCTGTACTCTGCAAGAACTGCTCAGCTACAAGACCTGATCAATGGATTAAAAAACAGAGGAGTCAGCAGGGGTCAGATTTTTCATTAGGCCACAAGCCCGACGCCAGTGATTTCAGTGTCGGGACTGTAAGCTCTAGAAAGGACAAGTCTTGTGGACGTTTTTTCCCAATTCAACATCTCTGTCTCAAAAGAATGATATTTAAAAATAAAAAATTTATGCAAGACTAGACACACAAGGCCTGAAGGCCACTTCAAGGTGTGGGCTACAATTGTATTTTTCCAGAGGCCATTGCCACCTACTACTAGGGCTGAAACAGGGTTACCCCTTTCACAGTCCATACGGATGTGTAGGCTTGGGTATCATCAGCCACTCCAGAAGCCTGGCCGGTAGAGCAGAAAGCACTACCTGCCCAATTTTACGTAGCAAATGCCACGACCGGGATTCAAACCCACACCCTGGTGATCAAACACCAGAGCTTGAATCCGGTGCTCTTAACCGCTCGGCCATTACAAGCCACAATGATGTTCAAATGTTAAGTTCGAGTCTCACAAAATCTTTAAAATCCTTTTGAGCATCGGTGATAACACAGTGACAGGGGAGATAAATCATTCTCTTGATGTTTTAAAAGTAAAACAAGTTAGATGATACAGTTGTGTTCTCATTTTGATTCTAGTCTCTTCTCATTTTGATTCTAGTCTCTTCTCATTTTGATTCTAGTCTCTTCTCATTTTGATTCTAGTCTCTTCTCATTTTGATTCTAGTCTCTTCTCATTTTGATTCTAGTCTCTTCTCATTTTGATTCTAGTCTCTTCTCATTTTGACTCTAGTCTCTTCTCATTTTGATTCTAGTCTCTTCTCATTTTGATTCTAGTCTCTTCTCATTTTGATTCTAGTCTCTTCTCATTTTGATTCTAGTCTCTTCTCATTTTGATTCTAGTCTCTTTTCATTTTGATTCTAGTCGCTTCTCATTTTGATTCTAGTCTCTTCTCATTTTGATTCTAGTCTCTTCTCATTTTGATTCTAGTCTCTTCTCATTTTGATTCTAGTCTCTTCTCATTTTGATTCTAGTCTCGTAATGAAAATCCTGGTCCAGTAAAGATTCTGATCTACAAGTGCTGCGGTCTTGTGGATTACCCCCCCCCCCCCACACCCCACCCCACCGCCTCCCCCCCCCCCAATGTAGCAATGAGTGCTCTGTGGGCTTAGGCAGGAATAGTATTCGTGAACTGTGACCAGTCAGGTGAATATAGATCAAAAACAAACCTTGGTGCTGCGTACCGTCGCTCTTGGACGATTTACTAGAGATGATATTTTCTACGACTTGATTGTAACTACACGTTCCTACGGCCGAGACGATTTCTGAATTCTGCGGGTCGTACAACCAGCCGTGGCATAAGACTATATTCAGGAGGTCGAACACAACGCATTCTTGGGTGTATTCAAACTCTTTAACCCTACAAATAAAAGCAAATTAACCCAGTCAGTTTCACTCATGGTTTATTGTCTGATTTCTGGAATAACAAGTTGCACCCCTTAAGGTGATCCCCTGGCTGCCGCTTCCCAGGTTGTATTGCTTGGGTGTGATCCCTCGCTACACGGCAGTTACTGGTTGAATGGCTTCTGTTGCCTGCCATCCTCGAACAGAAATATTGACAAAATAGGGAGATGGCCATTGACAGCTCAGCTTGTAGAGCGGCGGCACCTTAATCCGGAGGTCTTTGGTTCAAATCCACTCTAGTCGATTTGTCTTTGTTCAACCCCAAATCATTTAAAGTTTATTCAGTGAGTTTCCCTTTATGGTTTATTATTTCATAAACAAACAAATTAAGTAACTCTATCGTCCTTATGGACTCACGACACTGACACCGTGCATGGATGACTACACGAGCTAGAGGGAGAGCCCATGACGGCCATGTTCAAGGCTACACATTTCCTTGAGCTTTCTCACTAAACATGCTGAGAGCTTACCCGGTAAATTTAACATTAACGTCAAGACCCCTACTCAGTTTGGTGATGATCTCCATCGCATCATGGATGTTCTGCTCGTGATTTCGCTGGACTCCTTCAGATGCATTCTGGATAAAAAGAAGAGACTCGTTACTGGACCAAGGAAACAGGATTCAAACTGAATTTTTTTTGTAAATTAATGCGTATGAATTTTAGGTTACATCCCATTTTCACTGACTTCTATGAAAATACACAAGTTGAGAAACATAATTTAAGTTGATTGGCCAGGGCAAGGTTGTTTACCTGCTGGACTTTTTACAACATAGACTAGTCTGCTGTCTCAAGGGAATTCACAATTGACTTGCACACAAACGAGTCTTTAGTTTGTCTAGTAGTTGTTTAAGCGTCAAAAATAAACCCATGACACCTACAGCAATTGTCTTGGTGCCCTGTGCTTTTGCTGTAATGCACTTTGCAAAGTTCCAATACAAATTTACATTTTCCTCATACAAATGCCAGCTTATCAGAGGGAAATTGCTGTGCCCCGTCAAAAGTGAAGTTCAAGGCCAGCTTGTTTACGTACCTCTAGTGATCTGTTGTTTGGCACTTGTTCACATACCTTGTTTACTTGTTTACATACCTTGTTTACTTGTTTACTTGTATACATACCTCTAGTGATCTGTTTAGAAGGCAGTTCCCCCATTGACTCCTACACAAGCACGCCTTTAGTCTGTGGTTTAGTTGTTTGGCACTTGTTTACATACCTTGTTTACATGGCTTGTTTACTTACTTGCTTACTTGTATACATACCTCTAATGATCTGTCCAGAAGGCAGTCTCCGAGGTAACCGACTAGCTGGGTGGCGGACACCATCTCGACCATCTGTGGTATATGGACGGTGCCCCGCAGTAAGAGCACATTCACAATGGCAATGAGCGGGCAGGGACCGTTCTCATTTTGTGTGATGATCGGCATACTGGTACCTCGCCATTTGATCCACTTGACGTGGTAGGCTTGTTCGGATGGAAGACTTCTTGGGCTGGCTTCAGCTGTGATGAGAATGAAAGTTACGTGTAAGTCACCGTGGTCCAGTGGTTTGACTGCAGTACTTGCAATTACAGGGTTGCAGGTTCAAATCCCCCAAGCTAATCACTGATTTCACAATGACTGTAAAATATGTACTACAGTCTAGTTACTGACTCACAGAGTCACAATTTCTTGATTTGTGCAATTCATAATCAAAGACATTATAAACCAATGTTTGTATGAGAGAGATTGGTTTTTGCCAGATTGGTGTGTACAATGTATATCCCCTTGTGGGAGTTTGCCAAGTTCCCTTGATGGGAAGAAATCTAAACAAACAAACAAACAAACAAAGTTGCTTCTGTAATGTCCCAAGTTTGGCTGGTTACAGACTGTAATTATGTATTTTTCTTAAAAGTGAAGGTATTACAAGATTTTGGTCCCCAAATTTGAATATGAAACCAGTGACGCTTCTCAGAATTGGATTATTCATCCTTATGTGGACATAGTATTCGCTCCGGACAACTTACCCCCCACAGCACCAGGGGTTGTGTCTCTGCCTTTTCTTGGGGTGACACTACTATCTTTTGTTAGGGTGGCGTTGGGGGAGGATGCTCCATTCTCTGCAGGAGGGGACTGAGGGGAAACCATTGAGCTAACGTTCTCCTTGAGAGTCGCAATGTCCAGAGCACGCTGGTCGGGAGTCGAGACGGAAGAATCTACATCAACATCGCCAGAGGTTTCCATTTTGAATATCTTAGAAATAGATTTGGAGATTCAATTTGAGACAAAACAAAATGCCTGGTTAGGAATGGCTAATTAGGAATGGCTAATTAGGAATGGCTATAAATGTAGGCACCAGTGATGTCATTGTCAAGGGGCTACATAATTGTCTAGTTCAAATGCGATAATCGTAATCCTCCATCCTACCGCTGTCGGGAGTAGGGTTACGATTATCGCAACTAATCCTAACCTTGACATACATTTGTAACATTAATAAAGGAATTTTCCCCTTTGTGATTGTGGGCTGAAAAATCAGCGCGAAGCACCACGTTATAAAATATATAAAAAATAATATATCTACTCTAATTTAGTTGTCATTGATCAGTTTCTATAAGTATAATGTATAATTATCATAATTTAATATCTTATAAAATGCAATACAACCTAGTCTAGTAGTAGTATACTATTAGGATCTAATGGATAACTTTCCGTATGGCGCCACCACTTTTACACTCTTTTTTAGAAAAAGGGATATCTCATTGAGCTTTTTTTGAGGTAAATTAGATACTATATTATTTCATATCGAATGAACAAGTGGTGGCGCCATACGGAAACTTTTCCGATCTAATTAATAGTACAAATAAATAAGCTTTGGGATAGAAATTACACACACAAAACTCGGGGTCATTAAATAAAAAAATGCAAAAACATGACAAACATAAAACAACACGTAGGCCTACATGACGTATTGATTACTGATTATGTAGCTTTCCTTCACCATCCTTCACTAATCACTAGCATTTAATAATAATTAATAGCACTCTGTGCATGAATTTGTTACTGTGACTGTATTGACATTGTTGTCAAACAATACACACACATCTGTCGGGGTCGCTATGCTATGTCCCTACAGTACAGTTACTTTCATTACCAATGGAGGAGTGTCAGTGTCATTGACAGCTGACTGCTTGACTGACTAAATATAGTGACAAGTGATGAACACTTTGAATGAAGTTTGTGTCGACTCGAAACAATTAAGCTCGCGTTTTTCAGCGTTTTACAGCCCCCAAAATAACTCATTTATACTCACCTGTCAGTCTAGAGATATATTCTTCCACTTCTCTCAGTTTCCAATGTAAGCTCAAATCGTGAATTGCTGGCGATCGGGGTAAATAAATGTTAATATACCTCCCTGCTGACGATCAAAATAGCGACAGCGCTACAGGGGGACGTCCATTTTTTCTTTTTTTTATGAATGACAGTGACGTAATCAATGTCATCCGGATTTTCCATCAGGGTCTGTTGTTACCGATGAGGGCGCACTTTTGAGACACCGTTAGAAAAAAGACAGGCCCGCGCAGGGGGCGGGGGAGCGGCGCTCGAAAAAGGGGCTTTGGTGGTTTCGAAGAAGGATGCCTCAATAAAGGGGAATACTTCTGAGATTTTTTTAATGGAGAATCCAACCGCCACTTTATTCACCATTCAATATGAAAGTCATAATCATAACCATGATGTAAACAAAATAATTGTTAAAGGCGGTCTAGCAACTTTGCCGTCTTTTTGCCTCATCAAGAGTTTGTCATGGATGTTCCTTTAATTGCTCTATAGTTGTAGGCCTAAAACATTCATCATTATATTTTTATGGCGGTGGGGTCACTGTTTAGCGGTGCAAAGACATTTTTGAGATTGCTGCAAGATTTGCAGGGGGGGGGCACCAGGCCGGCGGACACATTATTATACCGGGACACCGGATTCAGCAAAAGTGTTCATAGGTTTGTTATATTACTTTCATGTTCGCGGTTGATGATCCATGGATGAAATAATAACTTTTTCTCCATCACAAAACCCTGAACACTATCTCAGCGCAACTGGAGCTCTACATCTCAAGTTTCGGTTATTTTTCAGGATGTTGCTGGGGTTTTCGTGGATCGATATGCTACGTGTTCTGTTGTTTTATAGTAAGTTGTGGTATAATGCTTAGGGACCTCTCACACGAGAATGGACTTGAATCAAGTCTGGGACCACATTTTGACGGCGAGCGCGCGCACTGTACTGTGTATGCTACGTGTTGTTTTATAGTAAGTTGGGGTATAATATTATGATTAGGGACCTCTCACATGAGAATGGACTTGAATCAAGTCTAGGGGAAGGCCAAACAACCTGCTAGAAAATTCGATAATTGATTGCTAGTGCGCCCTCAATGTTTTCGAGAGCGCCAGGTTCAGCCGCAAAATGTCGCCCCAAAAAATGTTATAAAATTACTGACTTGTTTTTGTCATAAAAAAAAAAACTATTCCTTGTTGTTTAATCAGGTTGGGTCACCAGTTGAACAGAAACTACAATCAATTTGTTAAACTTTTTGGGGGTTTATGTGACCTGAATAACACATCACTACGACCAAAATAACATTGACAAAATGTGACAGCTGATCAGTTTACATAGCAACGACTTGAGAGTAAGACTACCGAACATGTCGTACAAAAACAGCACAGTCAAGGTTACTTGCATGGTGATCCAGGGACGTCCATTGACACGTACACACAAAATCCACGCATTACCAAAGAATAAGTAGCATGTAACACATGTGTGTGCGTAGCTTACCGACCATCAACCAAAGCCAATGCAACCGTGTGCAATCATGGCACAGTTAATCACCCTGATATCGCTTATATTCCTCATATTTTTAGCCAAAACTTTTATCAAAACAGCAGAGAGCCAGAGTGAAGATTATACCGCACCAATTTCGACGTATGATGAGTGGTATCAGAGCGGTATGAGTTCCTACACGAATGGCGACTGGGAGGACACAATTTACTACTTCGAGAAATCTCTCGAGGAGTTTAAATTCTACCGGAAGGGGCTCGTGGAGTGCCGCCTGAAATGTCGCAATTTAACCCGTAACCCGGCCCTGCTGAATGTGGACACGGCCGTAGATGAGATGAAATATTTTCAGGGACTTTTTATGAAAGCGAACTGTGTGAGGAAATGTAAGTTGGAGAAACTTGGAAATAGACCGCAGATAATCAACCAAGATGTGACTGATAAGTTTCTAAGTAGAATGCCGTATAGCTACCTGCAGTTTGCTTACTACAAGGTAAATATGGCTTTTAAATTTGACTCTTTATTTTGTGTTTGACAGGCCTGGAATTACGCAAAATGTCAGGGGACGCCTTTGCATTTAGTTGCCCCTGGTCTTGTTGGCCTTGCCTTTGGTGTCACCTTCAAAAGGTTCACACGTTCATCAACTTTCCAATGTAATGTTGCCTTTTTGCAAAATGTTTAATGAACATGCCCTTGACCCTTGCCCTCTCACGATCACCCGTGGTCTCATGAAAT